>NC_072800.1:32246590-32549621 GCF_028583425.1 Eublepharis macularius
ATCAAGCAAAAATAACTAGACTAGTTGACATATCCACAAAATTAGGTCTCCTGGAGAAAGTAGATATAGAGAATAAATTAGAACAAAAACTACATTGGTTTAATTACTTACAACTCTCACACATGGCAGAAAAAATAAGGCTAAGGAACATCATGAAAGAACCTCTGACAGAATTTGAACAATTTCTAGACTCACCAGTACAACAAAAAAAAGGCATGATAGCTAAACTATATAACCTTCTGCTAAACATCACTGAGAACAAGCAGCTAAGTTGTCAATCTAGTTGGGGTAAGGACTGTGCAATTGAACAGTCCCCAGAGATTTGGGAAAAAATATGGACATCTGGAATATTCACCTCGAAAGTCAACATAACTAAATTACAAACGTTTAAAGTGATTCACAGATGGTATCTAACACCCAAAAAATTAGCACATATATCAGCTAGATCATCCCCAAAATGTTGGAAAAATTGTGGCGGGGAGGGAACCTTCGCCCACTGTTGGTGGGAATGTAAAGGAATTAGACGATTTTGGGAAGAGATATTAATGAAAATTAAAGATATCACAAATCACGACCTCCCCTTTGACCCAAAAATGATTTTTTTAGACTTGTGGGAAAACTCACACGTCCCCAAAATCAGAAAGGAGCTCATTGCCTCTTTTTTTGTAGCAGCTAAGAGTGCCATAGCGACAGTATGGAAGTCAAAAAAATTACCAACAATCGAAAACTGGTTCTCTAAAGTTTGGAATCATTTCATTCTAGAAAAAGTAAGCAATGATATGCAAAATGCAATACAACTCACAGAAAATACTAATTTTATTGAAAAGTGGCTCCCATTTCTGGAATACATAGAAAAGAACAATATGCAGCCCAACTCGAAAATACTACAAGTTGTAACAAACAATGGATACCTCTCCTTCTATTAAGCTGATAATATAACTGTGTAATTACATGGAATTACTTTTTCTCTATGTTAACTATTAAGGATGTAAGTCTAACTGCGTATTGTATATTGGTTTTTGTTTCATTCAAATTTGAAATGTTGTTTGTTACTTGAAGGTTATTAGTTACATCTAATGTTACAATAACAATAAAAATTTAATAAAAAAAAAATTGCTAAAGACAGACGGGAAGCAAAAGCAAAAACTGACAGAAAAAGAGTCAGAATTCTAAATGCAGCTTTTCAGCAACTTACATGCAGAGACAAATCTATAATAATAGCCACTGCATAGAAATCGAAGACAACAACAAAAAGGGAAGAACAAGATCCAGGAAATCAAAGGGAAATCCAAACCACGGCTCAGGATGCTGAAAGATCAGCAAGGAAACACAGTATTGATCAGGACAAAATAAAGGAAGGATGGAAACAATACACTGAAGAACTATACAGAAGAGATGGAAGGGTAACAGATACCTTCAAAGAAGAATCTTTTGACAAAGATCCAGAAATCTTATAAAGTGAAGTGAAAGCTAGACTCAAAACAATTGGGAGAAACAAAGCACCTGGACAAGATGGAATACCAATAGAGCTACTTCAAGCTATAGAAATGGAGTCCATCAGAATCTTAACAAGAATCTGTCAACAAATATGGAAAATAAAACAATGGCCCACAGACTGAAAACGCTCAGTCTACATTCCAATTCCAAAAAAGGGGACGCTAAAGAGTGCAGCAACTATCAAACTATCACATTAATTTCCCATGCAAGCAAAGTAATGCTCAAAATGATACAGCAAAGACTCTCACCATTTATGGAATGAGAAATGTCAGATGTTCAAGCTAGATTCAGTAAAGGAACAGGCACTAGAGATCACATTGTAGATTTAAGATGGTTAATGGAACATACCAGGGAATTTCAGAAGAAAATCAGCTTGTATTTTATAAATTACAGCAAAACTTTTGACTTTGTGGATCATGAAAAGCTACAGATGGTGTTAAAAGAAATAGGATGCCACAACATCTAATTGTTTTGATGCACAGCTTGTACTCTGGACAAGAGGTTACTGTTAGGACAGAATTTGGAGAAACAGAATGGTTTCCAACTGGCAAAGATGTCAAACAAGGATGCATATTATCTCCCCACCTGTTCAACCTCTATGCAGAGCACATCATAAGGAAAGCTAGATTAATTTTAGAAGAGCATATTATAAGGAAAACTGGATTAGATTTAGAAGAAGAGAAAAAATAGGTGGAAAGAACATTAACATTTTGAGACATGCAGATGACACCACGTTACTGACAGAAAATAGTGAAGACTTGAAATGAATACTGATGAAGGTTAAAGGAGAAAGCACCAAAGCAGGATTACAGCTGAACATCAAGAAGACAAAAGTAATGACCACTGAGGAATTACACAATTTTAAAGTTGACAATGAGGAAACAAATTGTTCAAGATTTTCTATTCCTTGGCTCAATTATCAACCAAAAGGGAGACTGCAACCAAGAAATCAGAAAATTGCAACTTGGAAGAGTAGCTGTGAGGGAACTAGAAAAAATTCTTAAAGATAAGGATTTCTCTTTCAGGACCAAGATCAAGATAATCTATAGTATTCCCCATTACTATATATGGATGTAAAAGTTGGAAGAAAATTGATTCATTTGAAATGTGGATATTCCGACGCGAGGAGGGAATCCCTACCCTTTGTCGTCAAGTGTCAACGCACACGCACGGGTTACAAACTTAAATGGTTTTATTTAACTTCTTCATACACGTAAGGAATCTCTACTCACAATTCTTCTAAATAACGAAAGGAGAGAGTGCATCTTTCATGCATAAAGGCACTTGATGGAGCTTTGTAGACCCAATGAATGTGGTGAAAAAAGAGAGATGACTTGCTCCTCTCCCTGCTGAAGTGTGAATGAACAAAAGAGGAAATGGCCTTAACAAGTTTTGGCGGGCTTTGAATGCCCCAGGAACTGAACCTGTGGGGTAAGGCACTACAACTCCCAAGATGCACTTCTCTTAAAACTATAGGCATACAGTCTAGTCTGGTACATATTGATTAATATGGTCAGCTTGCTGCTGGAACAGTACAGTGGTGCTGCAGGAGAGTTTTGTGGATACTGTGGATGCCCAAAAAGACACATAAGTGGGTTCTATATCACATCAAAACTTAATTCTCCCTAGAAGCTAAAATGAGGCTACTATATTTTGGTCTCATCATGAGAAGACAAAGGCTCTCTGGAAAAGTCAATAATGCTAGGAAAAGTTGAAGGCAGTAGGAAAAGAGGCAGACCCAAAGAGCTGCACTCAATAAAAGAAGCCACATCCTCCAGTTTGCAAGATCTGAACAAGTCTGCGAATGACAGGACATTCTGGAGGTCTTTTATTCATAGGGTCACCATAGGTCGGAGGTGACTTGACAGCACATAATGCACACAAATGAGGTTTGTAAAGGGTGTGTGCATGTCAGTTTAATTAGGTGGACTTTCACTATGCCAGCACCATTTGCTGCCAGGTGGGAAGACTTTCCATGCAATTGGGGTGAATACACTCAGAGTCTATGGAGTACTGTTACATGGAAACATTTTTGGCAGTCTTCCTGTTGAATAACTAACAAATTACGAAGTTTATCAACAAAGGCAAAACAGTTTAGCAAATGCCATGTAAGTTGAAGACTGTGAACAGCAGTAGCCAAGCCCCATTTTCCATTTGATTTCTATTCATTTAAAAACAACAGCAAAATAAACAAGTTTGAAGAACGTACCCTCCCTCCTGCTCCCCCCTGCCCCCGCCCAAATTGCCACCTGTTGTCCAGGACACTCAGCTTCAACTAACTTCTCCTCTCCCTACAAGTACAAAATTAGCATGACTGACACATAAAGAAGACAGTAGGACAGAATGTTGGTAGCTGAGCAGGTGTCAGTAGTCCAGTGTTCAAAACATTCAAAAATAGATCCAGACTTAAAAAAAATATTTATAAAGCTTACACTTAAAAAACAACAACAATCTGTTCCTTACAAACCAGATTTACTCTTTCTGCCACTTAGGTATTGATTTGAACTTGATTTTCCATGCCTGTAGTACCACGCATATGAATGCAACATGCTGAATAATCCCTCTTCACATTCTCCAGCTGGATGCCAGCTTAAAATTAAGCTCAGCTTTGATTCCCAAGACAGAATGAAAGATTCTATGAAAGTTTGCCAAGCAGCCATTTTGTTCCAGTATAGTATTAGAAAAGTTTGGACATTCATAGTATCTATAGGCCTCTATAGGCCTCTGAGCGTGATACTTTCCCAGTTGAATTTTCTCCCAATAGGGGGAAAAAATCCAGACTGCTGGGTGCAAAGGTTACATGCTTGATGGACGACAACAAGTCGCTAAGTGAAGGCTATTTTGTTTTGGTTAACAACACAGCGACGGGGGGGGGGGGGAGGAAGGGGGGGAGAGAGAGAGAGAGAAGTTTTTGAAGGCTGCTAAGCAAAGGAATCTTTGCTTTTGTGGGAGAAGAATTAAAATAGTACTTAAATGTAAAATAACATCAAGGCGGCGTTTTTATTCATCGTGTGGGAAGACTGGGCATTGTTCTCCTTTAAAGTAAACTCTGTACACTGCCCTTTCCAACATATGGGCTGTTTACTAAAATATCTATTCACACATTATGGAAGTTCAGAATAACACTGAAGCTTTCAGGTTGTATGAACACTAAAATGAATACACAGAAGGGCTTACTATATTAAAAGAATCAAATGACTTGGTGATTATGTTCTAGCTTCAGCCTCGGCTGTGGGACACTCAGAAGCTCTTTGCTGCAAACTAGTTAGAAAGCAGCTGTAAAGCTTAGAAAGGCTGAAGGATGGGAGCAAAGCAGATCATACACATATGTTGAAGGGTCATCTCAGAAATGTTAACTGCATATAAACAAACTTTGTCTATGCTGCAACAAGAAAAACACATGGATGCCTGGCAGGCATAAACAAGAATCACAGAAAGCCACAGCACCAAACATACTCTGCAGGGGAGAGTTACTGTGTTGGAAAATTATCATTTTTTAAAAAAAAACCCAGCACACAGAGGGCCAGATTCCACTGCTGTTAAGGCTTGGCATTTGATAGACCATACCACACTTTATATCTCTGCTACGAGCATCATACTCATTAGAGGCAGTTGTAACTGGAATGATTTATGTACTAATTACATTTATATTCCACCATTCTTCTGTCATTGATGCATGATGTGCAAAGGGTTCCCATACAGGCACTGAGCAGATTGCTGAAGCAAGGTTGCTGCTTCAAGGGCTTTTAAATCACACTCTAGGAACGAAGCCTGGAATGTCACCCTCCACTGAGTCCTTTCATGTACAGACTTGGAGACTGGTTAGGTGGGCTGTACTAATGGACAAACCTGCTTGGGAGGAAGGTCGCTGGAGGAAATATGAGGAACATGGAGCCCTGCAACTATCAACTCCAACGAAAGAGAAAGGTATGGAAATCTGCTACTATTGGACTCACTCCATAACTACACCAAGGATCTTGCTTGTGAGGAGAGCAGAGAACTAAGGGTTGGATCCCATGATCCATCAGCAGAAGGCACTGTCAGTATCATAGTTCCTGCATTCCCCTCCCCATAGCAGAGGAAAGAGGACGAAATCATAGGGTTTGAAGGGTCCTCTAGGGTCATCTAGTCCAATCCCCAAATAAATCTGCCTCTTTCATTAGTGCTGCTCCACTGAGACAAGGGTGATTTTGCCTCCTTTCCCCTACATATTGCAGCTTCCCAGGGGTGGATAGGACTGCTGGGGTATGGCAGCACCAGAACCACCAGTTGCAGTGTGGATGATGTCAATACACGGACTCATGATCTACTAAGAGTCACTGTAAACTCAGCAGATTGGGTAAATTTACCATCAGCTGAGTGAACATAGAAATGTCCTCCCTCTGGACAACGTAAATATGCATGTCAGTGAAAGGCGTTTAACTAAACAGATGGTTAACTCCCTTTTACTCATCCCATAGTTACTGCACTGTTTGACCATATCTATTTTGCTTGCTCTTATTGGTTCACACAGAATGACATTGGCATGCAGAGCAAAGCACATATGCACATCGACATACACAAGCTCAATAGTTTAGTTGGCTTGAGACAAGTTGCTAAGCAAGAGAATGTTGGCAACTTTCTATGATACATGTCTTTCAACAGAAAGTTTAACTGCATTTGTCCTGCGCAACATTAACACTGTTTCTGTGGAGAGACCACTCCCTTCATGCTGCCAAATCCATGTGCCCAGAAGAAAAGATATAGCAATTTTTTTTCAGCTACAAATATAGCAGTTTTTTGCTGCTACAAACATATCAGCCAAGTTTCATGGACTGATCTGCATAAACACATTTAAAAAAATACAAACACAAAACTGAAGTTACAGATACCAGGAAATCCAGCACAGCTTTCATGGGGGCACTATACAATCAAACAACAGAAATGAAAATTTTGTGCAATCAAATTAATTTTAGGCATCAATTGCCACTGAAGACGTGACTGAGAAACCAAACCCACTAATGTATCTTAAGAACACAGAATGCACCTGACATATAAATAAATGAACATGATAAATTAGATTAAGAAATCCAGATCCTATATCATGCAATTATACCAACATATAAGGAACACTCCTAAAGAACATTTAGGCAATGGCAAGTTGAGAGAGATTTTTTTAATAAGGCAACTCCTCGATATACATTTGGTATAGTTTAAACCTAAGAAATTATGTGACTACAAAATAGCTCAATTATTTCTCCAACATACAATTCCATGCAAATCTTCCTAACACTACTTATACAGATGCAGATGGAGCCACCAGGTGATGGACTTAACTGTTACAAGGAACATGTGACTACTACCCAGAACTGCTGATCTGCCTCCCGCCATCAATACTATAACCATATTCATTACATTTATGTAATGACCGCTATACTATGCCAATTCCCAATACCTGCTCCCTATCATTAGCTGTGTCTGATGTTAATGGAGAAAATGCATACATCACCACACTCGATGTATATAAAGGATGAAGCAACACAGGGTTGCTGTTCTTCGTGGCAAGCCCTACTAGCAAGCTTCAGTCCTGCATTAACTCTTTTCAGCTCAGTTTGCCAAAACAACTGAAACGTTTTCAATACCACCAACCGACAACTGCCTGAATGCTTCCAACTACCAAACAAACATAATGCTGTCCTCTTGCCTGCAGCTGAGTTCTAACTGCTTATTCAAACAGAAACTCCTGTAGGATTTACTAGCCACTACAACAAGTTACTTGCCAATCATGTCCCCCTATCTACTCAAGCAGCACTGACACAAGACTCATGAGCTATACCAGCAATGGCGAACCTATGGCACGCGTGCCACAGCTGGCACGCAGAGCCCTCTCTGTGGGCACGCGAGCCAAGTCACTGATCGCTAGGTCCAGGGCTCATTTGGAGGGAGAATGCCTGGAACGGTGTTCCAGTAGCTCGGAGCAGAGATAACATGGGTTTTGGCCCTGCCCACGTGATTCCTTTTCCTCAAAGCTGCCTCCCTGCTGCCCATCTCTTTAGCAGCAGGAAGCGGAGGCAGCAGCGAGGCTGCTGGGGCTGGCTTTCTAAAGAAGAGTAAGCAGCTTTGATTTAACTTGCTTTACTTTCAGTCCTGGCTCTTGAACGAGTGAGAGAGAGAGGGGGGGGAGAGAGAGAGAGAGAGAGTGCTTGCAAGCAGGGCTGCTGGTCTAAAGAAGGGCAAACTGCTTTGATTTAACTTGCTTTACTTTCAGTCGTGGCTCCTGAGTGAGTGAGTGAGTGAGTGAGTGAGTGAGTGAGTGAGTGAGTGAGTGAGTGAGAGAGAGAGAGAGAGAGAGAGAGAGAGAGAGAGAGAGAGAGAGAGAGAGTGAGTGAGTGAGTGAGTGAGTGAGTGAGTGAGTGAGAGAGAGAGAGAGAGAGAGAGAGAGAGAGAGAGAGAGAGAGAGAGAGAGAGAGATTAATTAGTTGGGACAACTGTATGAGTTGTTTTTTCTTAACTAAAACCTCAGTATTCAGGTTTAATTGCAGTGCTGGCACTTTGAAATAAATAAGTTGGTTTTGTGTTGCAGTTTTGGCACTCAGGCTCAAAAAGGTTCGCCATCACTGAGCTATACCATCCAGGGCTTGTTCACCTGCACATCTTTTAAAACGTGATACATATTTTCATTTGCTACCAACATCTATCCGCAATTTATACCAGTCCAACTGGACTGTCTCTATGCAAGAGAATAAATGGATGTGGATCAGACATAAAGAGGGGAAACACTGAGAATCCTGTGGGGGAAAGGGACAGTCAGTTACAGGTTTGACAATTACCAAGCTTTAAAAGGGAGATGAGTGGACCTCCCTCATCAGAATTCAGATGGAGATTTGACACTATCGGTCCACATAATCTGGAAGAGGTTTGTTCATTACAGGAAAAATGCTCCTCATTAGATGCCTTCATTGTTCAACCTGCTTTGCCACTTCATCTCCATTTAGGAGAGGCACACACCCACTGTGCTATGCAAAGGACATATGAAAACAAAATGCAGTGACAAGGGTAAACAGTACTTTCAATGTCACATGCCTATTACTTAACTGCTTGATCTTTGGGCCTATTTTTGTGATAACTACTCCCCCATACCAGCAATCTCCAGTTTATATCTATGAAAATACACACCCAATCCTGACACTTCATGTATTTGATGAAGTGGGCTCAGGTTCTTGAAAGCTTACATCACAACGTATTTGTTACCAAGTAAGGTGCTAAACGACTCTCCGACTCTAATCAGAGATCAAAAGCTGTTTGTGATGGGTACTATGAACCCAGCTAAAGGGTGGCCAGGCATGCTTCTTCCCTTTCTCCCATCATGTGTGGGGGGTGGGGGGAGGTACGACTGAACACTAATAGTTTCATAAGTTTTTAATATAACTTGCGATGTCCAAACAAAGGTTTGTTTGTGACATCTTAATGAAGCATTGTTTTTTGAAATAAACGATACGCATTGAGACTTTCACAGAATGATTTACCAAATGGAGCTCTTCATAGCTGATTACCACCATTCCATTTACTATGATGGTGGAGATAAGCACCTGTTGGCATTCCCCGCTAAGTTAACTTTTACTGTGAAAAACTTATTGAGTGGTAAAAAGAGGTTTGGTTTTGGAACAGTTCATCCCAGATAAAGAGACTCAAAACTAGAACTTCTAGATGGGCAACTAAACAAGATAAATTTTGCAAAGAAGGGGTAATTAAAAATCTTCCCCAACCAGTTGGCGAAACTATATGCAAGTCTTTGTGGTTTATGAATACCAAAGCCATATAGTTAAAATTAAATAGCAGAATGTTGTATTTTACACCTAAAACACAACTTGATGTACTATTTCATTAAATTTAACTACTAGAGAAACTATCACAGATTACTATAAAGTTGTTCAGTCATTTATTCTGCCTTTATACAAATCCCTTTGGAATTCAAGGTTATTTGATCATCCTTTACAATGCAACTTAGACTGCAATCCCTCACACAAACTGCAGAAATCCCACTGAAGTCAGAAGGAATTTAGAAGCCTGTGTCCAGGACTGCAGCCTTAGCTGCACATCCTATCGTAAGCCAAAGGTAAACCATGAATTTGGGTGGAGACTGACATATGCAAGCTACATTCCCAGTGCTTTTAAACTGGGTGAAAAATGTCATAAGCAGCCTACAGCGTGACTGTTATGAAACTTTTTTCAAAAATGAAAAAGAATTTTCTGGCAAACATACACACAAATTGGGTGCACAGAAGGACGAGGTTTAGGTTCATGATTGGTAACTTATCATGATCTGCTTTCAGATTGACCTCTCTCTTATGCTGTATTCTTTCCCCCAAGAATAGATGCTATACTGAGGAATCTTGACACGGGTAGGGCAAAGAACACGTCTGTTCTACAGGTATTTGAGCAGAAACAAGCATATTTGGACTCACGAAAGTATTTCAGTGTCTCTTCTATTTGCTCAGTTGTTAGGTCAATATTGGCATCAGGAGAAATGAGAGGGGTATGCAGCCAGTCGTCGTGGTCATAACCATAGATTGTATCTGCTCTTAGCTTGTAGTGGGGCAGCTGCTCTTCCAGCAGGCTGATGATCTCAACTTCAGGAAGATCAGTACTATTGCACACATCTGGGAGGGAAAAGACAAGACAAGATTTGCATTTAATGTCTTCAAAAATTTTTTAAAAACACAGAACACTTGTGGTTTAATACAAGCCATGTCAGCCTGCCACTGTGTTTCGGCGCTGCCAAAATTCCATCAAATAACAGCTGCAATAGAATGTTGATTGACATTAGGAAAGGAAAGGAAAATAAAATAAAGCATGAACACTGAGGCAAGAGGTTTCTGGCAAGATGCTCTTGTCATTTGTTTTGATATTGTTTTTATATTGTTTTATACTGTTTTTTTACTGTTTTAGGAAGCTGCTCTGTGCACTGGAGAAAATGGGACATATGTTTTTAAAAGAATTGTTTTGGTTAGAAACAGGCTGAACTGAAACTTGAAAATCTTAATGTGGAGTGTTCGTATGGCACCCAAAAATAAGCAGAGTCCTATACCACCTCAAAAAGTAATGAAAGTGTATTCCAGCATAAGCTTTACAGACTACAACCCACTTTTTCAGATGCAATAGGCAGACATTTTAGATAGGTGGTTTGAGAATAGGATGTGCCTGCAAGGTTTTTCTTGGAAAGCACTTGCTTAATGGCAAAAAATAATAGGCAGCCAATCTTGATTGGATTTGAATTTTATATAATTACATTTCAGCCCGTACTTCTCGACTGTCATGGCGCCAATATAAAATAGTCAACAAACTATGCTTGCCTTGCTTCTTTGGAGTAACAGCAAGAAGCTATTATATGACCAATATTTATGAGGCATTACAATGCCATCTCCCCATTTTATTCCTTACTCTTTCCCATTCCTGTCCTCGCATTGCTAGTACAGCCACTGGATTCATCTCTTGTGACAAAACAATACTGCTGGGTAGAAGCGATCTCATCGCCACATGACTCAGGCAAGACTCAAAGGTAGACATTTTACTAGAAACTGTCATGTGCCAGCCAAGCTGGAGAAAAAAGAGCCAGGTATTAATTTCCACTGACTTGCCCACTGAAGTGATATCTTTATCCTAAAGGCTATGATAACAGAATTTATGATTTAAAAGTTTTCCAGAAGGATTTCCTTCCTATAAAGGTGGGTATGAAATGGTCTGTGTTTTTTTCCCAAGTCAAAATAGAACTCAAAGCAATTCACAGCGCCGTGGTTCAAAGTTGCCTCCATCTCGACCCAACTTGCTGTGATCAGCCATTGTTAAAAGTAGGGCTGCCAGGTCCCTAACCTTCTCGGCAGGAGGAGAGGACCTGGCACTTACCTGGATTATCTCCTTGTGTGTGTGCTTTGCATGCTCGCACTCTCGACAGGATGTGATGACGTCACTTCCAGAAGTGCCGTCATCATGTCTGGCAATGGGAGCATGCTTCGGTGCTTCATAAGGGCCAATTTGCTGCATGCTGGTTTGGGAGGTTTTTTGCCTCCCAGGCCCATTCCCCAGGCCTCCCCCCACAGCCAGGTGAGTGGCCGGGGGGGGGGGGGGCAGAAGCTGGAAGCAGAGGATCTCCCATCCTCCACCATTGGACCTGTCAGCCCTAGTTAATAGGTTCTGCTATTACTTAAGTAACAGCTTTCTGAGCCAACCACAACTATAATTTATATATGCACATATATGCATGCCTTGGGGCAAAGGTCAATCATATATATATTCATGCTTTGGGGGGAAAGTTAGTCAAAACAGCCCAACTTCCTCATACAGGCAAGCCCCGAGCTCCTGATCATGATCAATTTCCATCTAGAAATGAGCAAGGACTGTGAGTGTTGGGTCCTGTCAGGCTTTTAGAGACAGCACTAGATAGTGTAGGAAGCCTGTATTACGATACTTTTTTAAAAATGTAATTTATTGTCCGCCTTTCTCACTGAGACTCAAGGTCGATTATTCAGTGAGTCAATGGCTTGGACATTCAATAACAGTGCAATAGAGTATGGATTGCAGAAGTGTGAATACAAACAGAAATCTAAGACAGAGCTTTCTGTCATTTTTTTTAAGTTCTTAGTTTTTCTGAAGAGTATGTAAACCCTGATTTTATAAGGAATTTTTTAAAATTGTTTGATGCTGTTCCTTTGGGATATTTTGCACCTGTCTGAGTGCATCTTGCTTTGGTCAATGCTATCAAGATTAATCCCCAGATAACTATGGGAGTTCTCTGTCTCTTTTACTAAGAGAATTAAGGAATATCCTCAGCAGCCTATGAACAAGGTGGTTGGTTGCTGCAAGTGTGACACTTGTCTCTGTCAGGAGGCAGGTTAGGGACACGGGGTGAGAGCTCAGGATAGAAAACTTAGCATACCCCTCAGAAGTCGTTCTTTGTCTGAATGTACTGACTGTACAAAGGTTAAGAATGCATTACTTAATCATACTAAATTATAACCCTTCTAAGTGATTGGCATTAGAGTGTCATACTAGGATTTGGGAGACTCAGGTTCAAAGCCCCATTCTGCCATGGAAGGTCACTGGGTGACCTTGGCCCAGCTGCACACTATTTTTCACCAACTAGGTATGAAAAAATAATGTATTATTCTAATGTAATATTAATTTTATGTTTTAATGTGTTAAGAGACTAATATTAAACATCTTGATGGAATATTTACAATGTATTATAATAACTGTATAATGATTCATAAATCCTCTTTTTTAAAATAATAAATTTCTTCCTCTTTATTACTATTTTGTGTATGTTTCATGTTCTGATAGTGTATTACTCATGCAGCAATTTTGGCTTGGATCCAGACTAAACGTTTCCGTGAGTGCAAGGATTTCCACCCACAAAATCTTGTTTCCCCACCCACCCACCCACCCCCGCTGTTCCTGGGAGTTCCTTCTCCACCAAGAACAGGATTTCATGGGGCATTTCAGGCTGCTGTAGAAGGGGGGAGGCAGGCAAATTATGTTCCATGAGTTAAATTCTTGTTTGAATCATATGTTCTAAACATCACAGAAAGCTTATTATTTTCCTTCTGTTTTTGATAGATTTCGATTGCTGGATTTAAAAACAAAGGTAGGGAATATGTTAAGATGATCTCAGAGTAAGTCCTAAAATATTCTGGATTTTCAAATGGTTGTAATTTATTACTGTACCTTGGCCTCCTCTCCTAACTATGCCTGTCTGATAAAAGATCCAGAGGAGTTAACCGTGTTAAGTCTGTAGTTGCAAAATAGTAAAGGGTCCAGTAGCACCTTTAAGACTAACCAACTTATTTGTAGCATAAGCTTTTGAGAACTACAGCTCTCTTGCATCTGACAAAGAGAGCTGTGGTTCTCGAAAACTTATGCTACAAATAAGTCGGTTAGTCTTAAAGGTGCTACTGGACTCTTTACTCTTTGATAAAAGTACCATTGCTTGCAAGACTATGAGCTGATTATACTTATCAGCTCTCATTCCCAGATTTATTTTTAGCTCAGTGTACACAGCCAATTATCCTAATAAAAAAACCAGAGTCATCAAAATTTGCTAAACTTTGCAAAGACCTTTGCTGGTATTTGTTGCTGCACGTATTCAGCTTACTGAAGCCCTTCTCGGTGTTAAAGATGCAAGGCACATATTGCACCTGCATGTCTCCAATCTCAATGACAGTCTTAGCTATCATAAAATATTTCTACTGCAAGTAAATAGTACAGCCTCAAACAACATTGTGCAGCTGGTGGTGAATTAAAAGAAACAAATAGAGA
Source organism: Eublepharis macularius (assembly GCF_028583425.1). Lineage (NCBI taxonomy): Eukaryota > Metazoa > Chordata > Lepidosauria > Squamata > Eublepharidae > Eublepharis > Eublepharis macularius. The sequence continues at coordinate 32,260,379 of NC_072800.1, forward strand.
ACCGCCCGAGATAATAGAGAAAGCTGCTACCATCACCAAGAGCCAGCAACCTACAGCATGCTGAACCTGTTTAAAGCTTTTGAAACTTAAATTCATTGTTAGAACAGATGATAAATAGTGAAGCTCTGGGATTTTATGGACTTTCAAGCTCTGGGTTTTTAATGGTTTATTAATTGTTCTTAATGATTTTATTTGTGTTTTATTTAAAAGCCACCACAAGAGGGTCTCTGAAGAGCAGCATATTCATTGCAAGCTGCTGCCTTAACACTTGCTTATTTCTAATACCTGTGATCATGGAATCGCTTTAGCGACTCTGGCCATTTGGGCCTCTGTAACATCCCACTTCATGCAAAAAATTCACAATGCCCATTTCTTTTGCCCTAATTGCAAATGAAACTTTTGTCTCTACGCAGGACATCCAAACACAGGTCTCCTGTGACTATTCACTCCCTCTTTTTGTTTTCCCAGCTAATAAGTAGCACACTATTTCAATTATTTGTTGCAACTGATTCTTCTGTAGAAAAATCTTACTTTTTAAAATTTAATCCAGAAATACACTGTCTGTGAGAAAAATACATCTTCTCCCTTTGTGTCTTCGCATGGCTCACTGGAATTCGGTATCAAGAGTTTGGAAATCACCAGACACATTTGTTATTTTCCTTGTATAACTCTATAACAATTGTAAACTGAATACACATTTCACTTGCATTCCTCTTGCTCATCAGATAGCTGTTGTTGAATATATACCCACAGAAAGCTTTTAGATTTTTCTCCCCAAGTAGAGAGCATTTAAACCAGTTTCAGAAACACACAACTTTACCATGTTGCAATCAAGAAATTGCAGTTTACCAATTGTTTTATGCCAATAAAGGTATTGACTGGCTGATTAAAAAACAGTATCAAACGAAGCAGTTTATCCAAGGGCATACCACAAGCAGAGGATACCCTTAAATAAACATCTTTGTTTCCACTGCATATTCCATTGTATTATTGATAATGCCCTATTAGGAGGGTACAGTAGTGCCACCTGGAGTGCAGAAATCTTATTGCTGCAAAATTCGAGCACAAAAACGGCTTGCTATAATAAAATTGCATCCCAGAAAGTTAGGTCACTCACAAATGAGGCCTGATCTCTTGAGATGCTCTTCTGCAGAACAATAAGCCAGGCACTAAAAAGCACATGGCCACTGCAGAGTGTCCTAAAAAACCTTATAGATCCAGAGGAGTTAGCCGTGTTAGTCTGTAGTAGCAAAAACAGAAGAGAGTCCAGTAGCACCTTTAAGACTAACCAACTTTACTGCAGCATAAGCTTTCGAGAACCACAGCTCTCTTCAACAGATGCATCTGATGAGGAGAGCTGTGATTCTCAAAAGCTTATGCTACAGTAAAGTTGGTTAGTCTTAAAGGTGCTATTGGACTCTTTTCTAAAAAACCCTGGTCATGTATACTGGTGTGCATGCTTTCTAGTATATACCACAGGATTGTAGACCAAAAAAGGCAAAGGCTTTCTTCTCCCAGATTACAAACTGTTGCCATCAGCCGTGACTTGGCCTGGTCTATGGGGACTCCCTTTCTGGCTCAATACAAGGCAATGTGACTCAGAAATAGGTATTTAAGCCACGGATATTCCAGCAACACTGTGTCACATTCTTTTGGGATTTTTCAAGGCCTTGAGAGTTCCGCCCAAGCAAAACATTTTTGATTATGGGAAGCTGTAAAAACCATTTCTTTGGCCCTCTGACCAGTTTCATCTAACCTCCAGAAAGAGCCATCTTTAAATAGTCACTGAAGTAAGTCCTCAGTACCCTGACATGTGAGGGAAGGAACTGTATTTTACATTATAACTGTCTAACAATTTAGAAAAAAAAACCCTGGAAAAGATGCATGAATGTAAAGAAAAATTTAGAACATCCTATTTTGTTTATATAAACATGTCATCTTATTGCTTCCAAGCCTTCAAAACAATTTACGTTAACCTAGTTAACAAGAATAAAGTCCAGCTGAACTATCTAAAAATAGTTAACTAATCTAAAATATTTAAAAGTAACAAAGAAAAATAAGGAAAACTCTATCAAAATTTCAAGATAACACCTTTTTGTGCTTAGTGCCTCAAAGCTAGAATCAATGCCGGATGGGTATTTCTGGGAACGGAGTTCCATTATTGGGGTGTCATACCAACCTGACTTCTTGAAGGCAGGGCCAGCTGGAACAGGGCATCTGAAGGTGGTCTTTAAAGGAGGACAGATTCAAGTGGGAGAAGATTATCTTTAGATATTCTAGTGGCCAGACGTCTCAGGGCACCTTAGAAGGCTTCTTTTGCCATTCAACTAAGTCATTTAGGATGGGCTTTGCACAGTGCAATGAGCACTCTCTAATCATTAAAAGCTTGCCCGGGGTCCTAAAAAAAGCAACAATTATATCACCACCTTGGAAAATACAGCAAAATTAACTCTGTGGTTGACTGATCAGCGAATGGACAAGTGAGAAGGACCATCAAGTGACTAAGCTTGAAGAGCAGACAAATGAAACAGAATGTGTGATACACAGGGGTTTGTATTGCCAATTTTAGGAAATGCCAGTTAGAATTACAGTTTTAAAAATGATGTTTGAAATATCATTTTGGTACTTTTGACTTTTCCAAGATAAGGTTCCTTTAAAGTAATATAATATACATACACACACCCAGTTTTATAAATCTGGAACGTTTCAGAATATATGGAAGTGACCTCACCACTCAGTTTTCCACTAACCTAAGTCCTCTTTATTATGTCAATGGAAATATATTTAAGTTAAACCACACCTCATAAGAGAGAAGAAAATGTGCTCTGAAACAACATCCTGCTGCTGCAAGAAGAAGACTCTTTACAAATCAACTATCTACAGGAAAACCAAACGTTGACACCAGTCAATAAAAGCTTTTATTATCCAACTGCACATCTACAGTCTACACTGCCATAACTGATGGGAGGGAGACATGGAAAAAACAAAAGGGATATTCATATAAAGGCAAGAAGCATAACAATCATTTTACTGTTCTATTTAAACATTTAAAAATACTGCAAGAAAAAAACCTGAAGCAATATAAAATGATTAAAATCAGAACGTATAGGATATAAGTTCTGATTGTATTTTGTGTATTTAAAATATAGGCTTGTTTAATTTTGTTTTATGCCAATAAAGGTATTGACTGACTGATTAAAAAACAGTATCAAACGGAGCTCAAAAAGAAGCTTAAATAAAAATGATCTCCCACACCATAAAAACTAGTTTTCCAATTATATCAAGGTAAAATGAATACTACACTGACATCTGCATTTGAAAAGAGCAAGACTTGCAATGCCTGATTTTACGTGGACTTGGTGCTGCGTTCATTGTTACAAGTACTTTACCAGTGAAGAGTACAGCAGAAATCTCATGGATAAGTTCTGGGGAACTTAAAAACTTGCTCTATGTGTCATGACATTTGGACATAATAAAAGGCATTACACTGCTGCTCTTTGGGAAGTTCCTTCTAGTGACACCCACACAAACAGCTCCAGTTTATTGGAAGCAAACACCATCCACTGAGGGCACTAGGTGGTGCTATCGTTTCATTTCTAACTACAAGAGAATGCAAGGACTGAGCAGCCTAGATTCCCCATGCAGCCAAAACAAACAGCCAGTTAGAGGGGGGAACACACACAAGGTCACGGTAACAGGCACCCTTATTTTTACATCCCAAACACAAGGCCAACATTCAGTGGTCTATCCTTAAGCACTTGTGGGTCACATCAAATTTATTAACCAAATCAATGCTGCATTCAGCCTGCCAGAAAGTCGTTCAATACTAATCACCATTTTACACAGTAGTGAAAATGTTCACAATCAGCACTAATCACTAGATAGGTGGCTACTTCTCTTTTAAGGTGAGAGGTTCCCTCTCAAACACAAAATTCAGTTGTACCTGGACATTTTACAACAGAAAACAGTCTCTGTTCTGAAAGCACATCTTAATGGACCACTTTGCAACCACTCAATCAAGGGGAAGAGCAATAGGCAAGAACAATAATTACCACCACCACCCTGCTGCCAAATGAGACCCCTCCCTTGCAGCAGATGGTTCCTGCTATGCTAGTAGGGCCTGACTGATACAGAAGTGCTTGGCTGTTGTCTGCTGGGTAGAAAGCTATTTTACTTATGCATGCTATTTTCTGTAAAGAGATTAAGCTCCATGTAGGAAATTGTGACGCAACCTATAAAAGCGGTTCTTCGTAAAGGCCCTAGCCAAGTTCTTCGTTCATTCTCATTCATTCAAGGTTGCTGGGAAAGGAATGCTTTTAGGAGCTGTCTGATGCTAATGACCCAACATTATTAACATGCTGTGAGTGTTCCCATAAGCTGTACGCTCGTCTTGCCAGTCCACACCCAATGATGGAGCAAGGACTTGCCTTAGGCAGTGCCATTTTAATGCACAAATCAGTGTCAGTGACAGGGGGTACCTGTGTTAAAACCCCAAAGCTCACACTGGGTGGTGCTGAGCCAGTCACACACACAGAGTCTAATTTTCCTCAGAGTCATATCAAGATTTAGTTATGTATCGGGAGGGAAGAACTGTACATGCCACCTTGAGCTCCTTGGAAAATATGATAAAAATATAAGAAAGCATTCATGAACCCAGGAAACTTCACTTAAGATACATGTTTGTATGGAGGCTCACTCGTGCAATTTTACTCTGTCCAAAATGGAATAAGACGAGAAAGTGAAACAGAGTGTCTGCACAAATGGGCATCAGTGTAGTGGCACAACTAATGTGCTACTTGACCTGGACACTTTGACTGGCCACTTGCTCTGTGTTTGAGAGAGATTTTTCCACTTCGCATAGCAGAAAATGGCAATCATAATACAAGAGTTTCCAACCTAAATTACTTAATTCAGAGTTGTGCCAAACTAAGTATCCTATTGTGCCTTGGAGAATTGTTTTAGAACAGTACAGTATCTTCTTGCTCTACATGAGTCCATTCTACATTTCTGTTTTCTTTCCACTTACTTCCTCTCTACGCTCCCTGTCTGTTGATTATAGATCTTCATGTAATGTGTAGATTCTCATTTAACAACTAAATTTCACATATAGATTTGCATGTGTGAAATCTAACAGCATCTTCCTTCTTATGAAAAACTTTCCTCTGCTCAATTATTATTTCCCAGGAGATGGTTATACTTGTTGCTGTACTTTGTTTGTTGCTTGAACTTACTTCTCATTTCCCAAAGGATCTTTATTCCATGGCCTTCCTACTATACCTAAACTGGTTTTTAAAAGAGCTACCCACGTGTATGTATATGCAGCAATCTTATACCTTAAAGATTTCCAGACAATTTTAATGTGGACCCTTTGTTTTCAAGACAACAGAAAAATAAAGCCGACATAGCATTACAAAGAGCAGTACAACAAGTGGCAATAGGCAATAGCTGGATTCCCAAACATTAAGCAACAATTGCTAAACACTATTTGGTCAAACAGAATTCAAGAAAAGGAGAAGCAGGCATCGTAAGAACGCGTTTCAGGAGAAGGAAGTGCTTACTCCTTATAAGCAATTTTTGTAACTCTTTGCAAGTTATAAATAGACATGGGCACAAACAGCATCATGAACAGAAAAAAAACAACGAACAGCTTAATCTGCTGTTCTCGAACAAGCTGTTCCTGAGGCCCCATCCTAACCAAACAGGTGGTCCTTAAAAGCCTTGTTCGTGCTGCAATCGATCCCCTTGGCAACCGGAGGCAAGGAGGGACTGAACTCTATCTGAACTCCTTCTGGCTTTCCTTCTGGCTTTAACCCTTCAAAGTACTTCCATCAGAGAGTCCCGGTTTTGCCGCTGTGAAGAGAATATGACAGCCAAGGGAGAGACCCATGGATCATGCCTTTCCCGAGGTGCGATCTCTCTGAAACTTGGGGGGTCTTCAGAGGACAGTGAGGACTATGTCCCCTGCAAATTTGGTGGGTATTGGGACATTGGGAAGGTCAGTTTGTGGGGTGTTTAAAGGGCCCTTCCCCTTGCACATGGCAGGAAAGAGCCCTTTAAACTATCAGCTGGCAGATGGCGGAGGGAATCCCCCCTGCTGCCTGCCAGCTGATAGTTTAAAGATCCCTTTAAAGGGCCAGGTAAGTGAATTTGAGGGGAGGGGGGGCTAAGTGGGGGTGGGGTTTGGGGGTGGGGGGTTCTGGCACCCACGAACAACAAGCAACGAACATGTCCGGGAACAGTTCATGTTCGTCCATGTGCATGTGCATTGTTTGTTGTTCGTGGATGGCACCAAAAGACGAACAAGGTGTTCGGGTTTTTTTTTTCCATTCATGCCCATGTCTAGTTATAAAACATTAACATGAAGTCACTTTCACCAGGCAGAGGAGGAGGTATATAACTGGTAAGTGGGCACAGCCTCAGCCTTTGCTGCAGCCAGTGTGGTGTAGTGGCTAGAGTGACAAATTAGGATCTGGGAGATAAAGGTTCAGTTCCCTACTCGGTCATGCTGGGAATCCAATAAAAGCTCAAAATGGGAGGCTAAAATGTAGTTAAATAAAATGCAGGTGCAAGTTTGATATCAGCATTTTTTCCTAATTAGAACACAGTTAAGCTACAATTAAGATACTCAGAATAAAACATTAATATGATGGTTAGTGGTTTTATTAATATGAACTTGTGTCCTGATCTTATGGAGATCATTAAGAAGAGTTAGATCACTAAAAATAGCCTAGGTGGGAGTGACAACAGAAGTACAGATAAGGTGAGGAACAGGCCTGGAAGAGAGGCTTTCCAAAAAAATTATTTTATTTTACTTTACTTCATTTATACCTCATTTTTCTCACCAATGGGGACCCAACGCTTCTAACTTGCTTCCCTTCTCAATGTTATCTTCATGACATTTGCTGTGTGATGCAGGTTCGACTGAAGGTGTATGAGTGGCCCTGTCACCCACCAAGTCTCCATGGCAATGGGGATTTAAACTAGAGTCTCCCAGAATCTACGCTGGCACTCTAACCACTACACAACACAGTAAGGTAAAGGTAGTCCCCGGTGCAAGCACTGAGTCATTACTGACCCATGGGAGGGACTTTGCATCACGACAGTTTCTTGGCAGACTTTTTACGGGGTGGTTTGCCATTGCCTTCCCCAGTCATCTACACTTTACCCCCAGGAAACTGGGTACTCATTTTACTGACCTCGGAAGGATGGAAGGCTGAGTCAACCTTGGGCCAGCTACTTGAACCTGACTTCCATCAGGATCAAACTCAGGTCATGAGCAGAGCTTGGGCTGCAGTACTGCAGCTTACCCCTCTGTACCACGGGGCTCTCTGCAAACGGGGACCACACAAGACTCAGAAGCAAATCACTTGAGAGAGGCAGACAGCGAGAAGCCTCTTCCAGACACTCCATAAAAAGTTGCTGAAGAGACTAAAGGTGGCTTTTTGGGTTTTAACATCTTTCAAAGAGCCAGAAGAATAGAATTTCCTTAATCACCAGCTGTTAGAGAACAGGAGTGTTAATGTTGATGCATTCTTCTATTTTCTAAGCGCTTTTTATAAAATGGAAAATTGACTAATAAAATACAAAAAGAATTAAAAGTACTGAGCATTAGGTAAAGTGATGAACGCTGATAGACGATCAAGTGGTATTTGACATGCTAATGGGTGAAATAGCACCCCTCTGGGTCTTTTCAGACTAGGAAAACACCACAGCCCCAATGTGAATTGGGCATCTCACATACAGGAGCAGCAACTGATCCCTGACTCATGGTGAGAACCCTAGACCCAACCTATGTGCTCTGTAAAGTGTGAAACAGCCATTCCTGAGAAGCAAGACAAGAGAAAACAGGACAGAAGTGAAAGCTGGGTGGGCAATTCATGAGATTACATCAATACATATCTTTATCACTAAAAACATCAGATTACAGCTAATACCACCTTTTTAAAAAATCATTTAAGGGGCTCAACAGCCTCAAAAGCTTACACTAAATTGCACCACCAGTCAGCACAACATATCCTCCCTTTCTGCCTCATACTTTATCATTAAAGAATGAGCACTGCCTATTTAAACAGCCATTCAAGAATTTGTCAAAGGATGTCATGAAAGAACAAAGTATCTAAGAGAAGGTACACTAAAGAAAGAGCCACAGTCTCCAACTTGTCAAAAGATGAGAGAAACAGAATCTGGCATTTCCTTCTATGGAACATTATCAAGCGATCATCTGTGATGAGCTGGCCTGCTCTGGCATTCAAATAGAAAAAGGATATTAAGATATTCTTCCTGACCTCAGGGGAGTACTTAAAGAAAAAGTCTTTTTTTGCTACAACATGCCCAGAGCGGATGTTATCTCTTGTTACAACAGCAAATAGCGGGGTGAGGCTGTCTGCTTACCTGGGGCCTTTAAAGCCAAACTGATATGCTGGTATCATTACAAGGATATTGAGCAACAATACATAACAGTACACAACCCCAAACCTTTGCGTTCCCACTAGAATGGTGGCCAAGGACCCACCCTGAATAATGACCCTGCCTTTAAAAATAATGAAGCAGTGAGAATCTGCCTTGATCCTTTTAAAAACCTAACATCCATCATTAACATACTTTGTGAAACCCAGCTGAAGATCTCTTCTCCTCTCCCAGTAGAAAAAAATGGTAAGTAGTCTACATCTGTACTCTTACTTTACCTCTTGCAGCAGAAAGAACGTAAAAGTTCTAGTACATTAGAACAGCATCCAAAACCAATGGAGAAGTACAGAATGCATGTACAGTACATAAACAGCATGCCAGAAAGGGGAGTCTGGGCTCGATCCTTGCAAGCCAGTGCAGGCAATGTTGGCACATGAAAATATTGCTTCACAGTCAAGAGCAGAGTCTGTAGTTAGCTCAAGCCACTTCATGTTACCTTCGCTATTCACAAGATCAGCCCCAAGGGCAAAATTAGCCTATCCTTCAAACCAGGGCTCCAAGGAATACTTTTCTATAGTGGCAATTTTTGCTAGCTATTTTGATGCATTAGAAGAAGTACAGTATAATTCATTCACACACTTTCCACTGTAATAAATCTGACAGGCGCTGATTATACAAGCACCTTGGAAACACGGACAACTTTGAAAGGGTCTTGCACCTGCCAAGGCTTAAAGTTCTGTTTCCTCCATACTGGATCTACAGATTAACAGGACGTATGTATCATTCTCCCTCTACAAAATGCAGCTTCGACACTTGCTAACTTAGTCAAGGGAGAGGTTACCGCCACCAAACAAAGAGATGGAACGATCAGGTTGCTCGCTTACCAGTAATAGTGCCGGCATCTCTGTACTCCCTGTAGTCTGAGGCATCGTTTTCCACGGCCTCACTTACATAGTGGTCTTCATGAAGGCCTGCAGTACAGGCTAGGACTGCATGGTTGGCAGGGTCAGGAGAGGGCACTGTGGTGGCCAAAGTGCAGTCGTTCACAGCTGTGGCGTCCAGCTTGGCAGGTTTCACAGCGAAGTGCCAACTGCCATCGAGGGGCCAGTGCTGAACAGCAGGTCTGGCAGAGATATAAAAGGCAACCTTCGCACTCAGTTCTTGTTGGCTTCCTTGAGAGATCTGCAAAAGATATGCAAAAAAAGACTAATCAGGTAAACGCTGAATGATAAATGACCCAGGCAGATCAGCTGCCAAATACAGTATATAATTGTAATTATTTTCTTTCCAGATGTTAGAGGTGCTTTCAGCATCTGCATTTCCACACAAAGTTGGAGGAGGAATATGCTAGAGATACAGCCAGAGGTCACCAGTTTCCAGTCATGATGATGAATATACAAGGAAGAGTCAGGAGACCCAGACAGCACTTTTTGAAAAAAGCAGCTTATAGTTTCTTATACGAATGCTCAGTCCAGGTGAAGGCAATCCAGATACAACTGCTACATCTACTATCATCTAGTGGGCTTCTTTATAAAGAAGCCAGCCAGATGATAGTAGAAGTAGCAGTTGTATCTGGATTCTTTATAAGTGAGATAAATTTAAGCCATGGAAATGCCTGTCAGACTGTCCATCATAAAGGCAGTCTAGTTTTCTGTGACCTAAGAGATTACACAGAGGATTAATGAAGAATTAAAGGTTCCATTAATTTTCAATTCAGTTTTTGACAGCCATTTTTCAATTGGCTGGACTTAGAAGATGCTTATTTAGTGTGGTAAAAAACAAGGTAAGAGGTTGCAGGCTTCAATTATGTTCCCTAAGCACTTAAGAACAGGGTGCCGGGTAACATTTTATATGCTTAAAAACCTCTCTGCCATGCCTTAGCCTTAAATACTCATAGTTACTTTATGGGCATGTCCAAATTACTTTAATTTGGGTACTAGGAACACTATTTCAATCCATTCAATAACCACACTCTAGAAATGCTTCTGCCAGAGAACCTTAATAGACCATGCCTGCAAAGATCAGTATAAATGCTGCCCTCAGTGAACAAGCACTCTGAAGACAAATCCCCCCCCCCGCTTTCCCATGGTAGATCCCTGTGCTCTGATTTAAGTTGCACAGCATAAAGCCAGAAGAAAAGGAAGCGGCCACCTGGACACATCACAGGGAATGTTTAGACGTGGATGGCGGACTTTGACAGACTGAGCAAAAATCACCTTCACTACTGGTCCTTCTAAAGCAACTTCAGGCAACCTCAAGGTCTGTTCACAAAATCCTTGCGAGTCTCTGATGAGTCCCAATGACCCACTGAGGAAGTGTAGCTGTACATTAACCACAAAATAAAACCCTTAGGGCCCTTTGCAGTGCTATGCTACAGCACATTTAGGACCCCAACAAAATCTTTGGGCTAAAGCTTCCAGGCAAGGTGGGCATCTGGCCCTTGTTGCACCATCAGGGGTGTGAAGAACCCCAGACCAGGCTAGAAGAGTCTAGACTGAGGCTTCTCTCCATGGCAGCATTAATACAGCTTTTCAAAAAGTGTCAGTAGATGGAGAGGAGACTGTACTGTAGCTCCTCCCACTTCCTTAACAATACCGGAAGGACCAATAGTGATGCAGCTCACATGCTGCCACTTAGACTTTGTTCTCATCCCAGCTAAAAGGGAACCTAAACACATTGAACTAGCTTTGCTTATTTATATTTATCTCTTAAGCTCCTTCTCTCTGTCCCTGTCCTTCCTTCCTCCACTGAGTTTAAATTAAAACTACAGTTATAAAATGGTGAAGTCCCCACACAGCCAGATGCAGTCTGAAGTTTTACTGCAGTCAGCTACTTGGTGCAAATGCAAAATGCTGTTTCCTATTTTTAAAAGCTTGCTGCCAGAACATTTTAAATACCTCTGGGTGCGTATCACTAAGGCTGTCTAAGATTGGAAGCCTGAAACTGTAAAGTCCAGGGGCAGAAGAGATCTGCCTTTTGCCTGTGTCACTCTCTAAAACAATATACAGATGCGCTATAAAGTATTTTATTTATCATAAATTGAGAATCGGTGTGGTATAGTGGCTAGAATAATAGACAAGGATCTCATCTCACTCCAAAATAGCCATGTGGCGTTAAGATCTAATAAAGAACAATCTAAAACACTGTTCCCAGGATTCATGCATGTGACATTTTTGTAGTTGTTCACACAAGTGCATGCTGTGGGGGTGGTTGGATATTCCATCCAGCAGCATTTACTCATGCAAAATTGTTTTCACCTGGAGGTGAAAAGCAAACAGCAACAACAGCATTAGCACTGTAAGGTTTTATTTTTGTATGCGCTATCTATTCCTGTAACTTTAATAAGCTTTTTTGGAGTATTAAATACTATACTGCACGCATCCACATTGCTTTTGAGGTGGATACCAAGACGGAAATGTTCATAAAATCTATTAAAGTCAAATACAGAAAAGGAAATATAAAGAAGGGACCGGCATAAAAACAAGAAAACAGTAAAATCAACAATGAGGAGTAATTTTAAAGATTGAGATGATGAGGAGGAGGATGATAAACTTTACAGAAGTCTTTTAGCCATAGAGTATCACTAAAACAGACAAAAAACATTGGGAGACTGAAAACATAAAAGTCAATGGACAAAAAGTTTGAGAAAATTCCAGTAGCTTGCCTGGTGCCACAAAGCCAGTAAGTTACAGACTAGGCACATTTCTGAGGGAACAGCATTCCATAGTCTGAGCACTATGAAAAACTGCAATAATTTAAACTGTTAACCCCCTTTACCTGAATATATAGAAGGCCTACCAACACAGATCTGAAGCTAATGGGTGAGCTCATATTGAAGTAGGCAGTCCTATATAATATACATGATAATAAATGGAAACAGATGATAGGCTGGCAATCAAAGTTAATTAACTTTCTGCCACCTGCTCTGTCATGTATATAGGTTGTTAAGGACTCCACCTATCCTTAAACCTCTATCATCTTTTTAAAAAATCAGAATAATACGACTGAAAAAATCAAGTAATTGGTTTAGAAGACAAAGAATCACGTTGCACTAAGGCAGCAAGCCTATTGGCCTTTTGTTATTTAGTCTCCTACTTTAATGTCTGCTACAAATGAAATGAAATGCAGCCTAATTCTTGGGAGTGGTGGAGAGTGCCATCAAGTCATAGCTGACTTATGGTGACCCCTGGTGGGGTTTTCATTTCAAGAGACTAACAGAGGCAGTTTGCCATTGCCTGCCTCTGAACCCCTGGTCTTTGTTGGAGGTCTCCCAACCAATTACTAACCAAGGCTGACCCTGCTTAGTTTCTGAGATCTGACAAGCCTGAGATCTGATAGCCTGCCTGGGCTATCTAGGTCAAGGCATCTTAAGTACCTTAAAAAATGAAATCAGTTAAAGTTATTCTCATTCTTCCTCTATGTAAGACTCAGCAAGGTACATGGTGTGGTATCAGTCTCCTATTTTATCCTCACAATAAACCTGTGAAGAAGCTTAGGCTGAAAGATCAACCTAAGCTTCACGGGGATCTGAACCTAAGTTTCCTCATTCTAAAGTTAAGGGCTGAGCTACAGAAGGAAAACTCTCTTCCCCACCTTTTCCTCTTTTAGATACAAACTATACTTGCCTCTTCCACAGTTACATACAGTCTTGTTAGATCAGGTTTAACCAGTTAGTTCCAAAAGCTAGATTATGCATTTGCCGTGGTTAATGCTAGCACACATAACACTAGACCAGGGGTGGGCAAATTGCAGCCCGCGGGCCACATGCAGCCCGCTACAGAGTTTTTTGTGGCCCGCCAAGACAGTCAGAAAACATTAAATGTGCTTGCAGCTATAGATGATATGAAATTAGCACAATGAATAAATTGAATAAAACTACCACTATTTTATTTAATTTATATTTATTGATTTTTATGATACAATTTATACCTTTTCTGAAATGCAAAGTTAACTAATGAATGCAATTATTTTAAAAGGTGCGGCCCTCCGCTAACCTCCGCTCCCACAAAGTGGCCCCCGAGCCAAAACAATTGCCCACCCCTGCACTAGACAAAAAGTGGTGGCGGGATTTGTACATGAAAAGCAAGGGACGATGTGATCCCGCAACTTGTCCCCTTAATTATAGGTGAACAGTGACATGCCTACACCAGCCTCAAGAGAAAATGTTCACAGCTATATGAAAGACTGAAGCCCTAGAACAGTGACAGGAACTGGAAATGATATAGGACTCTGAGTTTCCTTTACTGACCAAACAGCATTGTCTGTACAGTGGTGTTCCTAATTAACAAAGGTCATACCGGGACACAAACGGAAAGGAAACAACAAATAACAAAACTGGATTCAGCTGCACCATACAGAAAAAGACAAATGTGTATACTTAATTTTATACAGGCAAGCGTGCAAAAACAAGTCTTTGTAAAAGGAACAAAGTAGCTGGGTGGAGTGGGGACAGACCAGGAGAGAGAGTTTTAGAGACTCCTATTCTGCAGGAGAGATGATAGCCAATTTTAAGTTAATATTAGTTTTAAGTACAGTCTGCTAGAGTAAGGAAGCAAAGGTGCACAATTATACACAGAAGAGCATTAAGGAAACTGGGCCCACAGTACAAAGGAGTTTTAATTAAAACATACATATCCCACCTTTCTCACTGAGCACAATGGCTTAAGGTGGCTTAGAAAAGCCTGGTCTGCAACAGTAATTAATCAAAGGGTCACAAGAAAGTTCTGAGCCGGAATTAAATTGTAGACATCTTCGGGAATTAGTACCAGAACCTACTTATTCATGAGTTAACACTTTATTAGGAAATGACGAGAGAGTGAATCTTGGTAAAATCCATAGATGCCACCAAATCAGAGGTCACTGAGGAAATCAGGAGGTTACGCAGAATTAACTGGAAGACTTTATGAAGCAGAGTTACGCAAATGTGATAAAAATGTCAGGTCCACTGTCAGGTCCAGTGTATCTGTCAACTGTACTGACTCCATTTTCTAATGCTTTTAGTGTTTAAGTGCTTTCCCCACAGGTGCACCGCTTCCCAGGCAGATTTCTCACCGGAGGAGATTGTTTTGTCTAACACCGTTCCACCGAGCATTGGCCTTGAGAGAGAGCAACTTCCCAAGACGGAAAGAAGTTGTTTTGAGAACTGTGGGGGGAGGCTGGTCCAGCTGGGAACTGTTACTCTGTACCTCATGCTTTGCCCTTCATTGGTAACAATGATCGTGTACCATCCTGAGTCTCCTATTCAGGACAGTGGACTATAATGGACCTTTTCTGCAGTAAAGTTTCCTTAATCAAACAATGGACTCCTGTTTGCTTGTGAGGGGGAACCTGTAGGAAGAGCCTTATTTAGCCACAGTCTGACATTTTGTTACCAATCAAGGGCACTGATTTGCCCAATTCAAAAGGACATAATTGCATTTTAGTAGTGGTAGATCTGTTTTCCAAGCAAGCACATTTTATTCCGTGTACTGCTGTACCCACCGCGCGGAAATTGGCGGATTTATTCTTAAAACACATCGTAAAATTACATTCTTTTCCGTCCAAGGTGATTTCGGATCGCGGCGGACAGTTCGTTGCCAACTTCTGGCGGGAGCTTTTGCGAATGTTGAATATTGAACAAGGAATCAGCTCAAGCCACCACCCACAAACCGACGGGCAATCCGAAAAAACTAATCAAATTTTAGAGCAGTTCCTTCGTTGTTATATTCATTTCCAACAAGATAACTGGGTGGATCTTCTCCCTCTCGCAGAATTCTCATACAACAACAGTGTGCATGCTTCCACGGGAGAGGCTCCTTTCAAGATTGTATATGGAGCCCACTTCAACCCTTTCCCGCTGGACGCTCCCCCTCTCCATTCCTCTAGCTCGCTGGACGCATCTTCATGGTGGGGGGAGGCCGCTCAACAATGGACTCTTATCAAAAAGCACCTCGAGAAAGCCAAACAGGATTACAAAAGGTACGCAGATCGCCATCGTGCGGCCGATTGGGATTTACAACCTGGGGATCATGTTTATATTTCCACCAAGAATCTGAAACTAGCCCAGACCAGCCGAAAACTAGCTGCTAAATGCCCTAGGTGTGAGGAATCCACCAAAATTATCCTGTTCAAGCAAGGGCTAAACCCGAGACTCCTAGATAGAGCCCTTATGCAGGACAATCCTCCTACTCTACTAGGCTGGATCCAACTTGCATGCGAAGTTGAAAATCGCATTTTGGAAGTCCGTTTAGTTGAACAACAACAACAAACGGGACAAAGAAGACCATTAACTCTACAAAAGGGAGGACGGGGCACTGGATATGCCACCCGTGGAGCGAGAGATGCTAGATGGCAGCAAGGGCTGTGTTTGCAATGCGGACAAGCCGGTCACTTTGCAGCACAATGCCCCCACCGGCCTATGCAAAGACCTCCACTCCAACTACGGCGTCCAACCCTTGCTCCATTCCCTACACTCCAACGCCTGACTCCAGCTCCACGAGCGAACAGAGGTCGCGGTGCTTCCCAGCGACCAGCCTCAGAAAGGGGGTTGGAGGCGGAAGAAGTCATGGAATATGACCCCGCTTCCCCAAGTGCGGAGGGGAATCCAGAAAGCCCCCTGTCGGGAAACGAAATGGATCTGTCGTGAAAGGGCCCAAACGACAGATCCACCCCAAGCCCGTCCCAACACGGGACCGGCCGCCTGGGTCCATACTTTTCCTGCCAGTGACTTTGCTGAACCCGGAGAGGAAGATGCACATTCGTGTACAAGCCCTTATTGACTCGGGTTGTTCAAGAGATATCATCGCCCCAGCCCTAGTCAACGGATTGGTCCTGCCAGTCCGCGAATTGCAGAACCCAGTAATTTTTGAACAAATGGATGGCACTAACATGAACCCTGTTACCACCGAGACCATTCCAGTGGTCACGGGCATGGGCCAACACTGGGAGAAAAGATCTTTCGTCATCAGCTCGACGGCCAAATACCCGTTGATCTTAGGCAGTAAGTGGCTCTGTGATCACAACCCCCACATTAATTGGGCAGAAGGGTGTGTCACCTTTAATCACGCTAACTGTAAAACCCATCGATGGGACCAAAATTGGGGTAATGATCCCTCCCACACCGAAAAAGCTCTTCTCACCCGGGAGGACATAAAACAAATACCCGAATATTATTGGCCGTTCTTGAACGCTTTCTCCGAAAAGGAAGCAGATACCTTGCCCCCGCACAGAAGAACCGACTGCGCGGTAGAGATATTACCCGGGGCCTCCCTGCCCAAAGGCCGACTCTACCCTATGAATCCCCGTGAACGGGAAGAGCTCCGGAATTTCATCGACACCAATCTCCAAAGGGGGTTCATCCGCCCAGCCAATAGCCCCCATGCGGCTCCAGTCCTCTTCGTGAAGAAAAAAGATGGGGGACTCCGGCTATGCACGGACTTTAGAGGACTTAATGCTGTGTCAACCAACAACGCCTATCCCATCCCGCTCATCCGAGACCTCCTCAACGTCGTGGCCCAAGGTAAGATCTTTACGAAATTAGATTTGAAAGATGCTTACTTCCACGTTCGTATAAAGGCAGGGGATGAATGGAAGACAGCATTTAATACGCCCCTCGGACAGTTTGAATACTTAGTTATGCCGTTTGGTTTAGCGGGAGCCCCTTCAGTTTTTATGTCCATGATAAATGAAGTATTACATGAATTCCTCTATAAAGGAGTTGTGGTGTACCTTGATGACGTATTAATTTACTCAGACACCGAGGAGGACCACATTCAACTAGTTCAAAAGGTTCTGGCTGTATTAATGAAAAATAAACTGCCCATCAAGCTATCCAAATGCGAATTTCATAAAACCGAGCTCACCTACCTCGGTTACTGTATTTCCTCGGAGGGTTTGAAGATGGATCCGTCTAAAATACAAGCGATCCAAGAATGGCAAACTCCCACTACCCGCAAGGAATTACAGTCCTTCCTGGGTTTTGCCAACTTTTACAGGGACTTTATTGCAAACTTTGCACAAATCACGCTCCCCCTAACAGACCTATTAAGAAGCAAGGATAAAGGGGACCAAGCAAAAAAACCCTCCTCCAAAATACAATGGACATCCAATTGCCAAACAGCCTTTGAATGCCTAAAAAAGCAATTCGTTACAGAACCCGTCCTCTCCCACCCCAATGAAAACTGTCCTTTCATAGTGCAAGTCGATGCCAGCGATACTGCCATTGGAGCGGTTTTATTGCAGAAGGGGGAGGATGAAAGGCTACGGCCTTGTGCATTCCTTTCAAGAAAGTTCTCTGAGGCTGAGAGGAATTGGAATGTGTGGGAGAAGGAAGCCTTTGCTGTCAAAGCAGCCCTCACTAACTGGCGACATTGGCTAGAAGGGGCAAGGCACCCTTTCGAGGTGTGGACTGATCATAAAAATCTGGAGGCCCTTCGAAGCCCCCGCAGACTGAATGCCAAACAATTACGATGGGCAGAATTCTTTTCCAAATTCAATTTCACTTTAAATTACCTCCCGGGCAAAACTAATTTTCTTGCCGACGCCCTATCGCGCATGCCCCAACACAAAAGCAAAAGGGAGGAGACTATAGACACTGTCTTCTCACCCACGCAATTAGGAGGCGTGGTGACTACCCGCAGCCGAGCGAACCAGCCCCTCCCGCACAGCCAAGACTGGAAAACGAAACTTAAAGCTGAAGTGGAGAAGGAGGGGGATAAAGCGCCCAAAACTAAACTGATTCAATCCCCACAGGGGGACTGGCTGGCAGAGACCAAATTCTATGTCCCCGGCAACCTCCGACGGGAAGTCTTGCAGCGATGTCACGATGCCCCCACGGCCGGTCATTATGGGTATTTGAAAACGTTACATCTAGTTCAACGACAATTCTGGTGGCCGGGCATGCGCAAAGACATTTCCCAATATGTTAGTTCCTGCCCCATTTGCCTCAGCGCCAAAACTCGAAAAGGAAAACCTCCGGGCCTCCTACAGCCGTTAGAAACACCTAACCGACCTTGGGAAATAATCTCCATGGATTTTATCACTGATTTGCCCAATTCAAAAGGACATAATTGCATTTTAGTAGTGGTAGATCTGTTTTCCAAGCAAGCACATTTTATTCCATGTACTGCTGTACCCACCGCGCGGAAATTGGCGGATTTATTCTTAAAACACATCGTAAAATTACATTCTTTTCCGTCCAAGGTGATTTCGGATCGCGGCGGACAGTTCGTTGCCAACTTCTGGCGGGAGCTTTTGCGAATGTTGAATATTGAACAAGGAATCAGCTCAAGCCACCACCCACAAACCGACGGGCAATCCGAAAAAACTAATCAAATTTTAGAGCAGTTCCTTCGTTGTTATATTCATTTCCAACAAGATAACTGGGTGGATCTTCTCCCTCTCGCAGAATTCTCATACAACAACAGTGTGCATGCTTCCACGGGAGAGGCTCCTTTCAAGATTGTATATGGAGCCCACTTCAACCCTTTCCCGCTGGACGCTCCCCCTCTCCATTCCTCTAGCTCGCCGGACGCATCTTCATGGTGGGGGGAGGCCGCTCAACAATGGACTCTTATCAAAAAGCACCTCGAGAAAGCCAAACAGGATTACAAAAGGTACGCAGATCGCCATCGTGCGGCCGATTGGGATTTACAACCTGGGGATCATGTTTATATTTCCACCAAGAATCTGAAACTAGCCCAGACCAGCCGAAAACTAGCGCTAAAGTTCCTTGGACCTTTTCCTGTGCGCAAGGTAATCAACAAAGTGACTGTTGCAGTAGATTTGCCCAAGAATTTGCGCCATGTTCATGATACGTTCCATGTCAGTCTCTTAAAGAAAGCTCCAACCGACAACAACTGGCATGTCAAAGCTCCGCCCATTCCTACTCTAATAGACGACCAAGTACACTATGAGGTGCAACAAATTCTGGACTCGAAGTTCAAACGTAAACAGCTGTTTTACCTCATTAGGTGGAAGGACTTTGATTCTGGTTATGATGAATGGGTGAACTCCGTGCATGTTCATGCTCCTAGGTTAACCAAAGCTTTTCATACTCGTTACCCATATAAACCAGGGGGGGATCTATTTTAAGGGGGGCAGAATGTCAGGTCCAGTGTATCTGTCAACTGTACTGACTCCATTTTCTAATGCTTTTAGTGTTTAAGTGCTTTCCCCACAGGTGCACCGCTTCCCAGGCAGATTTCTCACCGGAGGAGATTGTTTTGTCTAACACCGTTCCACCGAGCATTGGCCTTGAGAGAGAGCAACTTCCCAAGACGGAAAGAAGTTGTTTTGAGAACTGTGGGGGGAGGCTGGTCCAGCTGGGAACTGTTACTCTGTACCTCATGCTTTGCCCTTCATTGGTAACAATGATCGTGTACCATCCTGAGTCTCCTATTCAGGACAGTGGACTATAATGGACCTTTTCTGCAGTAAAGTTTCCTTAATCAAACAATGGACTCCTGTTTGCTTGTGAGGGGGAACCTGTAGGAAGAGCCTTATTTAGCCACAGTCTGACAGAGTGGGGACAGACCAGGAGAGAGAGTTTTAGAGACTCCTATTCTGCAGGAGAGATGATAGCCAATTTTAAGTTAATATTAGTTTTAAGTACAGTCTGCTAGAGTAAGGAAGCAAAGGTGCACAATTATACACAGAAGAGCATTAAGGAAACTGGGCCCACAGTACAAAGGAGTTTTAATTAAAACATACATATCCCACCTTTCTCACTGAGCACAATGGCTTAAGGTGGCTTAGAAAAGCCTGGTCTGCAACAGTAATTAATCAAAGGGTCACAAGAAAGTTCTGAGCCGGAATTAAATTGTAGACATCTTCGGGAATTAGTACCAGAACCTACTTATTCATGAGTTAACACTTTATTAGGAAATGACGAGAGAGTGAATCTTGGTAAAATCCATAGATGCCACCAAATCAGAGGTCACTGAGGAAATCAGGAGGTTACGCAGAATTAACTGGAAGACTTTATGAAGCAGAGTTACGCAAATGTGATAAAAATCAACAGTACAGAATCAAGTATTTATAAAGGAAAAAGCTGTCAACAACTGTAAATGGCACATCATGAAAATGACCCGGGTGGTTTAAGCCCATCCAGAAGATTTAGAAAAACAAACTCAGAAATTCTTCTTTTGCACACTTCTCTCATTAGCATCAGAAGCATAATATTCTGTTCCCGTTAACAGATGGAGGAGCAGCACTGCTGCGGAAGGACAGTTTTCCATATGTTTGCTACCTTTAAAAAGCGAGAGAGAGAAAGAGAGCACATGCAGGATAGATGCTCACTCCTGTCCTGGAAAAGGGAAAAACACCAAGTCCTCAAGGGCTACATAAAAAAAATAAAGATTTAAAAAATGTTTATAGAGTGGCAGGTCATTTCTGTGTGAAAGACTGAAGTCATGCTGGAATCTTCAACTTTTTTTAAAAAATGGACAGACACAGGGCCAAACTACAAGTGACGAATGACACAGGTTGGACACTTGTCAGCTTCCCTCAAGTTTTGATGGGAAATATAGGCAGCTTGGCAGAATATTGGACAAGTGACAGTTGAAAAATCCATTGGACAGCAGTCAGAGAGCCAAGCTGCAAGACCAGGATGCCTACATTTCCCATCAAAACTTGGGAAAGTTTTGATGGGAAGCTGACAAGTGTCCAACCTGTGTCAGGCATCACTTGTAGCTTGGCCCACAGCTGAACTTACAGCATGACACAGCAGGGAAGCGTTCAACTTCTAAAAGATTTTTTAAATAGCCAAATATTTTAAAGTTCGTAAAACAGCTCTGATTTTGGAAAGAAGGGAAGGAATTGATTTGGTATTATTCATACTGATGACATCCCAGTGCTACGCAACAAATTCTACCTTGATGAGAAAGGTGAGAGCACAAAGCATATAGTTCAGTTTAATTTGTTGAAAAATGTAATTTAGGAAACACAGGTTGTATGCAGATTAGCATTACATTTTAAACAGCAATTACTATAAATGTACAATGATTGAGCAGCTTTGTCCTTGTGAAATCAGCATGGGACAGGAGAATGGATTCATCTGGAAAACAAATTCCAACTCTAAACATGTTTCATGGACTAAAGAGTTCATCTACATTACGTGTGAAAGGCTACATTAACAGTAACAGCATTCTGAACAGCACTTGGAGCCTTTTTCCAGAACTACCACTTTCATAGGTTAATATCAATAGGATGTGGCAAACAATAATTACTTCCAATACTTTTTAAAATGCTCCTAATTAAACAGAGGACTTCAGCACACTGCACAAAGAACATTAGTATGATTGACTGAAATCCATCATGACCTTTCATTCCTCCAGCAGTAGAAATCAATGGTAGCAAACACTGTCTCATATAAGCTTTCAATTGATTATGTGAGTCCCCTTCCCCAGATGTACAAATGGCTCTAATTACAAGTCCATTTCTGGCACACTAAGTTGTACAGAAAAGATCTTTTGTGTTTCCTTGGCAAACCGCTGGGTAGGTCTTTTCCTAAGAAAAATCTCAGGCCAGGCCAAACCAGAATATGCCAAGATATTTTCAGAAATAGAAAGCCTATTCCTTCTCTCTTCCAGAATACCTGAATCCCAAATTATTACTTATATTTCAGTTAACTTCCTGAGAACGCATCTAAATCTTACACACAATCTTTTTACGTGTAAAGTTTGGTTAATTTTTCTTATTGCTAGCCAGCCTGATCACCCCCAAACCATGGGTACAGAGTGATTCGGTGTAGCGCAGCGGCTAAGAAACTAAGCCCAAGAATAAGGAAGCCACTCGTCTGAGTTTTGTAGCTGTCATTAACTCTTTCAGTGGCCTTAGGCAAGCCACAGTTTCCTCAGCCTATTAGTGCAATTCTAAACAGAGTTGTTCCAGTCTAAGCCCATTGTTTTCAATTGGCTTAGACTGGAGTAACTCTGTTTCGGATTGTACTGTAAATCTGTCTCTGCAATATAAGGATAACATAACTGACTTGTTTCTTATAGGCATTGTTGTCAGGATTATAAGATAAGTATTCAAAGTGTTTCCCATTTATTATTAAGATTAGAATAATGTATTCTGTATGGAGTTGCCCCCAATGGCAAGTTGGAAACTTCAACAAGACACAGCAGTTGGAGGACCAAGCGATGCCCACAACAGAGAGCACATCAAGGTGGTGTCGCTGCAACAGTTTCATCGTCTGCCAAATTGTTCCCAGACTCAAACCAAGATGATGGCATCAAGATGAGGGCCCAGGATCACCTCTGCCCACTATCAGCCTTCCCAAGCTTTGCGATCAAGAGATGTGCCTTACTATAAGAACTGACCCTATACAAAGTGAAGTCTGTCTGGGTTTGTGGGAAGGACTTCCTGGCCACTGCTCCCAATCTTGGCACTCCCTCCTTCTAGTAGCAAGAACAATACTGTCCCTAGAAACCTTCCAGACTAAATTTAAGATATTTCTGTTCCAGTAGACCTTGTAGTTGGTTTGTGAGACATGGCTGCTGGTTTTTTTGGAGTTGTTTTCTGTACTTCACATTTTGGTGGGGGGTAAACGGCTTTAACTTATTGTCATTTTACTACTGTTATTTTGGGGGAGTGGTTATATTGTTTCCAAGCTTGGAGGCATTTTACATTTGAACAGCCATTAAGAAGACCAAAATAAATAAAGGCCAAGTACTGTTAAACAAACGACAGACTGACATTTAAACTACAGCATACATGATGTAATCAGCAGTTGCTGAAAGAATAAATTAGTCAATACTCTTCTCCTTCCCATTTAGTTTTTCCATAAAGCTTTCATATACTGAACCATCCAGCTTTAATTTTTCCATGGTACTGCTTTGTCCTTTTGATAGAACATCTCATCTTTTTGCATATGGCAGTACTATTCTGCTGCTGAAGGTAACTTAATCAACCTTGGAGGCACCTTCACTTCTAAAGGTAGGTAACTGGCGTTTGTAACTGACATTTTAAAGGTTTCAGTTGCTGCATTCAACAATGCATTTAAAGGCAAGAACTGTTTGTTAGAGAGATGCATCTGTCTAAAATAACAGTTGTCTGAAGCATCAACTGCTCAGCCTCAAGCAAGGCGGCTGTTGCGACCTTGTTCAACATTGCTCTAAAGTGGTGGCTCATCTGCCAAGTCCTTGAGTCATTCCTTTGCAGAATGCTGGCAATGTCTACAGACTACCACAACTTTGCAAGTGGCGGGGATGGGGTGGAGATGGAGGAGGGTTAGGGAAAGACCAGAATATGCTATCATGTGTAAGCATGGCCATATATGTCTCCTTTTTCTCTAAAAGACAATGCCTTTACAGGACCATATCAGACATAAAATTGCTCAGGTATATTCTCAGCAGGTCTGATGTAATACAGTACTGTTCAGACCACTGTGGCTCTATGCAGCAAATGCTAAGCAACACTATAAATAGCTCTTCCTCGTGCAGGGTTCATGTTCTATTAAAGCAGCCACTGTCAGCTCCTTCCTTTGCTTTGCCTAAGTAGCACTCTGTATTTCAAAATTCAGGACCTGAAAAACCTGAACTACCGAACAGGAGTTGCCAGCCAGATTGATGATCTGTCAGGCTCCATAAAAAACTTGATTCACATAACAGTGGACTACAGACTCTAAAGCTAGAAAGCCACTGCTGCAATAGGTAAAACAAAATGAGACACACACAGGACAACTGTGTCATCACTGAATTCCTCTAACCTTGGAGGTCTGAAAGATACAATCACATTGGTGCTCTGGTCATATTACTTTTCATATATACTTCAAAGAACCAAAAAAAAAACCATCTTGTTGCTTAACGTTTACTCCTATGAGGCAATTAACCTCACTGACATTTCAGGGTATTTGTAAAAACTGTCCTTGAGGTAGGAAATAAGAAGAGTTGAGGAAGGAGGTGTTGATTTGGATAGCAAGTGAGTTTCCTCAAAATGAAGAGGAAGGGAAAAAATGGGGGGACAGGGGTGGAATTTAGAAACTGAATCGGATTAGATCCTGCAGATAGTGTCTTTTTAGCCGGGAAGCCATCCTTTTATGATGATTAGTGGTTTACTTGTTTATGTTCTTTGTGTGTATGCTGTTGCTGGGTTTTAAATGCTGGACTTTAATAACTTCTAAAGTTTTGTTTCTTTTTTATTTTGTAAGCCACCTTGGGCAGGTTTCCTGGAAGGGTGGCATAAACATTTTCTTGATGATGATCCCAAAAGGAAGCATTGCAGGAGAACCTTGTTTCTGAAAAATCCAAATATGACAAAGCCTCGGTTTTCCTTGGTGTGTATTAATGAGTCACACCAATATAATAAATATTGTATTAGTAATCATCTTGAAAAGGTGCTCTGTTCCTCTCTACAGAACACACAGGAGCTTAATTTAAGAGGGGAAGAAAAAGAGAAAACTATACAAAAATTTTACACTGAGGACAACTACCTTAGAGAACAACTAGACACCAGAATGGCCGACGTTCTAATCCAGTTCTAACCTTTAAGCCACTGCCACTCACCAAGCATGTAGTATCATTATCAAATGCCACCAAGCCACAAGTGAAATTAAAAACAGCTCTCCAGAGAAGGCAACTTTATTCAAATAGGTGTATTTGTGATCTCTGCATATGATACAGAGGTCTCAGGATTACCATCATGTGCCCAATGTCAGCTAGCTCCTTTGTGTTAAGTTTCATTCCTAATTATTGTGTGCCACAATTTTAAAGGACCAGAGAGATAGAGATCTAGGATGTTATTTTTGGGGTGCAAGCTGCTGGATGTCAGAAGTCACTGCAAGTGAGGAAAAGGGAACAGCCAAAAACCCTAAAGCCCCAAATTTCCACCCCAAAATGTGTCGATTGCTCCCTGAAATCACTGAAATGAAACATGAAAGTGACATTTGTATGTTATTTTACTAGAATGAACAATTTTGAAGGAATAAAGATATCTGGTTCCAGTAACAATCCTTCAGCTGAAGTTAAAGCATTGAGGCTAGGGATACTTCAAATCATAGAAGTATTATTCTGTAAAAACAGAAGTACATTAGTCAATCACTTATCACAAGTGATTCCTCTACATTAAGCAGTCCTGAAACCTCTGAAGTACCCTGTGCACAGATGTGTTTTAGGCTTTTAAGTCATGAAGTGATCATGCCCTATTGAGCACATGTCAGTAAACACTGGGAGCTATGATGATCGATACTGTCACTACACTTTAAAAACATAATGGAAAGGCAGCCTGGTATTTATGAACTTATGCAAAGGTCAAGTGAGCAAATTTAGAAGCGGTGCCTTGCAACTGAGCGTCTGGCTTGCTTTATCAATGTGTATAAGGTACCAGCTGTCAAATCTTGCCTTTCCTAAATATCTATTTCAGCTCAGTCTGAACTGTGTGCCGCATGCCCTTGCACGTTCTCTGTGCAATGGCTTGGACAGCAGGGAAAGGGTCACTTCCATTCAAGAAGTCCAGTAATTTTTTTTAATCAAGTGCAAGAGATTGGTCACTCCGATAAATAACTGGGCAAAGGCAGTTAAGTTTCTCAACTCAATAAGAGATAAAAGGGGGAGGGAGAAATTTAGCCTCCTTTGGATACATGGGAGACAAATGGGATGCTTGGCACTGCGACTGAGCCATTTTAAGTATCAGGTTGAGAGAAATGCACTGCCTTTGTTTCCGGGTTAAGAAGCTACCTGAAACAACAACAAATTTTTTAAATCTCTCTACTTTACATCTGTGCCACTAACAATTTGCTTCTGTGCATATATTGTATAACTCAGAGACCCCTAAAAGCCACTACACAGTG
This sequence comes from Eublepharis macularius, assembly GCF_028583425.1. NCBI lineage: Eukaryota > Metazoa > Chordata > Lepidosauria > Squamata > Eublepharidae > Eublepharis > Eublepharis macularius. The sequence goes on from NC_072800.1 coordinate 32,286,552, forward strand.
AGTATCATCCACTCTCTTTCACTACCTGTTTGAATGATCACAGATCAGTTACATTAGAATAAATATATTTAAGGAAGTAGCTAATGATGGTAAGTAACCCTCAACAGTTAAAAGCTTATAGCCACTGGAAGTCTGAGGTTATAGCTTATACAGGCTGGCAGACATCAATCAACTATCAGGCAGCCAGAGGCTGACACGGAGAACCAGAGCCACCAAACCAATCACAGGTCCAAGGACAAAGATTTTATCTGGATCCTTCCTCACACAACCTCCGTTCAACCCAGATCACATGGAAGTAACTGATGTCAGGCTTTCAACTTTAAGAGTGCAAGTTATTCTTTACCACTTCAAGTGTTGGAAAAAATTATGTTTACACTGTGACTTTTGGAGCTGTCTTGTGAAACATTAGAGCTCTTTTTCATAGCTATGTTCAGATCAATAACTCTTAATACATGTCTTCTTCAGGAAACTTCTAGGAAGCATTTTAGTAAGTGGTACAGCCAAGAAACAAAGGAGATAAGAGATTTTATTGCGCGGTCCCACTTAACCCGTATTTTAAGGTCAGTTAAAAACAATCAAAGACTACAGAGGAAGTGAATAGCAGCTTTTGGATGTAGTGAAACAACATACCAAAAATGCGGGTGGGAGTATTTTCTTGCTTTGTCTTTCGTGATCTTTGGAAGCACCAACACATCTAAAATACTGAGCTACCACACTGAAGTTTTATGTTTATTACTCCCTTCAGATCCAACAATTTTAGGCATCTTCTCACTCCCTCCCTCCAGAGATACCATACTTTATTAAATAGCTGCAAAACCTAGAGGAATTCGGTCTCCAAGCCTGTTCTCAGCGCTAGAGATCTGTAGCATTAGGGCAGAATATGTCTGAGAACATGTAGAGTACTTCTCCCCACAAGGTAAACAGTCTCTCCACTTACAAGGGGCTGACAGGCATCAACTGCGTCACTTTCTTTTTTCTGAAATCCCTTTTTGCACACGGCACTCTCTCTTTATTCTATCTGCATAATCTTTACTCCAGGGTAAAACTGCTACAAACTGTAGCCTTGTTGTGGCCTTTATATCATGCCCTAAAAACCTTGTTAAGAACATCAGAAGAGCTATGCTTCATCAGACCAATGATCCCTCTCATTTTACATCCTGTTTTTTCACAGGAATCCAGATGGGCTGGAAGTCCCACAAGCAGAGGACAAAGCCTTCCCCTTGTTGTTGCCCCACAGCAGCTGATATTCAGGGGATACACTGTCCTTGACAATGGGAGTTCTCATTTGGCCTTCATGGTTAATGGCCATTAATGGATCCATTCTCGGTGAATTTATTTAGTACTACTTTGAAATCCTCTGCGCAACTGGCCATCATTACACTCTGAGCGCCACAACTTCAGTACACATTGCGTGAAGACCCTTGTTTGGTTTGCCCTAATCTATAACTTCATGGAGTACTCAATTTCTAGTATTTTGGGAGGAAAAAACTCCCTATATTCATATTCTCCACCCGTGCATAATTTTATAAGCCTCTACCATGCCCCCCAATCACCTTATGTTGGAAAAAAAGCTACCAAAACAATCCCTAAATAAAACCAGCAGCCAACAGCATAGGATGAGTAGATTCCAGTGGGTAACTGAAGAACCATATTCTGGCTCAGCTAGGTGGATTGGGGAAATTTACTCTCTCTGATTAATCTATTCTGCAACATCGTAGAATACAATAGAATACAACTTCATAGGCTAAGGCAGAATATAAATAACAAATATTAATTTATGATGAGTCTAGAACTAGAATTTAGCTTTTGAACATGTTTTACAAGGATACAGTCTTTGTCAGAACTAAGCTAACCTCTGAATGGAGTGAGGTAGGTAGTGATCACACAAGTTGCCTGCTGGGCTCTGATTTGATTCCTCTCCACTCCCCTAGCCTCAGCCTCCTCTGCCTCTACCTCTCTTCTTATATACAAGGAACCATACAGAACACATGCATTGTTTATAGTTTCAGCTGGGTAGCCGTGTTGGTCTGTAGTAGAAGAGCAAGATTCAGGTCCAATAGCACTTTAAAGACCAGCTAGATTTCCAGGGTATGAGCTTTTGAAATGTACTGTTTATGTTGCTCTCATCCATTCTACTTACCATTTCCCTTAAAATATCATGGAAAATAGCATATCTTGGCCCAGAATGCTAGAAATATCAACACCTTTTCCATTTGAATGTCATTAATTTTCCACCCCGTTGCATCTTTTCCCCTCCCAAATCCTTGAGATAGGCAAATTAAAACACTGGTAAGAAGTAATCAATTTTGAACTAGGGGTTCTCTAACTCTTCTACCATTTAGCAATCCAAAACAAAACTAAGAAAACAAAAGGACAAACAAACCCTCTGAAGTCTCGGGCAGCCAAAGGGCTGAGTTCTTCTGTAATCGGATTTCATGATAAACACAAAGTATGTTTTACCGGTACTGCTGCTAGTATGAATTCTTCCAGGCTGGAAGTTGCGTAGCTAGGCTCTCTTACCCTTTACCAACCTTAAGCATCCTTTCTTTGCTACCTTCCAGAACTAGTCTTCCAAGCACCTCCTGACATTTTTACTAACAAATGGGTACATATTAATGGGAGGTAAATTATATCACTTGGCAAACAGCCAATTATAGTCATGGAATAGGCAAAATGCCAGTATGATTAAAGAGGCAGAAAGGCTACCACACCTTACAAAGCATTGATTTCAGAGAATGGATTTTTGTGTCTCTTACCATTTTCTTCACACTCCTCTTGTCTGGTACCAGTCCAAAAGCTGCATCTGAAGATTATGGAACCCCTGAGAACAGCGTGGGATGCAGTGCAGGGGCTATAGTTCAATGGGGAAATAATGGATTCTCCCCTTTGCATGAGCAGAAGTGCCTTCCACTTCCACACTGCAGGATCAGCCTAAAGCAATTTCTCTCAGGACAGAAATTCTTACCAGAGTAGCCCATGGTCTTATACAAGGCCACATGGAATGGCTGTTCAATCTCCTGTACATCAAGTATAAAGGTTAGGAGCACGTTTTCTTCAAAGGATGCCAGTGAGCCAGTCTCCATTCAAGATGGGAAGCAAATTATATGCTGGAAAACTGGGCAATTTCCCATTACATGATTTAGGATTAGGGAAGTTCTTAAATTTAGAATTACTGGGCATTTCCCCCCAATGACTCTGCAACTGAGAAAGTGTGCAAAATTTTCAGCTGCCTCGTTGTTATATGATGCCTGGGTGTCATTTTTCTTTAATGCATTCAGCATACTTGGATGGTCTGTTTTTAAGAAGTGACCCTTCTGTTTCATGTGTTTGTTTCCTCTGTACACACAGTGAGGTGGGCAGACCAGGAGAGCTGGACAGATGTGAGCACTGTTTTGCACAGATTTGCTTCACCTTCCAACTGTTGCCTCTCCAGCAGTAAATCCTCCAAGTACTTAAATGCCTGTTTGGGAATATGTTGATTTTACTTGCAAATGAAATCCATCCCCTTTGTTCCATCAGCATTGGCTGCCTTTGGTTTAATCTCTGCCAGGGCTTTGTCCATTGTGACTCGAGGAAAGAAGGAGACTCCAACCATGCAAGTGCTAAAAATAGCCCCTCGCCTATAAGGCATGAACATTGCCAGCGAAAAGCTGTCCTGCAGATTTCCTGCTGGCCAGGCACCAGCAGCTGAAAGCGCTCCATGTGGGGAAAAGAGCTAGGATGAAACAGCACCCCTGATCCTGGAATGAAGCAGAATGGAATGCTCTCTCATGTGGAGTACTAAGAAATAAAACAAACATTTCTAAGCAGGGAAATATTTGCTTGTTTTAACAGCAGAAACAAGTTTTTCCCCCAGACCAGAAAGCAAAAGATGCCCAAATCAGGGGAATTAAAGCAGAATGAGGTGGCAGAATGGACTGCACCACTTTTCACATTGCAGGTGATTAACTGCAGCTCTAGATGTTACTTTGCACTCAAAAAACCTCCATGCAAACAGAAACCAGCATAGCATGGAGTAAGGTTCAATCTCTGGTCCTTTGCTTGCATTGTTTTTCTATTTGCTAGGTGTTTAAAAAAACAGAACTGTTCCAAAATATGATCCTCTATTTTCAGTATGAAGTTTATTTATTTGTACCCTGCTTCGGCTGGAATGCCATCTGGTCCTGGAGATTTCCCCTTGTTTTAATCCGAACCACCACCCTGTGAGGCAGGTTAGGCTGGTCCCCCAGTGAGCTTTAATGACAGAGAAGGGATTTGAACCTGGTCTCCCAGCCTGACACTCTAACCACTGCACCATGCTCTGCCCCTGTTCTCAGCCTACAAGACTAGGAGCTGTCAGCATTTCTTTCCTCAAAAGTGTTTACTTGGCCGTAGCTGCTGCGCTGTGCTCTGAATCCAAGTGGCCTGTTTAATCACACGTGTACTGAACAGCTACTATTCCATCAATGCTTGAGCAAAACAGCCTCGCATGGGCCTCTCTAAACTGCAAGTCTGAAGCATGTGAGACACTCACATTGAGAAGGGCTTTCTTTTATCGGTCGCATTTAAACCAGCCACCTCCTCACCCCACCCCTACATTTTGATATGGTACAATCAAAAAAAGATTCTTAAAAATATCCTGAAAGCTATAACACTAGAACAATTTTTTGTGTGTGAAACAGATTAAATTAGAAGGAAGACTGCAAATAATACTTTCCGATCTAACACATAGAAAGAAAATATATGCTGGAAGTGCAATCCAGGAAATGTTTATATCTAGACAATGAATCTGACCTGTCATCTCTGACTCAACGAGCACAGGACAAACACTGCTAGGTCACCAGAAGGCTGCTGATGAAATAAATATTTCCAATGGTTTGGAAGAGGGAACTGAAGGATGCATTTTCCTAATGTATCTCTGCGGCCAAAGTGCAGAAAGCAATTTTTATGGTTCTGCTCAGTGGTTCTCTTACCATCTTGCTCTCACCTGCCATACGTTATCGGGTTCTGCTTGTATTGCTTACTGGTAATACACCATCAGTTAAAATGTTTAGGGTAAAGAGTGTCACTGTAATACACCATCAGTTTAAACATTTTGGGGTAAAGAGAGTCATTGTAAAATATCAATATTTATGATGGCCTACATTTTACCCCTTTGTTCAATAAGCTCTTTAATATTGCTTTTGTGTTACATTATGTGACAGTTAAGACTATAATTTTGTATAAGACCTACATAATGGTGAATTTGCAGAAAGAAACAGACTTCACCCCTAAAAATACAAAATGAACACCAAACAGCTACAGCAGAATGGGAAATGAAAGACCACCCACCGCCTCTGAAAACTACATGAATTCTTCATTATCTCCCTGCCCCACTGCCACCCAGGTTAAATCCATGGGACGTTTAAATGGATCTGTTCAGAAGCAATGGAAAACTTACCACAACTTCTGGCACTAGAACATCAAGCCAGAATTCAGAAGGGAAGAAGTTTCCATGCTTCTCACAACATCATGACAGTCTTCCAACTTATTTTTCCCATGACACTTTTGATATAGGGCAAATCACATTAAACACGTTTTGAACTTTCCTCTGACATTAGAATGACGATTGCAGAAAAAAGCTCAAAGTTCTTGATCCATGTCCAGTGTTATGATGACACTGCTAACACAGTACACAAAATTTCTGCTTAGACTGAGGGAACAGTGCCATTTCCTTTTTGCTTCTTGGCATGGACACAGACACAACATAGCAGTGTCCTTTATTCAGTTGGGTTTCACAAAACACCATGATGTGAAGACTCTTAGATCCCCAATAGGTTTCACTAATCAAAGCAACATTCTCTGTGCTGTTAGCAGGGCTCATTTTGAGGGGGAACGCGCAGGAAAACAGTTTCGGCAATTACCCAAAGAGGTCACATGACAGGTGGCCCTGTCCACCTGACTCTCAGACATTTGGGGCCCATTTTGGCCTAGATTGGGGCTGAAATGGCCCAGATCAGGCCTCTGACGGGTGGTAGATCACTCTACCGCTCAGCAGTGGCCCGATCCTGACCATTGTGGGCCCAATTTCAGCCCTGAACGGCCAGAATTGGGTCCAAAACAGCCAGGATAGATGATGTCAGGGCATGTGGCATATCCAAATCAGGTATGCTAATGACACACTTCTGGGGCTGTCAAGGGGCATGGCATATGCTAATGGCTTATGCTAATGAGTTATGCTAATGAGTTCCTCCAACTCTTTTTCTAGGAAATGTCCTCTGGCTGTTAGCATGTTAAGGGGGGGGGGGAGGAAGACAGGACATCTGTATTGAGGGTGTTAGTAAAATTTGCCTTAAACAGATGAACAGAAATCCATAATATTGTCTCATCTAAGCCCTCAAACTCTCACCCACATTGTAGGCGCAGGATATTTCACACTTGGACAAAGCTGAGAGCTTCCCTTTCCCCAAAAGGGCAGATTTTAAAATCAGCTGCTTCAGAGTATTTTTTTTTATATGTACAAACAACTGGGAGTAGTTCACAGTGCCCTGTTGCCCCCAAACATTCCATCTTACAATAAAAAAGAATTGTCAATATCCAGTTTGGGGATACTGGATGGCATTATCTGATGTAGGAAAAATAAAAACAGTCATTGGGGCAAAGAGGCAGAAATAAACTAGGATTCCACTTATATTAATCATACGTGTATAAACTGGAATTTCCATGTGATGTCTTAGGTTGTCTATATTAAGCTTCTTCTACTGTTCAACTAAATTAAGCTCCTCAGTGGCTTGGGCTCTATCCGATTTTTTAGTTTCACCAGACAACTGATGATGTCCTTGTTGTAGCGTCTAAATTAGGGAAAATGTCCCTTTTTCCTAACTTCTCATTTTCCATCTACTTTATTATGCAACGCTTACTTCCACAGTCCTGTTAACCGGTAAAAGAGTAATAGTCAGAATGAAGTGTCAAAGTACAAAAGACTATCTTATACTCTATAACTTTGTAAAGGCCAAATCTCAAGACCAGCCCAAAAGGTCAAGGTGCTGAAGTGAGAAGTCATGTTTCCTTACTGAAACTGCCAATATAACTGGGAATATATGCAATGCCTCCATTCCCTTTTGAAAAGAGGGCAGTAAGATTTAAAAGTACTTTGAAATCACAGCATGAATGGCAATCACCACTAGAAGCACTTAAACATTTCATTTCAAATATTCTGAGCCACAAATTGTAGCAAAGGCAAAACACTGGATTAAGGAAGGGAACACCCCCAAGGGATTACAGAACCACATGCTGACATATGCAAAGATATGCAGGTATTTAACATTTTCTAGTTTTCTTCCCAAATTTACCTTTTACTAGTGCGATGCTTAGAAATTCATAAGGGCTGACATTATCTGAAAGGCAAATGAAGTTCTTTTCAGTTGCCACAGGGAATATTAAACTTTGCATTTAAGTAACTGGAGTAGTCTACCTCTTACTTCGTATTTGAAGAAAATTTCTATACGTTTTCAAATCATCTATCGGTTTTGCCATATTATATGGTATTTGATTTACAGACCGAAAGTATAGGTATGTTTGATACTAGCATTGAGTACAGAAAAACCGAGGAGCCGCGGGGCTCGAGGAAGAACACCAAGGGGCACCAGTATGAAAGATTTCGTTATTAATACCCAATGCCAATACGATAGTACAATTCAAACTGGATACAATACAAAATTAGCCAATATAAGGCAAAATTAATACATCCGTGAAGTGGCTTGAATAAGCCCAAACACGTCGGCAGTCCGTAAATGAGTCCAACCGGCTAAGCCGGGGAAAGGCAGTCAACACAATAAGTCTGCCAAACTGAAGTGCAGAAAACGGACCTTTGGACACTTACCGTGAAGGGTCCTTCTCCTCTGAGTGCAGGAGGACATCTTGGGTTGTTTCCTTTTGCCCAATCAGGGAGGCAGGAAGTCAAAAAAATAGCTCTTCCTCTTCCTCTTGGAGCCTAGGAACGCCCCCTTGTTCCAGTTCTGGTGACTCCACAAAGCAGTAGAAGAAAAAACTATCAAATACTAGAACTTTCAAGAAGAAAATACTTGCACCCGACCCGAAAAAGGAAAAACTTAGTCGGTGTGCAGAACTATGTTAAGTAAAAAACAGTGAGAAAAAACGACTGCGGCATGTTGAGAGCGGAAGGAGAGACAGGAAATTCCAGCCGGAAAGGTGTTGTTTATAAGGAAGTATCAGAGAGGAGTAACAGGAGACGGGGGAGCCTGGGAGGGGCAAGATGTCCTCCTGCACTCAGAGGAGAAGGACCCTTCACGGTAAGTGTCCAAAGGTCCGTTCTCCCTCTGAGGCGGAGGACATCTTGGGTACTCCCAAAGCAGTTAGTCTTCTCCGGGTGGGAGAGGCTCCCCGTCGAACATCACGTGCTGGAGAACTCTCCTTCCGAAGGCAGCGTCCGCTGAATTGAAAATGTTCATTTTGTAGTGTCTGACAAATGTGGAAATTGATGACCAGGTGGCTGCCTTGCAAACCTCTTCCACGGAGGCGTCCTTGAGGAATGCTGCGTTAGTTGCCGCGCTTCTCGCCGAATGAGCAGTAATTCCCTGAGGCACGTCTCTGTTGCACGCCTTGTACGCTTCCATGATGCAGGACCGAATGTTCCTCCCAATGGCTGCCGAGGACATCTTCTTCCCTTGGTTGGGAGGAGAAATATTGATGAAGAGCGAGTCGGAACACCTGATAGATTCAGTCCTAGATAGGTACGACTTGAGGACTCTACGAACGTCGAGGGTATGCCAGTCCCTTTCCTTAGGATGAGAAGGGTTAGGGCAGAAGGATGGCAGATTGATCTCCTGAGCCCTATGGAATCTGGAACAGGATTTGGGAACAAAGGTGGGGTCAGTCCTGAGAACCACTTTATCCCGGTGAAAAATGCACAGGTTGGGCTTGATTGACAGAGCCCCCAGTTCCGAGATCCGCCTCGCTGACGTGACAGCTACCAGGAAAATAGTCTTGATGGTTAGCCATCTCAAGGAAATTGAATGGAGAGGTTCAAACGGGGGCCTGGTTAAGGCCGATAAGACAACGTGAAGCCTCCAAGTAGGGAAACGATGAACAACTGGGGGGCTTAGCAAGGTCGCACCCCTGAGGAAGCGTTGGATGTGAGGATGCCGGGAGAGTCGACAACCTTCCAGGACAGGAAAGACCGAAGACAGAGCCGCTACCTGCTTGCGGAGAGTGGCCGGCTTGAGTCCAGCTTCCAGGCCCTGCTGGAGAAAGTCCAGAATCATAACGATGGACGGGCGCAGAGGATTAACCTTCTTCCTCCTAGCCCAGCGAGCGAAGGCCTTCCAGGTGGTGTTATATAGCCTAATAGTTGATTTCTTCCTAGACGCCAGGAGGGTAAGGATCACCTGCGGAGGGTACCTCAATCTGGTAAGGTACTGCCTCTCAATCTCCACGCGGTCAGACACATCCATTCTGGATGGGGATGCCACACCGGGCCCTGATGCAGAAGATCTGGTATCGTTGGTAGCTGCATCGGAGGGGAAATCGTCAGTGCCTGTATCGTGGAGAACCAGGGTCTCCGAGGCCACCATGGAGCCACTAGGATTACCTCCGCTTGACGTTCCGCTATCCGCCGTAGAAGTTTGGGAAGAACCGGGATCGGTGGAAAGGCGTACAGTAGCCCGTTGGGCCACCGAGTAGAGAGAGCGTCTATCCCTTCTGCCTGGGGGTACAGGAACCTGGAGAGAAACCTCGGAACTTGACAGTTCGCAGGAGTGGCAAACAGGTCCATGATCGGTGTCCCGAAACGTTCCGCAATCATATGGAAAACCTCCTTCTTGAGTGCCCACTCTCCTGGGTGGATGGACTGCCTGCTGAGCCAGTCTGCTTGAATGTTGGTCACGCCCCTGATGTGTTCGGCTTGCAGAGAGAGGAGATTGGCTTCCGCCCAGTGTAAGATCTTCATGGCCTCTCTGTGCAGCTTGGGGGACCGAGTGCCCCCCTGATGGTTGATATATGCCTTGGCTGAGACGTTGTCGGTCCGTACCAGAACATCCTTGCCGACGAGGTCTTGGCTGAAGAAAGCGAGAGCAAGGCGAATGGCTCTGACTTCCAGGAGATTGATTGGCAGGACAGTCTCTTCCGGAGACCACGTACCCTGAGCAGGTCGGTTTTCCAGAACTGCCCCCCAGCCGGTGAGACTGGCATCGGTGAATAGTTGCAGCCTGGGAGGATTGAGGAACGACTTCCCCCGCCGCAGGTTGGGTGCTGAGGTCCACCATCTGAGGCTGGACTTGACCTTCAAGGGCACTGTGAGTTGTCGATCGCATCTTAGTGCAATAAGAGATTGGAACGGTCTGAGGAAGGACACGAGTTCCCGTGTGTGCAGACGGCCCCAGTCCAGGGCCTCGCAGTTCGCTACGAGGGTTCCCATCAGCTTGGAGAGCGACATCAGAGAAACGGAGCTGCGGCTCAGCACCAGAGCGGTCATCTCCTTGGTTTTCTGGATCTTCTCCGGTGGTAGGTAAAAACGACCCTTCCTGGTGTCGACCAACATTCCTAGATGAAGCAGTCTTTGAGAAGGCTGAAGAGAACATTTTGATAAGTTGATCAAAAAACCGTGCGCTTGCAGGAAGAGAACAGTGGTCTGTGTGTCGGCCGCCACCTTTTCCCTGGAGCTTGCTCTGAGTAGCAGGTCGTCTAAGTAGGGATGGATATGAATCCCCCTCTCCCGCAGTCGAACGATGGGGTTGATCAGGATCTTGGAAAATAACCTGGGAGCTGTGGCAAGTCCGAATGGGAGGGCTTTGAACTGAAGGTGGAGACCATTCACATGAAACCTCAGGAATCTGCGATGGGCCTGATGAACCGGAATGTGTAAGTATGCCTCTGTGAGGTCTATGGAGGTGAGGAATTCTTTGGGTCGTAGTGACTCCGCGATAGATCTTAGAGTCTCCATGCGAAAGTGCCTCAGCTTTATGAAACGGTTTACGAACTTTAAGTCCAAAATGGCCCTCCAGTCTCCGTTTCTTTTTGGCACGGTGAAGAATAGGGAGTAAACACCGGAGCCTTGCTCTTGACGAGGTACAGGTTCGACTGCTTGGATGTTCAGGAGATGTTGTACCGCGTTTAAGGTGATGGATCTCCTTTGAGGGTTTCGGCGTAGGGGGGATGACAGAAAGCGATCCGGTGGGTGCGACTTGAACTCTATGGAGTAACCCTTTGAGATTACTTCCAGTGTCCAGGCATCCGCCTTTGAGTCCACCCAGGATTGGAGAAAGAACTGTAGTCTTCCCCCCACCGGAAGCGGCCGTGAGTCAGGACTTCTGAGTTTTGGAGTCGAAGTCCTGCCTTTCCCCTCGTTGTTGGTGTTGTCTGTTAGACCTGAAACCGAAGTTAGCTCTCTTGAACGATTGTTTGTTGGCACTCCAGGAGGACCGTTTGGTATCTGGACGTGGTCTCGCCAAGGAATGGTGTGTACGAAAGGACTGGTTATTGAAGGGTCGTTTGTCATACCGTCTCACCGACTTGGGTAAGGCTTTTTTCTTGTCTTTGGTCTCGATGAGAACCTTTTCCAGGGCATCTCCAAACAGTTTATCCCCCTGGAAGGGGTACGCCATCAGGATAAATTTGGATCTGATGTCAGCTGGCCATGCGCGCAACCAGAGAAGCCTTCTAGCCACTGCCGCAGAGGCAATGGCTCTGGACGAGAAGGTGAGAGCATCCAGAGTAGCATCTGCCGTGAAGGTGGTTGCTTTTAAGACTCTACTAGCCCCTTCTAACAGACGCTTTTGATTTTCAGGTAGCAGCTGGATTAACTTGCGCAGCCAGACTACCGCCGCCCGGGACACGATGGACGCGGTGGAAGATGCTCTAATCGCCATGGCTGCTGCTTCATGCGCTCTCTTGAGTGCCGCTTCCGCCTTCCTATCCAGATTGTCTCTGACTGAGCCTTGGCCATCTTCCGACAACAGCCCAGGTGACTGAAGCGCCGCCACCGGGGCATCAATTCGAGGAACCTGTAAAAGCTCAGATGCATAAGAAGGTAATGCATACAGTTTTTAAGAGCGCTTGAGCATTGTTTGCTAGAGGCAGGGGAGACCCATTCTGCTTTTAATTGTCTTTCAAAATATTCCGGAAAAGGGAAGACCTTCTCCTGGGTATCACCCCTTGGGAAAAATTCTTTACACCCTCTGGGTCTTGAAGAACCCCTACTGGTACCACTAGATGCCTCTTCCCCTCCTTGTTTCTCCTGAAGCTCTAGGGCAGCCAGAGCCTTACTCAGAAGGTATGGATAGTCCTCTGATTTAAACAGCCTGTTTGACTGGTCAGGCATAATGACTTCTTCCTCCTCCTCTTCTTCTGAAAGGAACTCCCTTTCTTCACCCTCCTCGCTATCAGAGTAGGCTCCCCCCCCTACAACAATATCCCCATCTCTGGCCGGGATTGGGTGTGCTTTTTGGGCTGCCTTGGTAGGCCACTGGCAGGATGTACGCCGCACTTTACTGGGGGGGGAAGGAGGCAGGGAGGAAGACTGGCTTGTTGCCTCGGGAGGGGGCTGGCACCAATGAAAAATCTCTTCCCGCATGGTCTGTAGGAAGGACATGAACTCGCCTCTCAGGAGGGAACCGAGGTCGCCCTGTACATTACCCGTCCCATGGGCTCCGGTGCCGATCGACTGCGGAGGCCACGTCACTGTAGAAGGGCCTGCAGGGCACTCTCCCGGCTGGAGGTTGGCGACCGCGGCACTGGGAGCCGCGTGGGAATCGGCGCGGGCGCCATCTTGGTTTCCCGCCAAAACCGCGGCTGCATCTAACGGGCTGCTGGTGGCCTGCTCGACTGGCCCTGATGCCTGGGAGTCCTTCTGCTTGCGTCGCGATTTTTTTGAAGAAGTACGCGGCTTTGCAGCCGGAAAGGTGCCGGGATGCCGTTCAAGCCTGGGCGGCAAGACGGTACCGGGTACAGCAGCCGATTCTGCCGCCGATGCGGCCGTTGGTGAGCTTCCCTCCTCACCCTCCATAAAGCTATCTTCGGAGTCCCTGGACTCCATCGTCTTGATAGACTTGGGCCCAGAGAAAAAAAAGAGTTGAAGAGGGGGGGGAGGGATAGAGATAAGAAAGGTAGAGTAGAGAAGAATAAGAGAGGAAGAGGGAAGGAAAAAAACTAGAGCTAGGACAAAGAAGACAAAAAAGACAGGACTGTGGGCTGACAGAGAAAACTGTAGCCACAACTGCTCTCCCTGGAGGCAGGAAAGAACTGGAACAAGGGGGCGTTCCTAGGCTCCAAGAGGAAGAGGAAGAGCTATTTTTTTGACTTCCTGCCTCCCTGATTGGGCAAAAGGAAACAACCCAAGATGTCCTCCGCCTCAGAGGGAGAAAAAGGGGTGGACGACGAGCTGGGTCGACCTGTTCACTACTCGTTTCAGAAGTGAATTCTTCTTTCTTCAGGCCAAAATCTAAAGAACCGCTCTACACCTTCCAATTCATATCCTTAGAGTGAGTATGACGAATCATTTGTGTGTCTTTGAGAGGAAGACTAGCATTGAGTATACTGCCCTGTTGTTAAACAGATTCTGAACACCTCAGTCTCAACCACGCACAACCATATAAGCAACAGAACTGTAGATCTGAACCAAGTATTAAGTGTAGCAATAAAAAAGGGCTTCTGCCCTTTCTTCTAAAATAAATATATTGAAAAATGCTATTACTGATTTTACAATGAGCTAATTTTAAGAAGTAGTCCTGCATTATCATAACACCCTACATTAATTAAAAGTGGTTAATATGGTATTTCATGATAACAAAACAGATTCATGCACCAGAAAAAGCAATTTCATTGTTTCCTAGAGCTGAATGTTAGACTTTGCAAATTAATGAAGTAACCATACATGTAGCGAGAAGGCAGTGTGGAAAAGGCCTCTTTCCATACACCTCTTTCTCTACAGGATGTCTCAGCCTTGGCTCTCAGTGCTACTATGACATATTCCGTATATTTTTATACAGTTGAAAATCTATTAATACAATTACCCCTAAAATAAACACACAGCAATATAAAATCAACTCCTCAACAACAGACCACAGCCAAATAAAAAAGACAGCGTTAAAACTAAGTACTACTGTGAAGATGGAAATCAAGCAGGCGAGGAAATCAAACTTGTAGGATCTACTTCTTTGTTAATTACTACTGTTTTCTCTCTCTCATCAGGCTCTCATCAGGCTCACTGCAGGCTCATTTGGATTACAACTACATTTACTGATCATTGTTTCCAAGATTAGTGATACATTTTATTAAGGTCACTTGAATGCAACAATTCTTTCACTCTTCCCCCCCCCCCAATATCATTCTGCAGCATCTGGTTATTAGCTGAATATTTACCTAGGCCAGTCAATTCTCTAAACATGCAATCTTCAATATCATTCTGTCATCATTAGACTCCCTGCTCATTTCAGAAAAAAAGGTCTGATTCAAGCGGGTTTTTCAAAATCGAGTTCATAGAAAACAAAATGAAAACAGCTAATCCTGGAAGATCTTACGGGAGTTGGTTTTACCTAGCAGATACCAATTAGAACCAAGAGGAGCTTTTTCAAAACAAGAAGCCACAGAAATATTAAAACATCACATCAGAGTATAAGTAGTACTGAATCTAAAAAGGGTCCGATAAATCAATTAAGATTATGAAAGCTGGACATAAAGCCTACCAAACCAGCATGTGAAGCTTATTTTAATTGTATTTTGCACATAAATCCTATGCCTATTTACTCAGAGAAAAAAGCCCCACTGAATTGACTGAGACTTTCCACAGGCAAACAGAGACAGGACTGCAGCCACATTCTCCCTTTGCGTTTTGTGCTCTATGTACTATTTTGGTTCTCCAGCTTTTAAAAAAAAATGAACTTGCTTTATGCAGCTCACGTATATTTAAATTTGACCTACATTCAGTAAAAAGAGATCACTCAAATACAGAGCTTACAGTGAAATCCTAGGCAGAGTTACTCCAGTTTAAGCCCACTGAAATCAATGATCTTAGACTGGAGTGACTCTGCTTAGGATTTCACTGTTAATGTTGTTTTTACTTCAGCCCAGAAGGTTGAATTATGAAGATTCCACAACACTAAAAGATTTTGAAGTTAAATGGCTAAAAGGGGGCCTGGGATACCTCAATTCGGAAACGGTCACCGTTGTCTTAAGTGGAGGAATGCAGATGCTGATACTTTATTTTGTTAAAATTCCACTGGATGTATGAATTTGGTTAAAGGAATATAAGAGGAACTTTTACAGGGATGATAACTATATGATCGACACATGGATAAATATGTAAATAAAACATTTTTAATAATAATAATAATAATATGTTTATTGCTTTTCCGGCCGAAGCCATAAGCCATACAAACACCAACAAAATATGAACTGTACACTTGAACATACCCAATTCACACACACATAACTCGTCATTATCACTTTAAACTACCTAAACTCATGAAAATCTTGTTTCTTTATCACCGCGGCTAAAAAGGAAGCCACTATGGCAGAGGTTTGATTGTCAGGAAAGTTATCATACAATAACACTGAGATTGCCCAAGGAAGGAAGGGAAGCTTTTCTTTTAACATAATAGGAATAATAAATCTCTCTCTTTCCTTACTCCACTTAGGGCAAAAAACTATTATATGATCCAAGGTCTCTAACTTTCCTTGTCCACAGTCACAAACTCGTTCAGAATAAGGGAGTCCAGAGTAAAACATTTTTAAGTCTGACCATATTGTGCTTGATTATCTACAGGTGACAAAATAATATCCTATAAGACAATCATAAAGAAAGCTGGATATATGTTATTAGTTTTCCAATTTTTTCAGGTAAAGGGTAGGGGTGAACAATCCAGGTCCAAGAACTACTAAAAAAGTTGGATTTATGCCAATATGGCATAATCTGGCTATACAGATTTTCCAGTTTGATGCAGTGGTTAAGAGCAGTGGGACTCTAATCTGAAGAACTGGGATTGATTCCCCACTCCTCCACCTGAAACCAGCTGGGTGACCTTGGATCAGTCACAGCTCTCTAGAGCTCTCTCAGGCCCACCCACCTCACAGAGTGATTGTTTTGGCGATAATAACAACATACTTTGTAAAATGCTCTGAGTGGGTGTTAAGTTGTCCTGAAGGGCGGTATATAATAAAATGTTGTTATTAATATTATTATCTGAGTGCCTAGATTTGCTAAGTCATATTATCTGATTGTAAGCAGGCAGTTGCAGCAGCAAGTGGGCAGTGGCATGAATGGAGCCAAGCTCCATGCCGCTGCAAGAGAACGGGGCAAGGCTAGAGGGGAAGGGGAAAAGGCAGAGGCAGAGTGGATTTCCATCCCATTCTTCCCCTCCCACTTGAGCTCCAAAAAACCCCTTCAAGCCATCTTTTAAACTCCATGGCTGGGCAAGCCTCAACCCGCCCCCCCCCCGGCTCCAGTAAAAGGGATTCACTGGTTTGATATTGGGTTCAACGACAATAAGCTTGCAAGGGAGTTGTTTAACCAGAAAATTCCAAGCAAAGGTTGAAGGGAGAGCCACAGACTTTAAAAATCTTGGAACTATTTCCTCAATAGGGAATACGGCTTATTCAGTGGCCCACAGAATAAAGATCCCTGGGTCCAATCCTCTTGAAATTTGCAGGGAGGTCCTTCATTGGACAGACAAGAGTTAGGTTCCTGCAAATTTGGTGACATTGCTAAAATAATGCCCCCTCAACATTATTCCCCACAGAAAATGGCGGGTTAAATCTGGGATTTACTAATCAAGATCAAAGAATCAGAGATGGATTTCAGGGATCCTGATTTTTTTTTATCCCTGAAACCCAAATCCAGATTACGCATGCCCCCCCTTTTTTGTGTACACCCCTAGTAAAAAGTTTTTTGACAGAATGAATAAAAGGGCAATTATATTAAACAGACGAGACTAAATTTGAGAAGTTAATCGTATCACAGAAAATGGGTATATTTTCATATATATATTACTTGCTGATGAACATAGAGACTTGGAAAAACAACAAGGAAAAGATGGCAAACTATTACTGAACATGAAATAGATCCTAATCTATGGAAATGTGTTTATTGAAGGCTCAACTTTTTCTATAATTCGACAGTTAGGAGGTAATATTATAAAATGGCTAATGAATGGCATCCGTTGTCAAAAGGATTAGCAAGGCTTTGTAATTGTAGAAATGAGAAATATGCTGGCATTTCGGTAAAGAGAGTGCCTCATTCTTCCACATGTGGTGGAGGTGTTCTAGGGATTTTATTTTTGTAATTGGTTTCAGAATGCTTATTATCATGTTCCATATATTCCAGAAATAATGTTATTGACTTATGTTGTGGGAATTCCAGATGCATTAAGAGATTGGTTACTGTATGCATGGTACAGTAACTTAGAGTGTCACACCAGGACCTGGAAGAAACAGGTTCAAATCACCACTGTCGGGCCAGACTCTTGGCCTAAGCTACCTCACAAGGTTGCTTGGAGGATAAAATGGAGGAAAGAAGGATGTATGTTGCTTTGGATCTCCCTTGGGAAGAAAGGCAGAGTATAATTAAATACTGCAACATGGTTCTTTTTTTGCCTACTATTAGAAGAATCAAGAATGGTCGGATGAACCATTCTGAAGTACTTCTCAAATGTGGTTAGAATAACCTGTTGAGATCTAAAAGTGTGAAGAACATAAATGACAATTATATGCACAGGTAACTAACAGAAATTTAGTAACAACTTTTGGTCAATACAGGTATGTATTATACAGTATCCATTATCATGTTTGAATTTTTTTGATTTTACTGTTGCCTATTTGCATACAGAAACTGAAAATTTAAAAAGAGATTTTGAAGTTATTTTCAGGAATACGAACTGTTATTAATATAATATATGCCAATAAAGACTTGCTTGAGCTTGTTATTAATATAGCTTTCCCAAACAGAATTCAGCATAAAATAATTTGTCCTATCTAATAAAACTTAAAATTGATCTGTTGGTCAATTAATTGATTAAGATGACATGCCTGTAAAAAGCCAGACTACTATGTAATTCAGAAGACGCATTTTTGGTTTTTTAAATAATCCAGAGCAAAGCAAAAGGGATAATAGGGCAGGCAAATTCATCTGTTTTTGCTTAGCACTTGCTAGAATGTTACTGTACATTAGAAACAAAATGCCAGACCCTACATAGTAATTGTCACTATGAAGTGTGGTTTTAAAAGCTCCATGCTAAATAAAAACAAAACAACTAACAATCACCATCCAAAGATTTTACTTATGTGCCAAAGCTATGCAAAGGGCACATGACTGGGGGATGGAATACCATTCCTTTTGTAAAGAGCAACTTCATGCAGACATTTCACACCCACATAGACAAAAATATATTCTACTCAACATCAGGCCTGGAAATGTATTAGAATAGGCCACATTCCAACTGTAAAACAATCAAGCATTTTATTAAAAAAAACCCTCAATATGCAAAAATACCTAGGAATTTGAAAATACATTTGGCAACTTAGTTGAAAAGCTAGATACAAATAAAGCAACTAAACAAAATTTTTATTCAAATAAACCTCATATTAGTTTGCATCACTTTACATTTTAGTAAATCAAATGATAAGTACAGTGGACACACAAATATCAGAATGAGATACCTGAAAGGCAAAACATTTGTAACGGTACGGTTGCTTGTTAAAAGTACCCTTCTTCATTTTTTGTTTGGGTGCTTGCCAATCAGCCCTACTTACGCTCTCTGAATGAAACCCACTTAATCACCAGCCCACACCAAGCCCACCACCTTACTGTGGACCATATCAATCTACTCTGATCATATTTTAAAATCATACTCTGGCCCACCATTAACAAGTTTGAGACACTTGGCAAGGGAAGCAATTTGAAGAAGCATGCCATCAAACATTGCTGCAAGGTATCCTTAGAGTAGGTCCTAGAATAGGTAATCAATATTTTCCATGTTTGCTTATGGAACCAAGCAGATATTTAATGGATAATAGGGTACAGAAATGGAGCCTGTGGGGACTCCTAAGTCTATAACAGCAACAGCTGCAGAAGGCAGAATGTTGCACCTTCACCCCAATAGTCTCCAGATGGGATCCGGCAGCTCCAGATGGCAGCCGTCTGCTAAGCCAGGTCTCTAGGCAGCTTTTGTAGACTGAACTAAACCAAGCAAAATATCTTAGCCAAAATATAAATTAAGTATAAATCAGCCACATGTTGAAAACCACAAAGGTTTTTATTGGCACTGCCATTTCAAATCATCTCCAGATACCGGCAACGTACTGAAAGTGGACTAACCTACTGCAATGTATTGAAAGTGGATCAGTCTTTGGTTTAATGCATATCTTCATGTGGTGCTATCAAGCAAGTTTCTAATCTCATCTACAAAAGATCTTCCTAAGGTCTTCTGTTTATTTATGGAACAAAGAGTGTAAATCCTCATGCAACCTTCAGAAATACCCAGGGATTTGAAAACATATCAAACGTTTATGGAGCTGAACCATTCTTGGAACTTGTGGGTGGTTTTTTCAGATCCATCAACCCTTCTTCCCTACTTATTCATCCGAAGATATGTCTTGGCTACTGCATATAAAAATAAGTTTTAGCAGCAATGAAATTTTAAAAATATTGTATGTTGTTTTTCTTTACGCTAGCTGCTGTTGATACCACCTAAACTTTTTTGTCCTGGCAAAGAATGGGGGAAATATTATTCATTTAATACAAAGTAATGATTTTTGCCTCAAGGTCATAATTATGTGTACTTTTGTAGTAGATCAACAGACAATACTTTACTGTCTGCGTACTACGCACTTTGAGATTTCACTTGCCCTTTGAAGTCTGTAGTTATCAACCACAATTGGCCACTGTACGTAATCATTTACTAAAAAGGCACTGAGGTGTCCACTATACCCGAAACATAATTTTTTACTGAATAAGTCATAGCTTAAGATCCATAGAAGCAACAGGTATAAGGCTTAAAGCCATGTCCTATTGCTTTGGCAGAACTGCACGATCTAGCTCACTATTCCATTGATCTCTGAGACACTGCATATCACAATTCTTATAAACAAATACTGTGGATTTCATTTTCTGTGTTGATTCAGTAAGAGTATCCAAAAGTGAGGGAGATTCTGAGACATTCAAAGCTGCAGGGTCAAGTCTGAAAGCCATTTAGCAAAAAGTGGCAAATCATATCAAGACTTTAGTTGAGAAAATGACAAAAACTCATCATCATAGCCTATCAATCGATTTAAAGTAAAAATCTCCGTCTGTCCAAGCCTTCCATAAATTTCCTCCCAATTTTAAAATGTGGCTTGGCCCATAATGTTAGTTTAGCATGTGAGAATAGGTCAAATTGATACTGAGGTATAACACACAAAAGAGATAGGAGAGGTATAGTTACCTCTGATTACCCTGCCATCTTAACTGTTATATCTGAAGAAGGGAGCTGTGGCTCACGAAAGCTCATACCCTACCATCAGGGCTTTTTTTCAGCCGGAACATGGTAGAACAGCATTCCAGCACCTCTCCAAAGCAATCACGAGTCTGGTGGCCCCGCCCAACTGATTCTGTTTCCTCCTGCCTGGCGGGCAGCTGAAGCCACAGAGTTAAAATTTAAAGAGCTCCTTTCTCCACAGCTTGCACACCGCAGGGAAAGGGGCCCTTTGTAACCCAGCTTCAGCTGGCCGGCAGAGAAGTTCCCACAGATCAGCTGAAGCTGGGGGTTTAGGCAGCCCTCCCCGCCGGATCAGCTGAGCTGGTGTGCCCAGCCCTGGAGCCACGGTTCAGCTGGTGGCCGTGCACACCCTCCCTGCAGCCTCCCCAAGAAGTGATAGGTGAGAAGCCGGTCAGGTGTGGCAGGGACCCTGTTCGACAGCTCTGCAACCCTGACTGTGGGCACTGCGGGAGCGCTCCCAGGGGCAGCTGTGCCGTGCACAATGACATCACTTCCCAGCAGTGATGTCATCACACGGTCCCAGGAGCACACGCACACACCAACTCCTGCCAGTTCCCCAACCTCTTCCCCTAGAAAAAAAGCCCTGAGCCTACCACTATGTTGCCAAGTAGGCCCCCTCCCCTGCTTTAAAGCCCGCCATGGACTGTGTTAAAGTTTCCTGCATTGCTGTTTTACTGCTACACCAAAGACTGCTTTGCACGTGTGTGCTCTAATACACGTGTCAGTTTCCTGTCTGCTGTTTTATTACCGTGCTGCTGCAATAGACTGTGTAGTTCCCTGACTCCATGTTTGGATAACTGCACAAAGGACTCTCTTTCTGGGCAGCCCTGCCCTGACCTGTATCTGGACTTCCCAGTGTGCGTTTGGACTGTGTTACAAGTGTGCCCCGTGCCTGCAGTGCCATCTGCCACGGACCGTGCCTGTTCCCTGCCTTGGACTGTGTTTTAAAGTGTTGTTCCCCCTGCCTCCATGGAAGCCTGCCTCATATGGGCCCAAGCCGCTGCTAGCAGCCGGGCGCCTGCCGGGGAAACCTCCAGCGAGCCTGGCTAGGCGCTCCCTGGTCAGTTCCCGCCTGGAGCCTCCCGCGGGTCGGTCCCCGAGCTTGCCCTCGCTACCGGGCAGCCTGCTATCCAGCCCCAGCTATGCCCAGCCGGCATCCATGTTCTCAGGCAGCCAGAAGACCCTGGGAAGAAGACTGCTTTGGGAAGCCATTTCGGTGAAGCGGGCACACCACGTCCGCAGCGAGAGCCCCTCGCCCCGCTCTGCATATCTTAGGAGCCGCCCCGGAGAAGAACTAAGTGCCGACCATCCCAAGCACTTAGAGAATGCATCTCAAAGAAACCTCCGCATTCCAGAGCTGATGACATCAGGACAAGCCCTGTCCGCTGGAACATCCTTTCAGCCCACTTGGATTCCCCCCCCCTCTTTTGTCCCCTCTTCCTGAGGTGTCACTTATCACAATCTGATTACTAAAGTGGCCCATCCAAGCCATTCAGTAGCCCATTAGAACCTTTGTTTTAATCTGTGAGAACCACCAAGTACAGCACCAGCCCCAGGGTACGTTTTGGGGTATTTAAGCTGGTCTCCCAGACCACTCCGTGCTTAGGCCATTCCTATCCAGACTTCCTTGCTGTCCCCCTGTGGTTCCAGTGCTGGCATTGGGTCACCTCGCTGCTGTGTCTTTGCTTCGCTACAGGATAAGTGAGTATTCCCCACCATCGTTGGGAACCAGCTAATGCGAACGTCTCTGTATTTCCTACTCTGTATTTCTTAGGTCTTGTATGTTCTTTGTATGCTTGTGCAAGTTTAGGCTTACGCCACACTGAATACACGTGTTTGGAACCTATTTGTAGTCTGCCTCTTTTTCACTAGAGTGTCTGGGATCGGGACCTCCGTAGACATAGGTTAAGATCCGCGCTTATTTTAAGTTACAGACTGCTACAGCTAATTCCCCATTATAATAAAGAGCAGTTCTGGTAACAACTAATTTTGTTAGTCTCATAGTCTCATGCTACTGGACTCTTGCTCTTTTCTATCTTAACAGGAAGTTAACTAAACATGATACCTTTAATGATGAAGAAGCTGCCAGAAGGAATATATCTATACCAACAGATCGAACCCAGCAGAATAAGTTACAGTCCCTGTCCCTTTACCAAGGCATTTCTCTGATTCATTTCTTATCATTTAGCTCCACATTTAGGAGGTCATACTTACACTCTGTAGTTCTAAGAAGCTTAAAAAAACTACACATATACAATTATTTTTAAAAATATGAAATGATCAAGCATTGTTATCCTTCTTAATATCATTATTCTCAAGATACTGTTACCTTTGACTCTGTGCAGTCTGGTAAACTTGGCACAAAACTTCATCCTAGCAGCACTACCATATCAGAACATGACTGGCTGAATGGTATTATTTTCAGCTCTGACTGTCATCCCCCTTTGTATGTAATCTTGCCAATCAAAACACTGGATTTAATTCGGATGTTACAGAAACATTCTAATTATTAATCAGATCACCACCCTGAAAGAATAGAAGCGTTAACGGCCCATTGCTCAAGAATGAACACAATCTTGTTAGATTTGAATACCATTTACTGTACTGAGTAAGTCATGAAGCAACAATTACCAGCAAATTGGAACAGAAAGGCTGGAATGTAGTCACTTCCACAATGTGGCCCAAAGGGAGCAGGGCTTTGAGGACTAAGAAACACAATTAAGCACCTTGCTGTCGTTAAGGTTCAAAATGACACAAGAATACACATGCCATTTCATGTGAAAGTATTAATATTAAGTACATTTACATTCTCTAGCTTGAACCCTCATGCAATCATCATTCACGATGTGTAACACACTCAGACCATTATATGTACCAGGAAAAAAATTCCTGGCAAGTGACTGCTATTCTAAATGAATTGTTGTATAAATATATTCTAACCTAAAACAATTCACACTCCTTTCACAGAGATTGTGGAATGTAACTTCTCAGAATAAACCATCTTATTTTGAACAGTCACTGAAAGTCACTTCCCAACTGCCAACAGTTTATATAATCACATTTCACCTTTTTTCCTTTGGAAACAACTATAGAGCCAAACAAAAGATGCCCTAAAAACTACTAGTCATAGAATGTATATAGTTTGCAATCTGGGGCACAGTGGAGGAAGGGGACAAGCCTGCTCCATACTCCAGGAGCAAAGATCATGTTGAGAGACTCACCCTTGATGTCCCCAAATGCATACCTTGGTTTCGTCACACATAAATACAGCTAACATTTACTCTTATGGGAAGAAGTAAAACAATACACTGCAATAGTAACAAAATGGGACCACTGCCCTTGGTTGACCTGTTCTCCATTACTAGGAAGCCCCTGCAAAGCAGAGGTAGATGAAATGTGTACTAAGATGTATTGTTCTCCATTGAAGATCTCTACAACCCACTTGCCTTCAATACACACACCCCATAATATGACAATCATTTAAATTTGCTGTTTAATATAGCTGCACAGCTGTATATGAAATTTTGTTTTGTATGATAATATAAGGGCCCTCACATCTGGGCCCCTTGGCCAAAGAGCAACAGGTAACAGAGTATGAAGAGGTTATGCATGTCATCTTTGGTCAGTATTAAAAAACATAGTTGTTTATATACTATTTTGAACAGTGAGTTGCAAATATTGACTTTTAATTGTTGACAATTTGTAACATTTTTATTATGTTTTACTTTGTAAGCTGCCTCAAGAAGTTTCTTAGGAAAGCCCATACAGAAATTATCTAAAATAAATATCTCCTATTTAAAAAAATTATGAATTACAGTTGTACTCAGAATTTAGGGAAATGTATTTAAGCTCTTCCCATTTTTCCATGATTGTGGTTTCACAATCATTTCATAACTTGGCTGGGCTATTCTCAACTATGAAAAGAAATACATTTTCACTTTGTTCAAATTTTATTCATTTCTAGAAGAGTATCCAAAGCCTACAGAAAACACATTTCCCCAGCTTTCCAGTAGAATAATCTTTAGAAAGACTTCTAAATAAGTAGACAAGTTTAACCCAATGACTAATCCTCTTAAAACTTCCTTGGCTCCTGAATTTTAATCTCAGTTGGGGAAAAGTCATTGCGCTTTTCACAGGAACTCTAATAAAGCCAATTCATGTTCAAAGAGTAATTCATGTGAGTAATGTGAATTTTGCCTACCAGATGCCCCTCAAGTACAATTCTAGTAACGTGAGAACCTATTAGTATTCTATCAGGATCACATTACCCAGACTCAAAACTTGCATTTAACAGCCTCTGTGTTTTTTACTATGGCTGCAAACTAGATTTACTTGATTAATCATTGGAGCAAAAGTTAACATGTAGTGCAGAGATTGAACAGAAGGGATGTTTGCTTCAGAGACCATTTTGGGCACGAGTATATTAAAGATAGCCTTTATTTTCAACGATGCATAGTAACGTTACTGAACTTTTCCTCATACTTCCTTATATAACCAGAAATGCATATATATTGCATGGATTAAAACAACCTCTGATCATGAAAGCAAAATAATCACAGCCCCAGAGATCTCAAACCAGTGGCATTTGAGCAGGTTCGTGTTCAGTGATTCTCAAACTGGGTTTTAGCTGCAGCAGGTAAGACTACACAAATATGTCTGGTGGCCTCTGGCCACACATGCATAAACACAGCGCTATCCCATGCAAGCAAATGTTACAGACTGAAACCTATTCTAGCACACAGGTCCTCCAGTATTGAATATCATGTAGGATTCACTGACCAACATGCTACGGCTATTACAGCAAATGTTTATATTTGCCCCCAAAGTATGACTGAATATGCTATGCTAATTTATAAATGATGTCTTTTATGTTGTTAAAATAAGGTTGGCTTAAAAAGAAAGTATAGTATATATTTCATTCCCCCCCCCCCCCCGCAATTTTTCTTCACAAAAAAACCTTCCTAGAAAAATATACCTTCAACACTTTTGGAAATTTCACATCCCTAGCTCTGTGCCGTGGGGTCACTTATCTCACCTCTGAAGGTAAAGAAACAAAAGGAAGAGCCCATGGTGATGATTGTAATGCTCAGACTGCTTCAGATGGAGCAGACTGCCCCTGACATATCTAGGATTCTGAGTGTTTAAGGATTTAAACACCAAATCTAGCAACCAGAACTCAGAAACAAACAGGCAATCACAGTGAGGCTCTTCACACTGGTGAAACGTGTTGTCTGTTATGAACATCTGACAAAGACACTGCTGTTGCATTTGAACTAACTGAAATTGCTAAATTGTCTTCCCACAGCAGCCACAAATAAAAAGCATCACCATAATCAACTAGAGATACAAAATCACAGATACCAAGGCCAGACTTTGCTTTCCAAGGAACTGCTGCAGCTTGTCCATGAGCCAAAGCTACAATCTACAGAGATAATTATGGATATCCATTTACAGATGTAGACCTAAAACCATGCCCAACCTGCTCGTTCAGGAGAAGTATGGTATCATCCAGAGCGAGATGAATCCTCCATCACCACTGAACAACAACATCTCAGGTGAGACAGACTTGGCTGTTTCGATCAAACTGAAACTCACTTAGCTGCCCTCAACACTGAACACTGAACATCACTGGCTCCTCTGAGGTTATTTCTAAGGAACAGTTCCCACATTACAGAATCCTTGTGGTCACCATGAGAACTTCATATCTGATGCACAATGGGAATTTTGGACTTCCGTGAGATGCATTGGCCTGACTCCAACTGCAATCATGGCGTGCATAGAGATGGGGATTCAGCATTTCTCCCCACACCGTTTTCAAATCCTATGGGGGAAACAGTGAAAGGAAGGCTGAAGTCCCTTCACACATGCTGTAGCTGTTATCAAAATAGGGTCTGTCACTATCTGGAAGGCACAAAAGCCATCATGTGCCCAAGGTTTTTTTTAGAGCACGGGACTCTAATCTGAAGAGCCGGGTTTGATTCCCCGCTCCTCCACTTGAAGCCAGCTGGGTGACCTTGGGTCAGTCACAGCTCTTCCAGAGCTCTCTCAGCCCCACCCACCTCACAGGGTGTTTTGTTGTGGGGATAATAATGGCTTTCTTTGTAAACCACTCTGAGTGGGCATTAAGTTGTCCTGAAGGGTGGTATATAAACTGAATGTTGTTATACATACATACACACACACACACACATATTTACTTACTTCATTCATACCTCACCTTTCTCCCCAGTGAGGACCAAAAGTACCTTAAATCATTCTCCTTCTCCAATATATGCTGGGGAAGTCTGTTTCATGGATAGTCAATTTGGCAGACCACTCTCATTCTCCATTGACCCTATATGCATGAAATCTGGAAAAGAGCCTAAAAAATCTAATACTGACATTAAAACCTCCTAATAAGAGTGCAGCTGGTGTTCCCTGCAGAGTGATCTCAGCATCTTCCCATGTGATCCTTCCCCTTTCATAAAACTCATCATAAAAAAGGAGCTGAAGAATTATTTATCCTCACACAAATTTACACTGCAAAAAAAAAATTGTGTGAAGACAAGTTAGGCACAGATATACACATAAACACACTAAACACTTGTATTTCCTCCTAACTTTTCTGCTTTCAAAAAGACAAATTGGAACTAATGTTTTATTTTCAGTGACAGATCTCTCCACACCTCTATTTGTTATTTTTTCTCACAGTTTAATACACTTTTCAGACAGGCAACTCGGAAGTTAAAGCTTTTGGCAAAACTCCTAATTAATAGTTATCATAGAGAATGAATGACCTTGTTTTCTTCCCTTCCTCCCAGTAAAGAATTAATATTGTTTTACTTGAACATAGAATAACAATGAAGCCCATGATTTCAATGGGCTTAGACTGGAGTTACTCTGCTTAGGATTTCACTGTCAATAATTGAGCTTAGAAAGCCTTTTAGCAAGAAACCTTTTACAGAGCACCCAATCTTCTCATTGCTACTATATTCCTTCCAACTTTATAAAGACGGAAACCATTAAATTTGGCTTGGGTGGGGGGAGTGAGAGAAGACTTCTAAAAGTTAAGTTTGAGTTCAGCCTTCTTCAGATGAATAGAAACTGTGACAACTTAAGGGACCTAATGGACATTAATTTGAAGACGGAAGCACCCCAATTAATAAAATAACTTAAAGAAAGGAGAAGACTGCCTTTCTTCAGATTTATACTCCACTGGCAAAGCACAAAGAAGTTAGTGTTGGCAGGACATGCTTCCACAATAACTTAGAACATCAATTCTCTCTAGCGTAGCCCTCTACACAAAGCAGTAGCAGGCGCCTAACCTTGTGATTAACTGAAATGTCTTTGACATTTCCCACAGGGATGAGAAAGAAAAAAACAAGTGATGGACACATAACCAAAGGAGAGAAACTGTAGGTATAAGTGATAATATACATACAATGATGTTTTCCTATTAAAGAATATACCTTTCCATGAAAGTAAGTCATTGCAGCTTCCTGTTAATCTCCCTTGCTGTTCAGTTATGTTAAACTCATATGCGTACTGAACAAATTAATGATATTGCAATGAGATGAATCTAAAGCCACAGGATTTTTGTAGCTGCCACTTTAGTTATTACATAAGATAATTAATGACTATCAGACTGCATATATTTTGGTCTCATTACACATGTAGTTAAACTGAACCAGCCACCAATTTAAGGATGTGGCATGGTTTTGGTATGAATTTGTATTTCTACATTGCATACACTACCATTCCCTAGATCAATATTTTAAAGAGGAAAGCAGTGGGAAAATATCTGCTACATATGAAAGTGATTACAATGGGCTTAGATTGGAGTAACCCTCCTTAGGATTGCACTGTTAGTAACCTA
Organism: Eublepharis macularius; assembly: GCF_028583425.1. NCBI lineage: Eukaryota > Metazoa > Chordata > Lepidosauria > Squamata > Eublepharidae > Eublepharis > Eublepharis macularius. Next base: position 32,314,848 of record NC_072800.1, read on the forward strand.
AACAAGTTTAAGGCCCAAATAATATTTTACTAATACTTTGGTATAATAAGCAATCTTGGATCCTAAGCAGCACAAGTGGGTTTGTGCTACTGGAAAGCTACTTTCCCGCCTCCTGGCATCACTGAAGCCTTCCACCCCTCCAACCTCCTGCAGGTCAGCTGATCCCTAGGAACAGGATGGGAAGCAAACCAGGAATCTGCAACAGAAGAGGGAAAGAAATCAACAAAAATCTCCCTCCTCTCCTCCACAGATAGAAAAACCTTTTCCTTGGAGGAGCTGTTGCTGTGCTCACAGAACAGCTCCCCTAGCACCTAAACTGAAGTGGTTCGGTATATTTGTTTCCTATCTACATGTTATTTCATCAGGCATTCCAGAAACCATGATGGACTGATGAAGCAAAAGTCTTCTGGCACCTAAAAGATAAAAGAGTTAACATGGCACAGCTTTCATGGACTAGAAATCACTTCAGCTGATATGTGAAGTGTGTACACTCAGTTGGATACACATGGGAGGCATTGACAAAAACTGCAAGCAGCCAGGCCAACAAAAGCAGTAGTATACTGTATACAAATGTATACCATGATAGGAAGATCAACCCATTCACAAACAGCACTCATCAGTGAGAATGACAGTCAAGAGCAGCAGTGTTTAAATTGGCTAGTTAAAGGAGAAATCTAACCTGTCTAGTCACTGAAATCTGAATCAGAGACTGTGCTGAGTAGTGAGTACACCACATTGAGGGAAATGAAGCAGGTGACCTCACGAGATATGATCCTTTCAGTAGTGGCATTTTCATTTAAGGCCTTCATTTAAGGCTGGTATCTTCATTACGTTTCAGGTAAAAAGTAAAAATATTTCTATTTTCTCAGGCTTTGTGATTCATTTTATGTGGGTATGACTGGTTTTGCTCCCTTGTCTGGTTTTGCAGTGAGAAAATGCAAGAAATCAATCTTATATTATTTATATCTTGTTATTTGTATTGCTACCAAATTGAAATGCTGTTTTTTATTTCATTGTCATTTATTTGGCTGCTTTATTGGTTTTATCCATTGTTATTTACTGTTTATATTCTTGTATATCACCTCAAGAACTTTCTATGAAATTGTCTTTAAATAATAAATACATTTCTGTCATGGTTGAATCATTAAGATGAAACAATTCTGCACTTGTAAATCAATGGTGGGAGCCATATTCTTCTTTTCTCTACATAGGTAACTTTGGCAACCCTGGAAGAACCAACTAGGCGTTTATGATATCAAATGGCTTTGACAGGTTTAAGAACAATTCAGTTCTCACCATAAGAAAAAAGGTAGAACAGCATCACTCATAATTTGAGTACTGAAAGGCTGAGGATTTATTCTGTAAAGAGTCCATACTCTCCATAAAGACATACAAGGTCATGGACAAGAAGAAGTATGAACAGTGTGCACTAAAAACCAAGTCAATGGAAATCAAAAACTGAAGGTGTTTTATCTTTTTGATTCCAAGCAGGCATCTGAAAATGAGCAAGCGCCAGCACACAGATGGTCCCAATTAGAAAAAGGATTAAAAACATATCCAGGCTTGGTAGTCTTCCATGACTACATTGGTAGCAGAACACTCTACACATCAGTATTGGAAGAGTGAGAGCTGAAGAAATAAATATTACACAAAGGGTTTGAGTCAGCTTCAGCATCCAAAGGACTATTTAAGCACATGCCAGAAGTGAAAATGCAAGACCACAAAACTCTAGCCTAGTAGAAAGATAACAAGTAAAAAGTATACTTAGCAGCTATTCAGTTCTGTTTTAGTCACACTCACTGAGATAAGCTGGAACTATGCATGCACTCAAAATTCAGTCCTGTTTAATAAAGGTCTGTTTTTAAGAGGGCAAGTAAGTTAGTATGGTGTATTGTCGAAGGCTTTCACGGCCGGAGAACGATGGTTGTTGTGGGTTTTCCGGGCTGTATTGCCGTGGTCTTGGCATTGTAGTTCCTGACGTTTCGCCAGCAGCTGTGGCTGGCATCTTCAGAGGTGTAGCACCAAAAGACAGAGATCTCTCAGTGTCAGAGAGACAGAAATCTCTACACCTCTGAAGATGCCAGCCACAGCTGCTGGCGAAACGTCAGGAACTACAATGCCAAGACCACGGCAATACAGCCCGGAAAACCCACAACAACCAAGTTAGTATGGGTTGCTACAGAGTACTGGTAAGAAAGTCGCCAAAGTGGTATCTCCCATCTTCTGCTTCAAGCCCCCCAGGAGAAGTAGCGCTGATTTTTAAAAAAAGTTACTTTCACTTCTGGCCTACTGCCATGAAGGCATGCATAGGATTGCAAATAAAGTGACAAATAGTGACCTACTTCTACCATTACCAATTTTCTCACACTCAACAGAACCCCCATTCCCAGATATGAAGCAGATTTCCAACAAAAGCCCAGTAACCCAACTGAACTAAATCTTCCTGAGATAAAATTATTTCATTCTATAAAAACCAAGAGAAAGAACTGAAAGATGAAAACTTTGCAAGCTTAAGCACCCTCATTGCTGAATTAAGGCTATAATAATAGTTGTTAAATGTTTGCATATAAATTAATCCATGGCTGCTACTATTGGATTAGCTCTCTCACAGTGAGGGAAGTTTTCAAGTTTAAAAATTTACAAACACACTGCAAGGCTAGTTAGCTGTTCCTTTTCCTGCATAAAAAACCCTCTTCCAATTTCCCTCTTTCATCTTCTTTTACGGTCCTAAATAGTTCCCCAAACTACCTAGAATCCCAAAAGTAATCACTTCCTTCATGAGTGAACTTAGGAAAGTTCTCTTTCAAAACTCAAAACCTGAAATAAAAATTGCTAGATTGCAGTCCATGATGAATAGCAAAGGGAAACCTTTATTCCTGACTGTGTATTTCAGTCCCCACCCCCACCCTGCCTTCCTTCTGGAACGATGATGCTTGCCAATTGTAACAAGAAACAGTGGATTTTAAAGAGACAACTACTTGAAGTAAAACCAAGACTCAGAGGCTTTTATTATTCACAGAAGTTTTTGAAACTGGTTCCTAGTTTTATTTCACAATAACAGAAAATTTTCTCAGACTGGGGCTATATAAGCTAATTTTCTCAGACTGGGGCTATATAAGCTAAGTAATCTCTAGCAAATTACAGGGGCTAATCTGCTAAAATAATTAACTGTAAGCATGATCTCCTGGCTAATCTTCAGGCTATCAATAAACCTCTTAACTGGATAGCAGTAAGTTAGAAGTTTTCTTGAGAACATTCTGAACTAATGAGCAAATATAATGTTTATCATTTCACATATAAATATGGTTTGATGAATGACATAAAATGCATGCCCATGTTATTGTTTGTTTGTTTACATGTTAACTTTACACTATTCACTGGAGTAATTCTTTTTAAGATTTCAATGACAAGAGCTGAAGTTAAAGAAGTAAAACAAGTAATGGAGAAATGGGTGGTTATGCCCAATGTTTTGGGGTTAGGAACATATATAAATTATTAGTAAATTCAGATTTCATGGGCATTACTTAAAACGTTACTTGAAGTATTTTGCTTTTAACTCAGTGCTAAATGAAGTGAGAAGATAGAACTGCAGTGCTTTCAAAAACCAGATATGGATGCTCAGCATCAACTGAGTTGCATTCTCCAGCAGAAATCAGCGCTCACATTGTGCACCCACATTCCGTATTTGCACCCCAAACCTTTTACAGGCTAAATAAAATAAATTAATTGCTAAAATGTGCTCAGATATAGATTTTGCTTAGCACAACATAACATTAATCATATCTCAGCATACTAAATCTTTGACAGCTGTAAATTAACAATAGAAAAAGAGTAGAACAAAAATGCTAGAAGACTCTTTATATAGAACTACTATTGCGTGGCCAGCTTGATATGGCTGGGTACAACCAGCAGGAAAAAACCACGCTGACACTTCTTTTGAGAAAACAGGCCACAACTTTATTGATTACAAAATGAAGGAGCCCTGGCAGCGTAGGGCATGGATCCCAACATTGGCTGACCCGCCTGCCAGCGGATGACTCCTCACCCTTTCAGCCCGCCTGCTGAGAGGGGAAACCACAAGGTGACAGGTGAGGGAGCCACACTGGGCGGAAGCCTCTGTGTGGTTCCCCCATCATTTGGACGCAGGCTTGCTTTGTCAGTCCCCCGAGCTGGGCTTCCCACTGCCAAGCCTGGTCCAAGACTCCTTATGGGGATCCCCATCTATGGGGAAACAGTGCACGCTGGCCCCACAAAGTGGTTCCCCGCCAAGGCTCCTAACACTGTAACCAAGAAAGCAAACCATCCCGGACATCCTGCAGCCAGATGTCCTGCCCCCAGCTGGACAGGTGCACTCCGTCCGGGCGATACAGGGCCTCCAGGCGAAATGAGATGTTGGGGTGTCCAAGTACCATACCCCCTGCTGCCAAAACGGTTTTCCCCCACCACTTTTGACAGCCTACGCCTAGCCAAATCCACCTTGCTATTGTCCCTTGCCCCTTGCCAAACACGACGTTCCAACAATTCGAACCATAGAATAGTCATGTTCATATAGCTTTCATGCAACACCCCCAAGTCCCTTAGCATGTCTTGTAAAGCATCCAGTTTAGACCTCTTTGGGAGGTCATTCTCCCCGAGCTGCAAGACGACTGCATCCGGTGGTCCCACTTGCCATACCAGTCGAAGAAAACGAGGCAACAGCGCCTTTCAGATCGCTGTTCCGGAGCTGACTGAAGAAGCCTCGACCGGCCCTGCCTTTTACCTCTGGTGGGAGGACCTGAGTGGAAAACCTTTTCACTCAGGTCAGGCAACGGCTCCCACCCTGTAAGCTCCCAGCCAGCTCTCCTAATTGGCCGGCAGGGAAAATTCAAACTGCGCCTCCCAGTACAACGCTGGGACGCGAGTCTTTTCAGGGCCGGCCAAGAGCTGTTCCTGCTTTCTTCTCCCGGCCGTGCAAGCCCGCAAACTCCGCCCCAGGTAAGTTCGGGGCCGGGGGCTTATCATAACATTACAAGATTCCAATCCAAATTTCTGCTAGTTCTGAAATTTCTGCTATCCTTACCATATTGCATGGTTTATTGAATGTCTCAACCGTTGATCATTAGGGGTGTGCAGGAGGGGGTTGATTTGGGTTTAAAGGGCCCCACCGCTGCTTGCAAGCAGCGGCAGGGCCCTTTAAACTCAGCCCTTTAAACTCAGCATGCTGGCCCCAATTTGGATATCCAGAATCTTTCTGGATCGGTTCCGCTTCAGGTATTTTTACCCGAAGCGAATACCGAAGCGCACAGCCCTATTTATCATATTGAGTTATACAATATACTCCACCTTGCATCTCAGTAAGAAAGTCAGACTATTAATAATGTAAATACATAAATGAAATGTTTAAACTAATTATTATCATCTGTTCAAATTTAGCTTTTAGACTGCAAATTCCTTGGGGCAGAGAGAAATCTTCTTGAACTCTATAAAGCACCAAGCACACTGAAAGCACAGCATAAATAAGTATTTATTTCCCCCTCTTGACAAACTTCACAGAAATATTTACTATTAAGAATCTAAACATACACACACAACACTACTTCTGACCTATAGTCTCTAAGACGAAGACTATTCCTGGAACCCTGAACGCTTTGACACTGCCCCGTATGAGCAATTTCAGCAGCAAAGACTGAAAAGAGATTGTGAAGAGTCACCACCAAGCATTTTTTTGCTTGACTGAAAAGCTTTCATTTTCCTGATTTCAAGAGAGGATTCCTCTGGAAAAAATATTGTTTAAGGAAGAACAGACTGTGGCTGTAAGTAGACAGAACTAGGGGGGAAATTAATATTCTGTCAGATTTTTCTTAAACGTACCTGCGTTGGCGCTGATGTAATAGCAAACCTCTTTGAACCAACAAAAAGACTTAAATCAATCAGAATCTGTGGTGAAACTAAACACATACTTTAACCGACTGACTTCATATTTGGTGTCAACATAAAGCCAAGAGTAGACATGGGCATGAACGGGGTGGGGGGTGGGATTACGAACACCCTGTTCGTTGTTATCCAAGAACAACGAACAATGAAGAGAAGCGAACATGTCCCCTTAACGAACATGTTCGGTGTTCATGTCCCTTTAAAGATCCCTTTAAACTATCAGCTCGCAGGTGGGATTCACCCTTGCCGCCTGCCAGCTGATAGTTTAAAGGGCCCTTTCCTGCCACGTGCAAGGGGCAGGGCCCTTTAAACACCCCACAACCCTCAACCCCACCAGGCTGCTGCTGCCGGATGCGAGAGGGACAGAGAGATTCTCTCTGTCCCTCTGACAGCGGGTAGAGCCGGTACCACAGGGCCACCTGCCCGTTGTCAGAGGGATGAGGACGCTCGCCTCATCCCTCTGACAGCAGGCAGAGCCGGTGTCCGCTTCTGCCCACTGTCAGAGGGACGAGGAGAGACTCCCCTCGTCCCTGTGACAGCGGGCAGAGCCGCCGCCGCTGCGGGGCCACTTCTGCCAGCTGTCAGAAGGATGAGGAGAGACTCCCCTTGTTCCTCTGACAGCGGGCAGATCCGGCGCCGCGGGACTGCTCCTTCCCGGTGCCAGCAGGACAGAGAGATTCTCTCCATCCCTTTCACACCAGGAGAGCCAGTACCACCCCCTTTGCTGTCATTTTCTCTTCACAGTGGCAAAAACTGTACTGCCTGACTTTGAGGGGTTACAAAACTGACCTTCCCAATGTCCAATACCCACCAAATTTGCAGGGGACATAGTCCTCAGTGTCCTCTGAAAACCCCCAAGTTTCAGAGAGATTGCACCCCGAGAAAGGTATGATCCATAGATTCCCCTCCCCCCTTTGCTGTCTATTTCTCTTCTGAGTGGCAAAAACTGGACTGTCTGCTGGAAGCTGAAGAGTTAAAGCTAGAAGGAAAGCCAGAAGGAGGTCAGACAAAGTTCAGTCCCTGCCATTGCCAGGGGAATTGATTGAAAGGCGCCAGACTGTCTGGCTTGACGAACAGCTGCTGAAAGCACCGAATGAGGCTTGTGACGACCACCTGTTCGTTTGGAATGGGGATTCATGAACGGCTTGTTCGCGAACAGGCGAACGGGTTGTTTGTGGGTTTTTTTCATTTGTGCCCATGTCTAGCCAAGGGTAAGCTTGCTAGTCATTTTCAGTCCAATCTGTTACAAGTCCTTTATGCATCTAGTTAGTTTCAAGACCCCTTCCTTCTGTCATACTGAGATACCACAGGTTTGTTTGTTTATTTCTGCATGTGAGAGGAAAATGAAATCCCTTTCTTTTAAATTATGTCCAAATGAGGAGACACAGTCACCAGGAAGAGAGAAAAAAGTCACAAGAACAAAGGGTAGGAACAAAAACAGTGAGAACAAACTGCGTATGCTCCACTTGCAAAATTATAGAATTATTTTTATAAACAAGTGGAAATGTATACAGTGGAACACTAGGCATAGTCAATCCCCAGAAAACTTCTGAAATGGGGGCTATTCACCCCAAAATAAGTGTATGTATATAAATTACTAACTGAATATTATCAGATACATCCTGCAAATCTCTCATAAGTTTCAATCTTCACATGTTTCTGTTAATCTTTCTCTGTTTTGTGTAACCTTTTGCAGGCCCACCTATTTCTTCACTCCCTTTCCCTCTTTAATATATTTTGTTGTCCAATCGTATCGTAGAAATGGAGAAAAAGTTAATGTGATATTGCAGACCTCGATCACATTAAGGCACACAGTGAGGACATGAAGCTGCCTTTCACCGAGTCAGCACCTTGAATTAGTGAAGTCAGTACTGTCTGCTCTGACTAGCAGTGGCTCTCCAGGGTCTTTCACATCACTTACTACCTCGGATCTTTATCCTGGAGATGCCAGGGGCTGCATGTACAATAGATGCACTATCAATGAGCCCAATCCTAAAGAAAATGAGCAGAGGTGGGTGCACCATATGAAGCTATCAACCCACTGGCCCATGGAGCTCAATAATGTCTAAGCTGACTGGTTGCAGTTCTCAGCCTTATCAGAGAAAGACCTCTCTCAGCATCTGAGATCCTTTTACTTGGAGATGTTGGGGAAATAGATGCTGTATCACCGAGCCACAGCTCCTCTTCTTCTTGATCTTCCAAGTCCCTCGTATCTTGAACAAGCCCCCATTCTTATGTGTCTTGATTGTTTAGGTGGGTAGCCATGTTGTTCTGAAGTAGAACAGAAGGATTTGAGTTCAGTGGCACCTTAGAGACCAACAAGATTTTTTAAGAGGAGAAGTTTTCTAACATCAGAGCTCTCTTCTTCAGACACTTTCAAAAGCTTACACTCCAAAAATCTTGTTGATTGCTAAAGTGCCACTAGACTCAAATCCTGCTTTTTATACTGGATTAAAATTTCTCTATACTTCATAGCAATTCTTATTACTCTCCAGTCCTATCAAGTATTGAATGAAGTATTTCTCCGGTCAGTTTCTTATCTACCCAACACCACGAACACAGTCTTATTCAATACTATATTCCAAGCACCTTTGTTCTCCTTCTTCTGTATATATTTCAGATACATTCTTCATCTACCTTCTGGTAAGAAATCTTTCAGAAGAGTCCATTAGCATTTCATCTCTATCTCATAAGCACTACAGCCAATTCCTCAGATAGTGACAAATTTTAAATATACCCGAGACAAGTAGCCTTTTATTTTGGACACCACGAGAGACAGTAAACAAGAGTAAGACTCCTAAAATGGAATCAAACTATTGGAACATATAATGAAGGGGAAAGGGGCTCACAAGTTTAAAGTTATATAGCACACTTTAAGGGGCCTATGTCCCCTTAATGATCCACCTGTCTAAGAAACAGCAGGTATTTTACCTTTGCTGATATAAAGACCACCACATAACCCAAAACAACTACTCATTAGCAATAAGCACACCATAGCACAATTTTATCAAAACACCAGACATATGCCAGGTGTGCCTCCTAAAATCAATCAGCAGCATAGCAATAGAGCTAAATAATATTATACAATGTGTCAAAGACTCCTACATTTGCATTTCAAAAAAATCAATGTGTTTGATATCTTGCCCCAAAATGCCCATCAGTAATATGGAGCAAGTGCATCAAGCTATCCTTAAGGAAACCTATGAACTCCATTACACAAATCAAAACACGTCACCTTTCTAGCACACTCCATAAGAGCATTCTCAAGAATATCAAACCCACTGAAAATATGGAGTATAAGGCAAGAATGCAGGAATTCATACATAAATTTGCATCTCCCATTATAAATCAATTGCTCAATCTTTATAATTACATTCTTCTTATAGGCTACATGATCTGGAGTACAGATTAGTACCTATGTAAGTCTGCTTAAGAATAAGCATACCATATAAGTGCTTCATACAACTTGCTGCCAGCTATTCGACTTTTGCATCCAAATGACACTGTAATTTACAAAAATTTACAATTCATTAAAAAATTTAAATTATAGCTTTAAAAATGTACTACTGAATTTACAGCTTAACAATGCAACTCTATGCAGAGTTATGCCAGTCTAAGCCCACTGACTTCCAAGCACTTAGACTGCAGTAACTCTGCATATGATTGTACTATAAATACTGTAAGCAAAGACTAACACAGCTATCAACAGAGAAAAAAAACAGCGGCATATTTATTTTTCAGAATGAAGGCAGAGTAGCTTCTTTTGAAAACCATTAATTGCTCTCTCTCTTTCTGGCAGCCATTAGTACATGCAATTCATTGAATTTCATGGGAACCTTTTCAATGCCACATCCTCCTCCCACAAACATCTTGAAAAGCCATAGACGTAAACTATTGTAATCTCACCTAAATCTACATTAATCAAATTAATTTTTTTAGCACAAGACCAGTGCTATATGAATGTTATAAATTTAAAAATATCTGGGGAGAAACTTACCAGGGTGGGGGAAGGGACATCTACTGTGACCATGCAGTAAGATGAAGTGATAATACGTACCCCATGCCTATGGGGAATTATGACATCATACAGAAGATGATTCCAACAGAACATATCACCAAATGCACACTATGAACAGTGACTTGTTTGAAAAGTTTCCCAGGCAATACAGTTCAAACAAAAAGTTGATATACTTTAAAAATTATTACTGCAATCCTGCATTCAGATGTGTGGGCATCTTAATCTCTGAGACCTGTATCTTCATAGCTGTGTATAACATCATAGGCTATGTTTCCATTCTTTAGAGCAATCCTATGTGTACTCTCTTGGAGTACTGTGTTCAGTTTTAGCCACCAGAGATTAAAGACATTGACAAGCTGGAATATGTCCAAAGGAGGGCAACGGAGATAGTGAGGGGTATGGAGATCGTCATATGAGGAAAGACTGAAAGAGCTGGGTATGTTTACCGTGGAGAGTAGGTAACTAATGAGGTGATATGATAGCCCTCTTCAAGGGCTGTCACATAGAGGTTTTCTGTTGACCCAGCAGAAATGAAAAATGAAAGCAAAAGAGTTTCCAGCTAAACATTAGGAAGAACTTCCTGACAAGAGTGGTTCCTCAGTGGAACAGGCTTCCTTGGGAGGTGGGGGGCTCTCCTTCCTTGGAGGTATTTAAGAAGAGACTAGATGGCCACCTAGCAGCGATGATGACTCTATGACACAATATAGATGAACCAGGGCCGGATCTACAGTTGCTGGCACCCAGGGCAACCGAAGACTGGCCACTTGCGTGCACGCACACATGCTCCCAGCGCTGCATGATGACGTCACTTCTGTGACATCATCACGCAGGGCGGTGTGTGCCGCCCCATGGCAAGCCAGCTGTCCTGGCACGCCATGGAGCTGGCAGCAGCGCAAGTGGCTGGGAGGCCGCCCACATTCGCCTGCCCTGCAGGACAGGGGGCGCACGGCCAGCTTACACTGCCTTTTGCCTGCCCCGCAGGACAGGGGGCCAGCTTGCCACGCGCCCCCTGTCCTGCGGGGCAGGCAAATGGTGCAGGCAGCCTCCCAGCCACCAGAGCTGCCTTTCGCCTGTCCCGCAGGACAGGGGGCACGTGGCAAGTGCGCCCCCTGTCCTGCCACCCACGTGCTCCCGGGGCTGGCAGCTGTGCCCGGTGCCCCCTCTTTGGCAGCACTGGGGGCAGACTACCCCCCCCACCCCCCTGTCGATCCAGCCCTGAGATGAACACAAATCAGGAGATAGTGCATGTTGAGCCGAGTGTTAGCCTCTTGAGGCCATTTCTTAAGTACCCACAGTAATGCCAATCACTACTTAGGCGTCAGGAAGGAATATTCCACCAGGCCAGATTGGCTGGGGATCCTTGAAATTTTTTTGCCTTTGAGTATAGAGCAGGGGTCATCAGGGGAGGTGAGGGTGGGAGATAGCTGTGAATTCCCCCCAAATTATTACTTTTCTTCCCCAGCATATGAAAACATAGCAGAAAATGAAAACTACAAAATCGACCACTCATATGAATAAGCACAAACCAGTGTTCAAGCTGGTTTCGAGTTCTAGTCAAGCTGGAATCCTGGTTAGCTTCAACCCTAGTTAATAGAATAGTGCTATCAATTCACCTCTTAACTCTGTCTAAAGTTGGGGAAGAACGGGGGATATGTCCCAGAGAAGGAGGTGATGATAAAGGGAACACATACTACTTCTGTTCTTCACCAACTCATTATGTTGGTTGTCATCAAAGAAGAGCTGATTCATAAAGATTGTATAAATTATAATGGAGAACATTTGCAACCATTTTGAAGCTAGATGTAATGGGCCAGTCTGCTGTTCTCTTCAGTCAATTTCTGTGCACACTGCATAATGACTGACCATGTTAACCAAATCCTAATGAACACTGTATTAAAATGCACGGAGACCTTCACACTTCACCTGCTGCTGCTGTTCAAATATTCATGACAACAGTCTCAGTTTACTTTATTCTCAGTAACGACTTGGTTCTTACCAAGATCAATGGTTGGCAGAGAACCTGCTCCTACAACTCAAAACTATCCACAAAGATGTGCAGACTTACTTGGTGCACCTTTTGCCATAAAGTCTGCATATGCAGCTGAAGAAATGGGTATGTTTAGACAGCAGTGCATTTCAAAGTGACAAAGGTCTTTGGATTCAGCTGTCTGCAAATATAATCATACTTCTCTGGAAACTCGGAATACTGTGCTGAGTTTCTGAGCATATAATCTTAGGGATCACACAAAAGTGCATCATGCATCAAGGGAACGAGGAAGTAAAATTGGGGCAGGGTGGGTGCGGTAAACTGTTTTAGAAACTTAAATTTATTTTATTGACTCTCTCTTAGATCTAGGGTAGGCAATCTTTTTGGACCAAGTACCCCCCTCAAAAACAAAAAAAGCAACATGCCTACTTCTGGAAGAGTTTGGTATGCCAGCCAACATAATAAGGATGATGAGGGTGGTACTTAGAAACATGGTTGGAGCAATTCAAACTCCAGTGGCGCTGTCAGCATCTCAGGGATTTTTTTTGACTCAGCCGGCAACCGGGCAGGTCTAGGAGATGATGCCTTCTCCTGCACTGCTGGCCTCAGCAACGCGGTCAGGGGCTCAGTTGCTAGGGTGAAAATCTGGCCCCAGGAGTCAAACAAAATGGTCAGGTCTGCTGTGGTCAGCATGCCTAATGGGGATTGCCTTGCCCTGTCTTAGGCCAACTTATCTTGCACTAGGAGCACACAAGATTTCAAGTTACACATAACAATTGAGGGATACCAAATTGGTAATTAAAAGCTTACACATTCCTGTGCCAGTAGATGTTGGTTGTAGGCAACTTTTTTGGACCAAGATATCACTCTAAGCAGAGATTTCACTGTTAGTTTACTTTGTATTTGGAACTCTCTCCCCAGAGAGATTTGTCTCCTTCCCTCTATCATTATTTTCTGAAAGGTGAAAAGTTTGTTTTGTTTGATGTACCCCCAATAACTCTTATCAGCCCTCCTCCCTGGCTGGGTCATTATGCACGTTTGTATGTCTACATGTTTTTATTTAAATCGCTGAAATATTTTATACATACAACTTATTGTAAATGCTGCTTGCATGTTTCAATGTTCACCACCCTGGGGATTCTGTTTGGTTGGAAAGGCACCACAGAAGTGTTTTAAATAAATAAATAAATAAATTCTTAATCTAGTATCTGCACAGCAACACATGTACTGAACATCTAGATGGTAAGCATTAAAAGCACACAGCTAAAGAAAGCCAATAAGCAAACAAGCTACAGGATTCTGTTTACTCTAACCATAAAGGCCCAGGCCTCAGGAGCCCCAAACAAGGCCTTCCTTGAAAACAACATATTCAGCACCATATCCTCAAAAACATACTCCTCATTAAAATAGAATTTAAACTCCTGCCCCTTCAATAAGCAGCACATGGGACACGGCTTGCCTCCCAAAGAGAAACAAACGCAACAACTAGAGTTTTGGAGGTCAAGCCTATACGCAGGTCAGCCACCTACAATTTCAGCTTCCGAGTATTTATAACAGCATTGATCCCTGTGAGCATTCGACACCTAGAAATGTAAATATCAGACAAAGCCTTGGGCTCTTTTCCAGTTGCCAGGCTAGGTAACATTCCTTAAGCACTGAGGATTAATAGCTTTTAGGACTGGGGAGAGGGTTCGTGAAAGCCTCTCCATGCTGCCTGCAAATCATTTACGAGGCCCAGTTTTTGCAAGCAAATTCTTGTGCAAACAGAAATCCGCTGAACCGATGAGATGGGGAAAAAAGGCTACGAACGGTGTCAAACAAACCCCCGTTTTACCTCTCTTCAGGCCAGCCTCCCTGAAGGTCAGCCCACTGTCAGGCGGGACAAGCCGAGGCTCAGGGAAGACCTGCGGGAATCGGTCACAGAGTCCCGTCGCCAACTAACTGAGGGCCGCCTCTTCCAGCCTCCCGAATCTCCCGGAGCGCATCTGGCAGCCCAGCGCCGCATCTGCAATCACGGCAGCCCCTGGAGGCGGCCCTATCGGAGGAGGCGCGAGAGGAGCACCGGCCAGGCGGGAATCTCTCCCCAATCTGCCGGCCGCGACCGCACCCGCAGCGCAGAGAACCCAACTGGCCTCTCTCGCAGCGGGGACTGCGCGGGCTCCGGCCGCCGAGTATAGCGACAAGCGCGTGACTCCGCTCTCCCGCGAGACCTCCGCAGGACCCCCGGCCGAATAAAGAGCACTCACCACGCGCGGGCTCGCCAAACCAGCCTCCGCTGCGGCCCCCGACGGGCGGGTGGGCTTCCCGGGCCGCCTGCCTTTCGCGAGTTCCCCGGCGGGCGCGATGCCTGAAGCGGCGTTCGAGCAGCAGGGCCGGCGGCTGGCGACTCCCTTCCCGCCGCTACTTCTGGCGCGGCGCTCGCTCGCCTTCCCTCCTGCAGCGCAGCCGCCGCTCTCGCCTGGCTCTCTGCGGGGCGGAAAGGGCTCGGGCAGCGGTAAGGCGGTCAACGGTGCCTCCCCGCCTGCAGGCGCCCTGGCTGGGCGGCATGCAGCTAGCCGGCTCCGCACGTGGGGCGAGGAAGGGAAGAGAAAGGCCGGCTCGCGCGGGTCCTTTTCCCGGCCGGCGCTGTCTGCCGGGGAGGCGCTGTTGCGCACGGGCTCGCTCGGCGTTCCGTGCCGGGGACCCACGCCCTGAGCCCGGCCGGAGAAAGTCGCGCTCTGCAACCGCTCGTCCTGCGCCCCAGGGCCTGGCGACGTTTCCCCACCGACGCGCCCGCCTCGGGCCAAAGACCTCCAGCTGCGGTCACCGCCCCTTCCCTGCCCGCTGCCGGCCTGCAGTCCGCCTGGGGAAAGGAGCGCTCCAGCTGCTCTTCTTGCCGCCGGTTGCTTTCTTCGCCGGCTGGGCGGGCCTTCGGCTGGGTTCCTCCATTGGAGGCCCTCCCCCCTCTCCTCCGGCTATTACCTCATCGCCCGAGCCCCGCTGCCGGGGAGGGAATGCCCGCGCGCCTGCTGTCGCCAGGCAACTGGCTCCACACACCAACAGCTGCCGAGCCCACGTGCCGGCCGAGCAGCAGAACTTCGCCGAACTCACACACACACACACACACCCGGCCCTCTATTTAAAACAAGCGCGACCTTCCAAGCCAGACCCGCTTTCATAGAAGCGCTGCTGCAGCCGAGCTCGGCTCCAGAAGTTCACTATTGGTGTGAATGAAAGTCTAGCCAAAGGAAAATGTTAACACTTGATCTTAGCCAAAACCCAACCAAAGCATAAAACATTGCATGTCTTCAAATTAGTCTCATAAAATCGTCCTCAGACTAGAAGGAGACTAAAATATTAAAATAACAACCTTTTTGGTCAGGTGCCTAACAGAGTACTTGGGCTGGACAGGATGAAGGGAGTCAGTCTTTTATTGTGGCCCCAGCCCTTTCAGTTGTGCCTGGAGACCAGTGGAGTCTTTTCAGCTGAGGAGATGGTCCCTTGTATTCCACCCCTGACAGTAGCCTGGCAGCTTCCTTTTTATGCAGCTGGATTTTGTGGAGGTTTCAGAAAGAGCCTCTTGTACAGTGCATTACAGTAATGTAACCAAGATGTGACCAGAGCATGAATCACTGTGGCTAGAGCACATGGTTGTAGCTGGTGTATCAGCTAAAGCTGATGAATGGTGTTATGTGCCATGGTAAAAAACAGAGCCTCCAACTATAAGCCAGGGCCCAGCAAGCACTCCTATGCTATGAACCTGTTTCTACAAGTAGAGATTAACATTAGCTACAGTGACCTTTTGCAGACGACAGGCTGAGCATAGAGTTACAATCCTATGCATACTAGCCTGGGAGTAACTCCCATTTAACTTCTAATTAAGGGTCTTTCTAGACGTGCAGGTTTTTAAAGAGTTTTCCGCAGCTGTATGGCAGTTAAAAAGCAAATGGCTGTTAAAAAAAATAATGGAGAACCCAAATAGGCTCAGAATGCCTCTGCAGGAGAGGGGGCTCCTCCCTCCTCCCTCAAGCCATCTCCCTCTTTCACAATAGCATTGGGGAATCCCCCCCCCCTCATTTTTACTGCTCCACTTGAACAGAATATTCTAGGCGGAGCAGAAAAACCTGGAAAAAAACTTCCCTCTCCTGCTATTTTGACATGGGGAAACAGCCGGAGGGGAAAGGGAGGATCCTAGACCCAACTCTTTTAAAAACTGGTCCTCGCATGCACAGGATCTGGCTGCATGCCACCTAGATACAGTTTTGAGATTAACATTGAGAACTTTTGCCATTAAATAGAGCCCACAATATATACCCTAAGTATAAAGGGGAAAGAACATGCAGTGTTCTAAGCCTAAAAATACACAGATATTTAGCTCCATTAGTAGAGAAGGTAAGAGCTTTCTGTTCCTCTGAATATTCTCAGGGCAAAACAGTCCAAAAGAAAAAAAGTCAGCTCCTCTAAACATCTCTCTTTCATTGTGTACGAGATGTTACCGCTGTGACATTTGCATGTTTACCTGGAAATAAGCTTCACTGAACAAAATAATAATAACTGTGCTTATATACTGCTCTTCTAGACAGATTAGTGCTAACTCTGAGCAGTGAACAAAGTCAGTGTTATTATCTACACAATACTGCTGAGGAGCTGGGGCTGAGAGGAGTGACGGGACTTGCTTCCTAGTAAAAATGCATAGGTACAGGCGGGAAGGAAAATGAGGTATGCTCTGGCTACCATTTGGGCTGGAGTTGAGCATTCATTGATCTGCTTAGGAGTTTGCTCAGGCAATAAATACTCAAGGGAAAGGTTTCTGAGGAATATGTTGTGTGACCCCACAAGACATTTTGGTGTCTTTAGCAAAGCACTTCACTGAAAAATTTATGACAATATTTTCAGCAGTGTGTACACCTACAATTCTATGCACAGTTCCTTAGGAATGAGATTTCCTTCTGAGTACGGATGAGTAGGATTGTACTGTACATGTCTGTTTAACAAGATGGTTCTGCTTTAACTCTCTACCTACATCTATTGTAAATGCTCTTCTGGCACCTACTTTACTTTCTTTTAGGCTCCAGGTTAAAACATGTCTTTACAGCCAGCCTTTTAATTAGGGGTTTTATCTTATCAGGTTTTTAATTGTCTGCTTCTGTTTTATGGGTAATTTTTATGCTACCTGTGTTTTAATGGAATGTTTTAATACTGTGGTTTTTAATTGTGTGAGCCTCCTTGAACAGGACCCCAAGGAGGCAGCATAGAAATATTCTAAATAAATAAAGAACTACCATGGTCAACATTTCTATGCAATTTTTCCACCAGCCCTTACAAGAGTGTGGTGGGGGAATTCATGGTCTAGTAACAGTAAAAGCCTAAAGGAAGAAATGTACAGAATCTGTTATCAGCCACCAACCTGCAGCACACACAATCAGAAAGAATAGGAAGCAGGAACAAGAGCAGCATATAAGATTAACTGATAGCAGAAGATGGCAGAGTGAAGCAAAGGAGAGATTGACTTTTTTACAGGTTATTTTAATTTGGCTAAACAATCAGATTGTAAGAAGTCATTGCTGTTATTTGTTCCATTTAAAACCTTTAAGCTTTAGTGAGAAGCTGTAACAAATCTGAAATATAAACTGCCTTGAGTGTATTGAGAGGTGAAATGTATATTTTTAATTCATTAAATAAATAATAAAGTAATAACATTAAAGTGTTATTAAATTGTCTGGCTGTTAAGTTTCAGAAAGAAAAGTATCCTTAAGTTGCAGACCACACAATTAGTCACCAGTATCGGGAACCAGAGAGATAAAATAAATAATGTTGTATTATGTTTGTTCTGGCATATATTCAATCTGCCCTTTTGTATGCAATAAAAGGTGTGTATATTGTGAGGAAAAGACTGTACATTCAGTATTGGTAATCCAGAATCTTTGTTCTGTGTATCAGTTTCTGATATTCAAAGTGACCTATGCCTCTTCTATTAGTAAGCACTTAAGATGGGTCACCACATCTATTCTTTGCAATCCAAGCTGTTATACTACTGAAACTGATTGAGTAGCCTGCCAAGAATAGCCACTACTTGTCAGATATAGCAATCTAACAATTTAATTCTCAGAAAGCTTTCCTGGGAGTGAGTCCCATACACTAGCATTTTGAGTACACCTGCTTAGAATTGTGCTGTAATTAATTTATTTGCCTAGTGGTGAATTGGTTGCTGCATGAGAAGGAACCACATTTGGTGGTATTACTTTTATAATTCAGACAGTTTCAATCACACCAGCATGCTACCTCGTTTTTTTAGCAGAGGGGCTATATTGTTCTAACACACATACCTTCTTTTCTCCCAATATCTCTCAGGATTCAGAAATAACCATGTGATGTGTTTATTGTCTTCATAAGATCTGGTCTCAGAGGGCAGCAGATTTTATAGGGCCACAAAGGCCTTGAACAGGGTGAGAAATGTCCTAGAAAACAGAAAATGGCCAGCATCAAACAGGACTCAAACTTCCTGTATTCAACTGACAATCACCAAAGGCTATTATATTATGGATACAGAACAGGGACTCTCTTTTTCTATGTGCAAATCTTTTGCACTAGAAAACAGAATGAAAATCTTCAGTTTTATATCAGATATAACCAGGGCTTTTTTTTCTGGGAAAAGAGGTGGTGGGACTTAGTGGTGGAACTCAGGACCGCACAATGATGTCACTTTGGGTCAGCTGGAACAAGGGGGGAGTTTTTTAAAGTTTAACTCACCCTCAGTGAAAATGGTCACATGGCTGGTGGCCCTGCCCCCTGATCTCCAGACAGAGGGGAGTTTAGATTGTCCTCCACGCTGATGCACTGTGTTCCTGCTGAAAAAAAAGCCCTGGATATAACTAAGATGATTGCATTAAAGCTGTACTTTCTTGGTGTCACTCAATTAAAGTTCTTAAGGTTGAGTTATTGATTCCCAGAAACCAATCAGTACATCTTTTGGCTAGTGCTCTGAGTTGATCTGGAAGATAGGTTACTATGGGCAGCAGCACCTCAATGAGCTCCTGTCTTTTGAAATTGGATGAAGCTGTCTCTCTCCCCTTCCCCTGAAAGAAATAAAAGTCCCTGCCTCCATTTTGATATTAGCTGGATAGCATAAGAAAGGCTCTTCCACTATCCCTAGAAAAACCCACAGACCCAGGTCCCTGGATCCAAGTTTGAGAAATGCTGCTATATAGAATTAATCCGAGAAAGGTGTTGTGATCTGAAGATCAGAGGAGCATGTAGAATTTTTGCATGTTGGGGGAATCCGACTGAAGAAGTTAAAAAAGCAAAGGATAAACGCATAGGTGGTTTCTAGGGAGAAACAAGTTTTCTGACAAGGAAAACAAACACCGTTTGTAATAATTTCATAATATATGTTATTGCTATCTATATTTGTGTATCTGTAGAGGTTTTATAAAGGAATAGCTGTAAGGTTTTGACGTGTCAATGTATTTTTATTTGGTTAGAGGAGGTTTAAAAGGTTGCTAAAAACTTTCAAGTTCAGAATAGGTTTTTCAGTTAGGAGGAGATGTTTTGAGGAGGCTCCTAAAGTCTGGAATTCCAGAACAAGGCTTGACCAAATGTCAGCAGTTGATTGGGCTGAGCAGAACCTTCCAGAGAGGGTATATAAGGAGCAGTTAAGCAAAGAAGAGGAGAGAGGCAACAAAGAAGAAGCAGTAAGGCAGGAAATCTTCTGGAAGAAGTGAAGAAAACTGCCAGCTGAAGCCTTCCAAGAGTTGGATGAATGAGGGGCTTCAGACAAGGATGATTTACCATCAAAGAGAAAGCAGGAAAAAAATCACAGCCTAGGATGAAGACAGAAGATCTGTGGTTGAGTCTGAAGAGATGGGAAGAATGCTTTAGCAGGATCAAAGAGGAGACAGCAGAGCAGTCTGAGACACTCCTCTGCAAGCATCAAAAAGAAGCTGCTAGTAGTAGATGTGTGCACCCCCCAAAATTTGGTAAATCTATTTTTTTTTACCAAATCTGAGAAAAAAAATCAGAATTCCCTGAATTCCAAATTGATTCTCTAATTTGGTTTGGGTATTTCAGAATTTTTTTGTAATATTCAGCCATTATTCCTTATGGGGAAACCACTCTGAGGGCTATCTGGTGGACTGGGGTGGGGGGTTATTTTTCAAAGAAACTCCACCAAATTTGGAGGGAACCTACTCCTGTAATCTAAAGACTCCTCCCTCCAAGTTTCATGAAGATTGGACATTAGGGGTCAATTTTATGAGCACTTGAAGAAGATGACTTGACCCACTCTCCATTATTCTCTATGGGGAAAAATATCTGGGGGCTATCCGGGGGTGTTGGTGGCATTTTTAAAGTAAATTCCACAGAACTTGCAGGTGATGCAGAAGACCTACTCCCAACTGTCCTCAAAAGACTCCCCAAGTTTCAGAAAGATTGGACCCTGGGGGCCAGTTCTATGGGCCCCTGAACAAGGTGCCCCCAGCCACTCCATTGTTTCTTGTAGGGAAAAAAATCAAAGCTGACTCCCGCTGTAGAAACACACTGCAGCAAGACTGCCACGGTCAAGGCACACTCCCAAATGCAAGCTGAGCTCATCCCAGAGAAAGCCCAACAGAACCAAACTGAAGCATGGGAATAGAATTCCTTCAGAACCAATGTGAAGCAAGGGGGTCAACATAACACCAGAGAATTATATCCATTCCACCCAAACCAAACTGAAGCAAGGGACACTGTTGCAACTTAGCCCAACAGAAGCAAACTGAAGCAAGGGAACAGATTATCCCCAGATCTAAAGTGAAGCAAGGGGACCAACATCACAGTATAAAATCACACCCATTTCCCCCAAACCAAACTGAAGCAAGCAACACTGCTGCAACTTAACCCAACAGAACCAGTGTCATCCACAGCAGCCAGGCACTAGGTTCAGCCAGTGGGGGAACACCACAGAGCAAAATCAAGCAGTGCCCAGCCACAAGTACAAGGCATTCCCATGATCCATTCTCATAAATTCATATAGTGTCATATGTTATGAAAAAATTATTATTATTTATTTATTATATTAGATTTTTAGTCCGCCCTTCCCACCAGGTGGGCTCAGGGCGGAGTTTCTGTTTTAATTCTGAAATTACATGATTACGTTACTGAAGTTTCTGCCATGTCTCATATACAGATGGGCACAAACCGAAATATGAACCAAAGTTCGTGACGAACCAGATTGATTTGTCGTTCACAAACCAGCGGTTCGTCAGAGCCCATTTCTGACGAACCACCACGAACTTTAGGCTGGTTCATTTGGTTTGTTTTTTGGTTCATCGCTGCAGACAGCCTGGCGCCTATCAATCAGTTTCCTAGGCAACAGGGGATGGACTTCCTGCAGCCTTCTGCTGACCCGGAAGCGGCCTTCTGCTGGCCCAGAAGTGATGATTTGCTGACCTGGATGTGATGTTTTCATGAACCAAAGGAACCAGTTTGCAAATCACAGCAGGTTCGTGAAAGTTCATGGTTCATGAAATGTGATGAACCACGAACCGCATGGTTCGGTTTTTTTTCTGGTTTGTGCCCATCTCTAGTCCCAAATCTTTCTGCTTCCACTTTGCCATTTTTTGTATAATATCTGGCATGAAGAAAGGTCCTACAAAGCTTGCTGGCTATTTTGTAAACCATTTTTGTTAAGAAGGTATCATTCTATTGATTTTTTAAAGTTTTTTTTTTAAATTCTAATGGACTAGCGTGGCTGGATATATTTTATATACAGACCAATTCATTTTAAATTTTTATTTTTCAGGCATCTTTCACTGAAAAATTCTGAATTATCTCACCTATGTCAATTTCTCTTGCAGGTTCACACTTGATAGTCAAAATAGTTAGGTGATTTGACTGTGTTTGCCCCACGACAGAACACATGCTATTTTCATCAGTATAAGTTTTCTGAAATTTCTTTCAGCTTTGGCTCAGTCATAGGCAGTATGAAAAAAATCTGCACTGAAAATAAGTTGCAACTGTTTGTGTGTGTGTGTGTGTGTGAGTAAAATTAGTTTGTGGTGGTACTCTGAATGTCTTTTGAATGTGGCAGTGCTCATGGTGATCTTACCAACTATCTTTTGAAAGCATTAGAATGGAGCAGCATGATGCATCTAGCAGCTTTTGTTCATCATCAATTGCTGCAGACTTTCATCTTGTTTTTTGTCAATCTACTGTCCTAATTAGTGTACTCCCTGAGCCAGACTGTAGAAAAGCCTGGTCTGCTTAACAATCTGGAGAATGATCAGTGTCCTTTAGTTCCTTTCAGGTTCTTTTGTTTATCCTTCTGGCTGCCTGAGTTGTATTTATAGCCAGACAGGGCTGTATGGTCTTGTGCTGTGTGTTTTTCATGAAGATGTGCTAACGTATACTTGGAGTCTGTAAAACCCGCCAGCACTGGCTTCTGCTATCACTGGGATCAACATCCATGCTTATGACAATGGTTTATCCTCCCTGCCAGCTGTTCCTCCTGCCTATGCACATGGGATTCTGGGACTGGTAGTTCTCAAGAGAACATCACACAGGCAAGTATAAATCTCTCTATACCAAAAGTATAGATGGGCCTTCTCTGGAGCACGTTTCAATGCCTTCCCTTCTAATGTGTTGCAGGGAAGGTTTCTTTGCAGGCCTGTCCCACCAAAGATGTTGCATATGCTTAGAGAAGAAAGTTGAAACTGTTGCTCATATTCTTTTACATTGTAAGTTATATTCTGGAGACAGGCAGCAGTTAATATATCCATTACTCCCCAAGTTTAAACCTCTGGGCAATTATTTGAAATTTGCAGATACTATGCTGCTGAAATATTTGTTGGAGGACACCAAGAAGACTGTAACCTTGGCAGCAGCAAAATACTGCTTTTTGGCCATAAACAAGCGGAAGTTTTTAACAAAAGGAGAGACTGAAGATAGTTCTATTTTTTAGGATATATTATCTGCAGAGTATGATTACAGTTTTAACTAAATTTCTGATGTAGATAGGAATTGTGGTTTGTATCTGTGATCCTTTTCTTGCTAGTCATTCGACTGTAATAAATCTGAATAAAAATACCTCTATCTGTCTCTTAGATGATGAGTCCTAGTTTAATGGGACAAACACACTCTATTTGTTCTAGAGAAGGGCCTCGGCTAAGCAACCAATTCACTGTTCAGAATATTGCTTCAGCAAATCTCACAAGATATGGATGCGCCATATAGATTTACGTTATAGACCGAGGGAAATATATTTCCAAAAATATCCTTAACTATGACTTATAGATATGCTCATTTTCCCCGCTCGTGGTAATGGGGTTGTAGTCTGTGCTCACAAGTTGATCTCGAGCCAGTCATTATCTCTCAGTGCAAACTACCATATATGTATGCCACTTAGAACTTCCTGGAGAAAGGAGAAAAGATAATAAAGAGGCATAATGAAAACATTAGTGGATCGCGCAAGACGGATATGTGAGCCGCACTTTCTCAATGAGGAAATTAATCATCTAAACCACGCACTTCAGGCAAATGGCTACTCCAGAAATGAAATCCGAAAAGCAATCAAACCCAGGATGAATCAAACAACCAAGGAAAAACAGTCTCCTACAGGAAAAGTGTTTTTGCCATATATCAAAGGAATTACTGATCAGATGGGAAAGCTTATGAAAAAGCATAACCTTCAAGCATAACCCGAAAAATACAACAGATGCTACGATCAGCAAAAGACAGTAGAGACCCCCTCACCTCTGCAGGAGTATACCATATACCCTGCAGCTGTGGACAAGTTTACATCGGGACCACAAAGCGTAGCATCCAGACAAGAATAAAAGAACATGAAAGACACTGCAGACTTGGACAACCTGAAAAATCAGCAGTGGCTGAACATAGCCTAACTCAAACAGGGCACACTATCTTATTCCAGGACACCAAAATACTGGACAACACTTCCAACTACTTTGTCAGACTGCACAGGGAAGCCATTGAAATTCACAAGCATAAGCAAAACTTCAACAGGAAAGAAGAAACCTTAAGAATGAACAGAGCATGGTTTCCAGTTCTGAAAAACACCAGGCTAACAAAACACTCTATACTCGACAATAGCCCTGCAGAGAAGATTAGCACATCAAGCACCAATCCATATGCAAAAGAACCTCCTCAGGATACAGTGAAGCCTCCCGCCATTAGCATTCCACACCCTGGGAAACTCTTACAGGATGACTCAGCTCAACCCCACCCCTCCTGAGTAGATACAAATGACCTGCCAACACCTTTTCCACACTGTGACACTGAGAGACCTCTGTCTTTTGGTGCTATACCTCTGAAGATGCCAGCCACAGCTGCTGGTGAAACGTCAGGAACTACAATGCCAAGACCACGGCAATACAGCCCGGAAAACCCACAACAACCATCAATAAAAATAAGTTAGAAACCAGCAAAAGTCTTGATCATTCTAAGAGTGCCATAAACAAGTCAACTACAGTTTTCTAATTAAACGTACCTATGGAAGAGAAATAGAAAAGAGTCTAGTAGCACCTTTAAGACTAACCAACTTTACTGTAGCATAAGCTTTCGAGAGCCACAGTTCTCTTTGTCAGTCTTAAAGGTGCTACTGGACTCTTTTCTATTTTGCTACTACAGACTAACACGGCTTACTCTTCTGGATCTATGGAAGAGAAAACCACCAACAGAAATTACTATCCTAGCTGACAATATATTTCTCTGCCCTCCATAACATCTATGTTTTGAATGTTAGAACAGCATTTTAACCTCCTAGTTAGAGAATGCAGCTAGAAAAGCAAGTAAATAGCTGCAAAAAGCTGCTTGCAAAAAGCAAGTAGCTTCAAAAAAGGCGTTCCCCGACTCAGACTAGCCTTGATATGACGGATCTGGCTATTTGGATTCATGCCACAGTAACATCAAGACTAGACTACTGTAATACACTCTCAGAGACTCGAGCTAGTACAGAACTCTGCAGCTCACTCTCAGAAACTAGGTGGAGCATACATATCACTCCCATTTTGCAGTCACTCCATTGGCTGCCCATCAGTTACCAGGCTCAATTCAAGGTCATAACTATCACATTCAAAGCCTTTGTGGCCTTGGCCCCTCAAATCTGTGTGACTCCCCCTATATTCTGCCATGACAGCTTCACTCATCTGGACAGGGTCTTCTGCAGATACTGCCCTGCAGTTAGGCAAAATCAGCAACTGCCTGCACACGTGCTTTCTCTGTGGTGACCCCCACCTTATAGAATAGCCTGCCTGAGGAGATCAGGAAATCTCCCACTCTCCTGGCTTTCTGCAAACTATGCAGAACTGAATTATTCAGGAGGGCTTTCTACCCAGATTATAGGGCTGTGTCATAAGGAATAGCTGAGAGAGATGTTTTGGTAGGGACAGGGACTAGATGCTGCACTATTGGATAATGTCTGCTGATGCAGATATGTGCCCCTAGGGAGTTTGCAAGTTGCTTAACATGCCATGTAAATTAGTTATGAGTTGTTTCAGAAAGATTTCATCTCTATGCTCGACTTCATGCTTGTTTTTAAATTTTCTGCCACCATACCCCACTGTATCTCTTTCACGGAATGTTCTAACTGTTGTAAATTGTTGCTCCGCAAATGTCCTAGCTGTTGATTATATTTCACTTACACTGTGTAATCTGTGTTGAATCTCAGTGAGAAAGGTGGACTGTAAATGAATGACTGAATAAATAATGTCTCTCCAATCAAGCAACATAAAGAAACAGGCTCTTTCTTTTGTTTTTCTTTACAGCATTTGCATTGCTGTTGTGGCTTTCCCACTGTTTTACATAAACTTTGTTAATCTAGCTTTGGAACATCCCATGTGATACAATCATCTTTCTCACAAATTTTGCAAATAGTGATTGATGCTAAAATGCTGTATATACAAAATGGATAAAGGTAATTTCTTTTCCTCAGCTGCAAGCCTTTAGGGAACTTGCTAACTGATCAGGAAAAATTTGGCCCAGTGGCTTTGGGAGCTTTGAGCCTATTGCTAGATAATAAATTTTTGTGTGTGCTGGAAATTTCTGGCGTAAACCTTGACAGAAATTTTTGTTGTGCTCTTGTTATATCAGCAGCATCACATTCCAGAACGTTAAGCACATGCTGGCTTAACTCATGCACATGCTGCTGGTGAGCCTAACCTCAGCTCCTACGTTCTCACAGGTATCTAACGGTGTGAGAGACTGCAGAAGGAACCTCCCACAGGCTCTGCTGAACCAAGCAAGACAGGCTGGGTGGTGGCAGGACATGGAAAGGGCAGCCTGATCACACCCAGTTCCCTCAAAATCTTTAGTCAGCATTAGAATAGTTGTATGGGAGACAGGCAACTTTATACATGTTTTAAATATATACATATAGGATCACTCCAGGCTTCCTCGGGAGGTGGTGGGTTCTCATCCTTTGGAGGTTTTTAAGCAAAGGCTGGATGGCCATCTGACAGGCAATGCTGATTCTGTGAACCTGGGCAGATCATGAAAGGGAGGGCAGGAAGAGTTACACCAGTGCTTAGTTCTCATGGCCCCTTCTTACATGCCCAGGAGAAGCCTGATTGCCACCTTTGGGTCAAGTAGTAATTTTCCCAAGGCCAGTTTGACTAGCGAGCCTGATGGTGTTTTGCCATCTTCTGGGCATGGAGCAAGGGTCATTTGGTGTGTGTGTGTGTGGGGGGTATTTGTGAATGTCCTGCATTGTACAGGGGGGTTGTCTAGATTACCCTAAAGGTCCCTTCCAACCCTATGATTCCACCAAATCATCCGGCCTCAGCTACAGAAAGTTTTTGTTATTAGCTCTATGACTATTGGAGACCAATAAGCAGTCTTCCCTGATTTGCCCTTTGTTCTGGCCGTACCAGAATGTTTGACAAAAGGGTTGGTATCCCTAACAAGAGGAAAGCAACTAACAGCCCGATCCATCTTTACTTAGAAATATGTTCTGGTGTGTTCAGTTGAACTGAATCCCAAGAAAGTATGCACAGGATTATAAACAAATTGTGTTGAGGATATTTAGATTTTTTTAAACATCTAAACTAACTTCGAGGGTCAGAATATTGTATCTCAAAGGCATACACAAAATTTAAAAATTCTGTCCTCCCACTCCAACAATTTAATATGGTACTCTGTGGGGAAATAGTTTTGATATGAAAAAGACTGAAAATAATTTTGATACTAGAAAGGTCAGTCTACTCAGCAAATTCAATATATTGCTTATAAAATTTAACAGTTATTGATTTGGAAATGTTGATGCCGCCTCTCCAGGGAACTGCATGAAGCAGCTTACAAAGTAAAAAAATAAAAGCTCAGAGCAGCAGTGGGAAAAAAATGAAGTAAAAAATGGCTGTGAGCCAAACAGCATGTTGTCCTGTGTTTTCTCTGGAAATGACATCATGATAGCCCCAAGTGCCCCCATGCCCCCCCCATCTCCTGCATGGCCTGGCAATCCTAAAGACATTCCATAAGTGATGTGCCACTACTAAAAAAGTCCTGTCTCTGGTTGCCCCCTACCTCTCATCTGAAGGCAGTGGCACCAAAAGCACAGCTTGTGAGGGAGATCTCAACTGGTGGGCTGGACAATATGGGAGAAGGTGGTACTTCAAGTGCCCCAGTCACAAGCTATTTATGGCTTTAAAGGTAATAATACAGTGGAAGGAAGTGTTAGACTGAAACATTTTCTTCTATATGCTGCAAAAAGTTATATGCATTTTAAAAGAACATCTGTAATTCAATATATGGCAAATGAACAAATGTGACTTTATAGGGTTTTTTTTAGTTTTTATGCAATATGTTCCCTGCCATGTTGCTAACAACACCAGCTATTTAAAATTCAACCCCTTCTCATGTCCTCAACATATCCCTCTAAGAACAAGAGACAGGTTTAGTTCTGGATGAAGAATTACAACTGCATGATGTTTTTATGCTACATTTTTAACCCACTTCTCCTCCAAGATAACATACAGAGTTTACCTTTCCTCCTTAATTCTCACAACAACCCTGTGATGAAGGTTAGACTGAAGGACAGCACTACTGAACCAAGTTCACCCAGTAAGTGTCATGGCTGAAAAGGTGTTTGAAGCCAGGTCTCCCCAGCCCTAGTTCAACACTCTGCACTACACTGAATTTGCAAGAAGCAATCTAGAGAAATGACCCAAATAAACTTACTCAGGAAAGGGCTGCTTGGTTAGATAGTCTTGCGATGTTGTTCAGAGCAAGCAATGCAAATTTTGTTGTGAGTACAGTATGCAAAAAATTCTGTATATGTCCCTATAAAGAAGGTAGCCTTTATCTCCTAGATTGTTCAATGCGCCTGCGCAGATTTTTTTTGAGGTCACAGCCTTATTTGCTTTTATCTTGGAGTATGCCCTTTTGAACTCAATGGGATTTTACTTCTAATAGACGTGTTTAGGATTGCTCTCTAAATTGGATAAGAACTTCCGAGAGTCATTGTACTTGATTAATTAAATAGCTTAACATTATGAGCTGTACGGATTTATATGGCAAACCTGATAATTATGAGTTTTGGCAGCTTCACTAATAAATTATGGCATATTAACAGCCTGAAGGAAAGGAAGAACTTTCTTCCAGATTACAGAAAGATCTCTCTTGTATTCGCTACAGGTAATTTTTATTTATCACATCATCCAGGTAAGCGGCATTTTACAAGCTTCTTCTGTTGAGCGTTTGATCAAGCATCCTCATATTTTAAATAGTATATTATTATCTATCATTAAATCATTGTACTTATAAGGTGTTAAAGGCATGGTTTTCAAGCCATGGTGTGCATGTGTATATGGAAGCAGGGTACACATTTCCAGGAAGGGATAAGATCACAAGACAAACAGAGCCTTCCTCCCTCACCTGGGTGGATTGATTGTCCTGATCAGAGGATTCCTATTGGATCTGAGGGGATGACTGCACCCTCACTGTCCCATCGTTCCAACAAGCTTTGGGAAGAAGGAAGCTCAGGGAGAACAGGACCTCTATATGTTCACCTGTGGAACTGGTGATTTCTACTTGATTTTGGGGGGGGGGGGGGAGAAAGGGAGAAAGGATAAATAGGTCAAAAAGTTTGGGGAAACTGAAATAGTCCTGTAGTTCAGGATGCCTATGGAAAATTGCCTCCCCTGTCTTAGGAAATGCAGAATTGCCATCTGTTCCTCTTGTCAGCTTCCCATGCAAGAAATCCAACATGTACAACTTTCCTTCACCTCCAGCCAGCAGTGAAATCTTAAACTGCTTGAGTTCTTCCTATGGTGTGTGTGTGTGGTGCCTCCAAGTCATAGCTGACATATGGTGACCCCTGATGGGGTTTTCATGGCAAGAGACTATGGGCCAAGCAACAAGTGATGAATTACACTTGAACGGCAAGTGGATTGAGTGGAGTGCAAGTGAACAGGGAGAAATACACTTGCCGTTCAAGTGTCATTCGTCACTTGTAGCTTGGCCCTATGAGAGATGGTTTGCCATTGTCTGCCTCTGCAACCCTCGTCTTTGCTGGAGGGATCCCATCCAATTACTAACCAAGGCCGACTCTGCTTAGCTTCTGAGATCTGAGGAGTTCAGGCTCACCTATGGTGCAAACTGTTAGAGACACATGGAGCCTGAGCGGGGAGGAGAAAGTGGTACCTTCAGGACAACCTCACTTCCCTCAGAACAAATCTTTGGTCCCCTTGTCCCCGTATTGGTTTCCCTTCTGCATCATCGCCCAAAGCCACTCCATTCCCTACCAAGGGAGTTTTGTCATCCAAAAGCTCATGCCCTGGAAATCTAGTTGGTCTTTAAGATGCTGCTGTACCCGGGTCTTTCTCGTCGACTGCCGACCAATATGACTGCTTACCTGAAACTTTTTTTAAAAGTTCGTTTCTCCTGCCCTAACCCTGCATCCCTTCAGTCTCATTGCTCCTTATTCTGGAAAGACCAGCTTGGGTCTCTGGACTGGAGCCGCTTCTTTTCTTCAGAATGTCACTTTCTTTGGTTTTAGATCCAGAGGAGTTAGCCGTGTTAGTCTGTAGTAGCAAAATCAAAAAGAGTCCAGTAGCACCTTTAAGACTAACCAACTTTATTGTAGCATAAGCATCTGACGAAGAGAACTGTGATTCTCGAAAGCTTATGCTACAATAAAGTTGGTTAGTCTTAAAGGTGCTACTGGACTCTTTTTGATTTCTTTGGTTTGTAGCTGCTGTTACTCTCTCCTCTTCTCTGCTGTTGTAGCCTGGCAGGTCTCGGGGCTGGTCTTCTACGTCCTCCATAAATGATGGATTCTGTCGACTTTTTCAACGCAGAGAAGTTTTTGTTTTCAGCTCCTTAGAACCTTAGGAAGGGACGAGCGCCCTCTAGAGGACGACGCGAAGCATAACCGCCGCATCCCCGCCCTTGCGCCTGACTGGAAAGGCCGCCTGCCAGAAAGCAACAAGGCTCCATATGGTCCGAGGCCGGCCTCTGGTCTGTGGCGCGGAGGACCAATCGGGGAAGAACAAGTCTCCGCAGCAACAAACGGCCCAACAGCTCCACCTCCCTGTATCGTTGGCACGGAAAGAGGAACATCCGGGCATCACTGATAGGAAGGGGAGGCGGGGAGGAGAAGAGCGAGCCTTTTACTGCCCTCCGAGCGGCTCTCCCCTTCTCCTTCCCCCCTCAAAGCCGGGCGCTCAATGTTGTTTCCGGCGTCCTGCGCCGTATCTTAGATACGGGGAGGGTTGGACTACTCGTGACGCAAGGGGGGGGGGTTAAAGTGGTCAGAAATATGTTCCTTCAAAGTCTTGGGAAAGCCCGTCGTCGAAAGGAAGACGCTTGACTGGTGGATAAAATCCATTCCCACCGGCCGACCTCTTCCTTTCACCGCCGTCCCTGTATACACCACACTATCACCCCCAGTGCCCGCAAAATATGGATCAGCCTGGAGGGGCGGGGCGGGGCGGGGCGGGGCGCGGTCTTTAGGCTAACGGTTGGGGCTCTTGCCCCCGCCTCCAATTGTTTTCTGGAGGCGACGGGGGCTTTCTCCTTCCAAGAGAGCAGGTACTCTTGCTTAGGAACGGGGCGGGCGGGCATAGGAAACCGACTCAAGCTGGCTGTGGGCGAGAATGCTTGCACGCCTCCCTCTTTTTTCGGACCCTGCCCAGCAAGCTCTCTCTCCTGGGGGAGGCCGGGGAGGTGTCTGCCTATATTCCTTTATAGGAATTGGTCGGGCTGGAGGGCGGCGTGAATCTGCCTCAGTAGGGGCAGCTGAGGGATGCGAGTCGCTCCGAGGTTGACGTTCCTCATCCCACACCCCTCTTCTAACATAAGGACAGAGTTGCCTTCATTTTTCCCCATGCAGGTATTTGACAAGCAGCTGTCTATCAACAATGTCTTCTATTTTTATATTGGGAAGATTTTCAGTCTCTCCTTATGTTATGAAAGGCACGAGCTTTTACTGTCAGGAGAAAAAAAGGGGGACACACTCTGGGGAGGGGGCCATTTCTTCTTAGCTTGATGGTCTACCAAATTTCCCAAATTATTTTGCATATCATGAGCTGGGTGTTAAGAGTTTTTAATAAAAGCACTAATAGGTGGGGTATGTGAAGCAATAATATGCCCAGTGTTTCCTATACCATTGTAGCATAGTGGTCAAGTGGTTCTGCTGCGAATCACTACTCTACTGGTTTGAATCCCACTGCTGCCATGAGCTCAGCAGGTGGCCTTGGGTAAGCTCTCAGCCCCAGCTCCCCAGCTGTATTGTGAGGATAGTAATAACACTAACTTGTTCACTGTTCTGGGTTAGGCACTAATCTGTCTAGAAGAGCGGTATATACGTGTAAGTGCAGTTATCATCATCATCATCATTATTGATCTTGCAACAAACTGTAAGGCAGGTCAGCATTATCATTCCTGTGTCATGGATGGAGTGCTGAGCGAATAGTTACTTGTGTAAGGTGTTTATTGGGCAGAGATGCAATACGAACACTTAGGCACTGCACTGCATTACCTCCCTAAAGTGTGAAAGATGAGCTGAATGTAATGTGCGAGACAAACTCAAACTATGGGACCAGTAGGATTTAAGTCCAGTGGCACCTTCCAGATCAACAAGTTTTTCAGGGTATAAGCTTTCCAGAGCCAAAGCTCCCTTCTTCAGCTACCAGAAATGGTCTTCAAGTTATGGGAAGTTAGGTAGTCATTTTTGGTCATGCTACTTTGTCATGAAGGTGAAGGCCTACCTTGCAATCATGATTTCCATCTGATGAAGGGAGCTGTGGTTCTCGAAAGCTTGTGCCTCAATAAATCTGGTTAGTCTTAAAGGTGTCACTGGACTTTTTTTAACTATGATTACCACGTGGTCATGATTTCCTTGTGTCCCCCCTAAGTCCTGGAAGTAAGGTGTGCGTTGTGAGTGCTGTGCTCAAAATTCCCAGGTCCCATTGTGTTGGAACTGTGATATTCATGGAGATAGGGCTTAAGCCTCTCCCTATAGGGCAATATTCGATTTCCGTAAATACTTGTTAATGTTTTTGCAGTCATGCATAAACTCTTATTGTTGTAGGTTTTAGAAGGAGCATCTGTTGTTAAATGTTACTGGTACTTATTAGTTTGTACATGATAAATATTTGCATAAGAGTGCTCAGGATCTCTGTTGACCTTAATAACCAGATGCACACAGATGTGCCCAAACCCCCTTTCTTTGTTTGTGGTTGGAATTACCATCAGTCTTACAGAACATGTAAATATTATATGAAATGATGAGGTAACCACTCTTATAGTGAAATCCTAAGCAGAGTTACTTCAGTCTAAGCCCATTGAAATCAGTAACTCTGTTTAGAATTTCACTGTTAGTACATTAAATGAAGATTATTTTCTTTATGTTTTAAAGGTGGTGCTCTGTTACAAATTCAGTGGCTTTAATTTGATGTGTCCACTACAACTTTCATTATGGAAAACTTTATTTTGTATGAAGAAATTGGAAGAGGAAGCAAAACGGTTGTTTATAAAGGCAGACGAAAAGGAACTATTAATTTTGTGGCTATTTTGTGCACTGATAAATGCAAGAGAGCTGAAATAACAAATTGGGTAAGAATTACACTGACTATCTGGGAAAGAAGTGTGAATGTAAATTATCCAGCAACATGTTTGAGAGACAAACATATTGCATTGTGTTTCTCATAGTATATAATGAAACTGTACAATGGTCTAAATAGCTTTACTTTAAAAAGGATTCTTTTGTTAGTTTATTTTAGTGTGTTAAGACAAAATAATTACTCTGGGTATCATGAGTGTTCCAACCAATATTGCACAAATCATCATCAGTCAGAAACTTCATCTGGGAGAGTATTCTTTGTAAAAGCAGAAACTAAGACTTTTATGAGGTAGATGGTAAGTGTGTAGTACTCTAGGGAATTCATTACAATAATTTCAGATGCAGTGGATAGCTATATATTTCCTTTATGAGTGTATTTAGATATCTGATACTGAGCCCAGATATTTTGATGCAAAAATGTGAACTACAAGGTTCCTAATTTTGCCGCTATGTAGCCTGTTTGAACCTTTTTTAAGTGATTTGGCAGTCTTTCAGTAACTAAGTAACATAGCTCTGAAAGGCTCTTTTTGTGGGTAGTGTTTGTTCTCCCGCTGTCTGTGCACGGTCCGTGTTGTGTTATAGTCATCATGGGAATAGGAGGCAAAAATAGAACACAGCATCTATGGAGGAAGACCGTTTTATCTTCACCTGTCCTGTTAAGACTACCCAGGTTTCAACAAAACATGGAGTTTGGGAAGACAATGTTCGCACAACACAACAAGGAAGACATATTTTTATATTTTATGTATAGATTTCAGATAAATATTTGTGGGACTAATTAATTTTTTTCAAGCGGAAGGCTCAAGGTGGTTTACCTTGAACACTTTCCTGAGCTGAAACTTCACAGCCTATAAACTCAATCCTTGCATTGATGCCCTGAATAGACAACTGCTATTCTATTGGCTGCTTGGCTGTCATGTGCCCAACTTATGTACTTACGTGCAGATGATTTGTTACAGGTTCGTCTTACCCATAAAATGAGACACCAGAATATAGTAACTTTTCATGAATGGTATGAAACGAGCAATCACCTTTGGCTTGTGGTGGAATTATGCACAGGTAAGAACATATAATAGCATCTTAAACCAATATGTTGAATATAATTCCAGAGCAGTAGCTGTGTTGGTCTGTTGCAGCAAATTTAAAAGTCCAATGGCATGTTAAAGACTAACAAAGTTTTCATGAGTCAGATCTTGTTTCCTCTGATGCATAGGACCGCACAATCATTTTACAGATACCTTTATAAGCTAAGTTACAAAAAAGGGAAGAGGAGGTGTCTAGTTTTTATTGAGAATGGAAGTCAGAATCTAAAATGCTGCTTAAAGTGTAATCTGATTGAGAGAAGTTCAAAGCTTCCTTGGCATTGAAGAATTATTAATGTGTTTCTTTGGACTTTGTTTGAACTTTATAAGCCTTTCTCTCCGCCCACCCCCCGCCACCCCGAAAAGGAATTTTAGCCTGTAATTTATCTTATTAAATAAGGAGCTTAAGTAAACTCAAGTTTCTGACTAATATTTGATTTTTTATACTGGATACATTCTACAATATAAAATATAGTATTATATACCTGCAGAGAAGTTGAGGAAACTGGAATATATATGTTAGCATTTTTCAGTTTTATGAATAGGTATATGTGGTTGTGTGTCGGTGGTGTAGTTGTAATGCAGTTCTTGATGTATGATCTCGGATTTTGCACTGAAAACCCCAGCAAAAGAGGCTAATCCTTGCCGGGATTTTAGTGCTAAATAGCTTCTGCAGTTTTAAAAGGATGATGATGATGGTTTTAAAGTGAGAAAATCAAACAATCCTATACATATTTTAGTCTCTTCCTGCTGATTGCCAACCTGTTTATAACAGAAACTATATTTGTACTCAGTCCCCTTAGAACGATCCTATGCCCAGACTTATCTATAATGGATCAAGATTTGATAAATGCATTTCCCTAGCCTTGACAGTCTGCAGGTGATAGGTTTTTGTATTTAGGTGCCATTAGTTGATCTGCTTGTACATACAGTTTAACATCCATAGCTCTCTATATATTGAAAGAGTTTTAATGTATTGCTTATAGTAAACTGCTTTGTTGCAAAAAGGTAACATTATACGTAGTAATTAATAGTAAATACGTTTGTAGGTGGGTCGCTACAAATGGTAATTGCTCAAGATGTACATCTACCTGAGGATGTTGTACGAGAATTTGGTATCAATTTAGTTACTGGACTCTATCATATTCATGAGCTTGGAATTCTTTTCTGTGACCTTACACCTGAAAAGGTAAGATAGTCTTTTGAGCTGATGATTGTAAAACGGTAGTTGTTTTAGTTTATCATAGCAAAATAAAACAAACATATAATAGCATCTTAAAAACTAACAACATTTATTTCAGTATGAGCTTTTGTGGGTCACAGCCCACTTTGTCAGATCGATATGTGAATTGATAGATTATACCTGCATTTCTGAAACAATGCTAAAACTCTTTTAGTATTCAAGAAACAACTAATTAGTATTTATGTCTGTATTTTGATACCACAGATTCTCCTGGAAGGGCCTGGCACTCTGAAATTTAGTAACTTCTGCTTGGCTAAAGCAGATGGTGAAAACTTAGAAGAATTTTTTGCTTTAATAGAAACTGAGGATGTAGAAGGTGACAGTGGTGAAAACACAGGACAAAGAAATCAGAAAAACAAACTTAAAGGTACATTGCAAGAAGAAAGGATGATGATAACTAAAATCAAAGGGCTGGAGCCAGAGTGTCTGTTTTACTAGTGATGAAGCCTTCCTCTGATGCAAGGAGCTTGCCACTGCTAGAATGTGCATCTTCTATCAGCAGATGGTTCCTTGCATGTGAGGAAGACTTCACTGGTATAGAAACAGAAACATTGGATCCAACACAATGATATATAATTAAAGCTATATAAATGGTCTTTTTTCCCGTTCATATTTAAATGGAGTAATTCTGTAGCTGTTTGTTTCATTGAAAACACTTCTGGGATAAATGGACAGTAATTGCTCAACACAAATCCAAACCAAGCTGCTGTGTCCCCTAGAAGATCAACCAATGTAGTTGCTTGTCTGTGAGTTTTCCAGATGGTCCGGGGTGCTACACTCCTGCAGGTCTTCCTTCCTGTGGTCTCTCAGCAACACTTCTGCCTTCTAAGTGGCTCCTTCCACAGCTATTGTAAAGTGCAAAGCAGAGGAGACATTCAGGCACCCAGGCATGGAAACCTAAAATGTCTTCCCCATTTCCTAGCTGCTTACTGCCTTATGGCTCTAGATTTGTGTTTCAGTTTGTGGAATGGCTCTAGATTTGTGTTTCAGTTCCATCTGCTTTATTTACTTATTTTGAAATAACTCCCCCTTCCTGAACTCCAGTAAGCGTTGCTGTAGAATTGTTAGTGATTTTTGAAGGCTATTGTAGATGTGGAGTAAATCACAATTGATTACTCTTCTGCAGGTTCTCCAACATATATTGCTCCAGAAGTGATAAAGGGAGCTGACTTCTCTATAGCCAGTGATCTGTGGTCGTTAGGCTGTTTGCTGTATGAAATGTTCTCAGGTATCCATACAATATAATTATTAGTATATTAAGTGTGTTGTTGTTATTATATTCGATTTTTAGCCCACCCTCCCCATGAACAGGCTCAGGGTGGGTTAAATCAGACAGAAATTAAGGTGAAGATTATATTTTGTTTTAAAGATTCAGATAACTAAAATGTAGCTAGGTTACTAGGAGAAGGTGCCTTGTATGAATGTATGTATGTATCAACATACAATGTACATAGTAAACAAAATGAGCCAAAATTGTGAGGTTTTTGGTCCTTCCTTCCTTCCTTCCTTCCTTCCTTCCTTCCTTCCTTCCTTCCTTCTTCAGGAGAGAGAGAGTTTTGCTAAGCAGAAGTATTTCAGTGAGGGAGGTCTGAGAAAGTATCTACAGGTCAGTGTTCTCTTATTCAGAAATTACAAGTGTATAACTTCAGTGTAAAAATCTCATGTTGTCAACTACAACTGTAATTTTCAATTATTTTGAAATCTATACATTTATCTCAAACTTATGTTACATTTATAGGGAGACCTCCGTTTTTCTCAGAAAACCTCACTGAATTATCAGAACAGATTGTACGTGAAGATCCTTTTCCACTTAGACAAGAAGGTACTGTTGTTTGCTGAGAAACCTGGTAAAGAATACTCCAGCCAGTTTTCTCAAATGTGATAAAAGTGCGTATGGGGTTTTTTTTTGCTTGTCAAAGTAATACCTGGGAGAAAATCTTTCCGAAACTTATTATGTACTCCATTGATGGAAAATGTTTTAAAACTTCCTTCTAGCTACCACAGATTTCTTTTTCTAGTGTTTTATAATAATGGCTGAACTCAGATGTCACCATTCTGCCAATGCTACAGGTCTTTAGGAGAGATTTTCAAATAACTGGGTTATTTATTACAAACACTTAAATCTCAGGGGTTGTTTTGTAAAATTTCATTTTAAAGAATGGGAAGAATAAGTTCTTGCTACTAAAGAAGAAAGTTTGAAAAGTGTGCTAAAGAATGGCTATCAAGTTCAGCCACTGTGCCTGCAGAGGGCCTAGAGGGTCTTATGGCACCTGCAGATGACTGAGCAAGCCAGTCCAAAATTGGTGCCCAAAGGGACAGGGAGGCGTACCTTCATGGCCAAAGATGCCAGTGAAGTGGCTGCCAGGAATCTCAAGAAGATAAAAAACAAGTGCTGAGAAAATTTTACCAGAAAGTAGGAAATATATAAAGAATGGTGAATGGAAGTGGTTTTGGTAATGATAGAAAGACAGAAAGTGAAAAGTCCATTTGAGAGAAGGTCATGACAAAATATTTGCCAGATTTGTGGTGCTGCATGCTGCTATGTTAAGATTTCACTGAGAAGGACAAGCATTCGCTGTGTTCTGGGATGACATTTTAAAAAGTGGCCTCAAGACACAGAATTTAATAAAGATGATAATGTTTTCTTACAGACACTGTGTTCATTGTTGTCACATCCTTCCTCCAAGGAGCTCAGGGTGGTGTAATTAATATTCCTATCCTCTCTTTTATCCTCACAACAACCCTGTGAGGTAGGTTAAACTGAAAGAATGACTGGCCCAAATTCACCTGGCAAACTTCATGCCAGAACTGTAGCAGTTAGCATGCCAGTTTGGCATGCTAACTGCTACAGTGCACTGGCTCTACTTATTTTGAAATCAATACAGTTGCCACATTTACTGTGGCAAAAACAAGTTAATGTCTGGTTGTGCAGTTTCAGAAATCTGACTATAGGATAAATCTAAGAGCTGGTAGATATGTTTGTCTTTTTAAAAGAGAGTGAAATGAAAGTCATAGCCACCAGTATGACAACATTATGTGCCTTGAGTATCCTTTTCTAGGATTGACAATACATGTGTTAATGAACTTGATTCCATTTAAGTTGTGCAGTCATTATATTTTTAGCCTTAATTCTTCTGTCCCCAAATAAAATGTGCAATTTTGACTTACAGGACCTGCGCTTCTAAAACCATCTGCAGACTTTGTTAGCTTGCTTGAGTCCTTGCTTCAAAAGGATCCTCAGAAGAGGTAGAGTGTTAATTTGAAGCTCTGGCAGTTTGTAAATGACAGATGCTAATGTAGTGTTTTCAGCAGTTAGGTTTGTGGCATTTAAATTTTTGCTGTGCTTGCAAGGTTATATAACTTTATTTCATTATATTTAAAGGTTGACTTGGGTAGAGTTATTACAGCATCCCTTCTGGAAAGATTCTTTTGTCCAGACTCCCAGTGAATCCATGTCCAGCCAAGACACAAGCTTCAGGTACAATAGAGTCAGTGGAGATTAATTTTAAAATGCAAATACTATTGTCATTATTACATTATGTTTTCAGTTGTTTTAACTGTAATTTGTTTAATGTGCACTTGGTTTACATAATTTTTTAATGCAGCCCTATTTTCATTCAGTATAGCTATCACTGAATTATATGTGGAAGAAAGAAGATGTTATTTATTTTATTTTACTTCATTAATAATAATATTATTAATGGATTTATATACTGTCCTTCAGGACAACTTAACACCCAATCAGAGCCGTTTACAAAGTATGTCATTATTATCCCCACAACAATAATCACCCTGTGAGGTGGGTGGGGCTGAGAGAGCTCCTAGAAGCTGTGACTGACCCAAGGTCACCCAGCTGGCTTCAAGTGGAGGAGTGGGGACTCAAACCTGGCATTCCAGATTAGAGTCCTAATGCTCTTAACTACACCAAACTGGGGACCCAAAGCAGCTTACATCATTCACCTCTCCGCCATTTTTTTCTTCACACTAAACTCTGTGAGGTAGGTTAGGCTGAGAGTTTTACTGGCTCAAGCTTACTCAGCAAGCTTCCATGGCAGAGTGGGTCGCTCAGAACATAGTCCATGGCAGAACTTGGGTCACTCAGATCATAGTCCATCACTCTAGCCATGATACCATACTGGCTCTCCAGGAATCACACCTCAGGAATTGAAGTTGGCTATCATGGGAGTTGTGCTGTAGTCACTGGTATGGAGAGTGTCAATTGCACCAATCCTGCTAGTTCTCGTTCTGCAAATTGGACTGCTCATGATCAGCATGATTAAAAGCATGCCTCCATTATCACTTGGAAGAACCAGGAACAAACATGTTTGACATTAAAACAACCTTGCTTCTATAACCTTTCCTATGTAATTCTTCGTATGGTCACTTCCTGATTCTTACAGATAATTGTATATTTAATCTTATATGCAACTCACCTGTAAATATGACACTTACATGAGATTCACTGAATAATTTAAATATCATATGACAGGGGGAGGGGGAGTGAAGTCTACTATTAGCAGTGCCTTTTGATCAGTGGATCTCTACCTCCCTCCTCAAATAATAATCATGAGAACTACAAACTTTTCTGCAATAAAGTGAAGTTCTTGGGTTTCTGGCAGTGCAGTGCTATACAGGAACGAATGGGCTTTGATTGGAGTAACTTTGCATAGACTTCCACTTGAAACATCCACTCAATTCTGCTCGATATGGTCACAATTGCCTCATATTTGCCTCCGCAACTACATTTTCAGAGTGCATTCCGTTTGAGTTGATTTAAAAATAAAAATATTTTTGCAAAATTATTCCAGGTTTTTAAAGCTTTGACCCTAAAACAAATTCAGTGAAAGTTGTATTAACTTCAAAGTTAATGTCATTGTTTGAATAGTGGTGGAAACGCAGAGCTGTTTGTATCTGGAAAGTCTAACAATCAGTCGGAGAGTCAACAAAATCCAGATGTCATTATATGCCCAGGAGCTGAAAATAAACAGTTGAGCAGATCTTTCAAGCTGGGTAAGAATACAGCATCTCTGTTAGTGTAATGTGAAAATCATAATGAAGATGCTTGTTTGAGAAACGATGTTAATACTAGTGATATGATGTCTTTGGCAGAAAATCCAGGAGAATTATGCCCCAAAAGTGCAGTTGATGGTGAATCAAATGAGTCTATATTTCTTCTCAGGTATGACTGTAGACCTATATTTTTTCTTTTAAATCATACTCTATCCTAGAGCCTTATTATATGACCAGGACAGGCTTTAAAAACTAGTCTGTTGCTATCTTATTTATGATTTAAGCTTCAAATATTCAATTGTTATGAGATGCCGAAGAGAGTATTTGATTGACATGATAGCTTGGTATAGTGGCCTAATGCTGTCTCAGCTGATGATTAATTTCTAAAAACAGATACTCTAGACTCATACTTGCTACTGGCTTGGAAGTCTTGTCCTCTCATATCAGTTATATGAGGGTTGTGTGCAATTTCCCAGAAGCAAAAGAGTGGCATTGGCGTCATTCTAATTTCATGAGTTTTATGGCTGAGACCTAGAACTGAAAACTAGTTCTGGAGCTGAATCATAATGAACTGCAGCTGAGCCCTGGTCTCTTCACAAGATTTGCTAGCAGGACGATGGAAAATAGTAGTGAACTTTAATTGTATGTACACAGTTGCACACAATTGTGGGAGCTGAAGAGAGTTAACAGAGGAAATAATTGGAATTTAAATATTCTGTTATGTTTATATGTGCATTCTCTTTCAGTTCTTGCCCCAATCCAAGAACTAGCAGTGCAGTAGAAATGAACAGTACCACTGCTATTCTGACTCCAAATTCAGCGCACCAAACACCACCTCCTTCAGTAAAGGTGAGTGTAGATTGAAGGAAGAGGCTAAGCAATAAGATTTATAGGATTGATATGAGGAAAAAAATTCCAGAGCAATTAAGAGTCACCATAACAAGGAAAAAATAAAATAGCAAAAGAGCCTTTAAGGTGCACAAGACTAACAAATGTCTTATACTATAAGCCTTCATGTGCCATGAGATTCTTTGTTACATTAACTGTAGCAGACTAAGGCTGCTTCTACACAGCAATGGTTTTCCATGTAGCTTTTATGAATGTAGTGACAGCAGAGCATCTGCACAGAAGTATTTTTTGGAATTTTCCTTACCTCATCCCCCCAAGCTACCATCCCCTCCCCTCTATGCCAACAGAGGCTTCTTTGGGCTTTTTTTTAAAAAAACCCTGCAATTTACATATTGCTACAGCATTGTAACAACCCTGTGTTAATTCCTCTGAAGTCCCAGCTTTCATTTTTTCAAAAAGTAAGTCTTTAACTGCGTTCATTGTAGATATAAGGGGAAAGATGCATGCCCACAACTACAAGGGCTGGCGCTGAAAGCTGGGAATTCAGAAGAATTAGTGGATAGATCTTTATAACATTTCAGTGATATGTCAAATACAGATCTTTTTAAAGAAGCCTGAAAAAGACTGAAAAAAGTTGTAGGGAGTGGGGGGGGACAGAGGCAAGGAAAATGGTAGTGATGTGTACTTCCCATCCCCATGGCATATAAATGTGCTGCGATTGTGATCTTTCCAAAAAGATCATATCATACCAGGTTTGGGAAAGAACATTTCAAAGTAGGTGAAAACACAGTAATTGGATGATCAGGTGATGAAGTTGTATGGATGTTCCAAAATTTCGGTTTTGGGTTGGATGCCAAACCACAGCAAAACTTCCATGTTGAAACAGATGAACAGATTAATTATTACTCCCAGAACAGAAAAAGAAAGAGACTCTCACTGAAACCATATCAAATAATTGACAAAAGAGGCAGAGGGAAGGAGAAGCGTGAGGATCCACAGAAATAACTTCGTGCCCATCATTGATAATGAAGAGTTCATAGAATCATTCCCCAACCTTATAGCTGGCTGGATCTGTATATAAACGATTTCCTTCTCAATGTTTATAAATCAGAGGTTGATAAGGAAGACTGCAAGATTTTTTTTGCCTCTCAAAAACAAAACTAACAGAAATTGTGCGGTGCCACCTCTCTGCTACTTCCTACTTCTTCTCAAAGAAGTAGGAAATTCAACTTTTTGGTGTGTTGGCCAGACAAACTCTCTATTAGCAATGAGTATTAGTATGAATGGAGTGCTGTGTAGTAATAAACACGAAACTTGCATATTTGTTGTATTTAAATAAAATATTAATGGGAAAGCATGCATTGTACATATTACTAATATTTACTTATATTATAGGTTAAAGATACATACTGTGACCAGCAGGAAATAGAGTCTAAAATCAAGGAACTTATCTACACGGAGTCTGACCTTAGTGTAACTCCTATTATTGATAATCCAAAGGTAACACGAAAACCCTCTTCTGTACTGCTCTTCTGATTATATTCAGGAACATTTTGCCCTTTGTTGCATTACACGGGTAAATTTTAACTGTTGTAAATGCTTCCACTTTGGGGACATGCCAATTTTCTATAATTTTATGTAAGACACATATACTGGCATGATGGACAGGTGTTTCTTTTAACTATGTGTGTTATGTTTTTAATTATCTAGGCTTTGTGCTTTTTAATATTTTTTGTGGTATGTGTTCTGAGTGTTGTATACTATGGACTAAGTTTAGTATATTAAGATGCTGGGCTTTGAGGGTTGCTGTCCCCTTTTTTCTCTTCTTGCCTTTTGTGTGATTTTTTTTATTGTTCTTTCATGTTTGTAGAGGTATTTCCACAGAATCTTCACAACAATTCTGTGAAGTAGCTTGGACTGAGAGATGGTAATCTGCCCCTGAACACCTGGCGAGGGATGAGCTTGGTTGCTGAGCAGGGATTTGAACCCTTGTCTCAATGTGATGCAGTGCTTGGTCTAGGATTTGAGAGACCAAGGTTCAAAAACATCCACTCTGCCATGGAAGCTTGTTGGGTGACCTTGGGCCAGTTGCACACTCTCGGCCTAAACTAACTCACAGAGGAGTGAGGATAAAATGGAGAGAGACAAACAATGTAACCAGTTTCGTGTTTTGGGGAGGAAGGTGGGGTATAAATGAAATAAAGAAAGAAATGAAAACGCCTGGGATAACATATGCCTGGTTCTGAAAAGTTAACAAGTTTGACACTGAACAAAGAGACAGGGGCCTTTATCCAGTGATTCCCTTCCATGGGCATATGTGATCTTGTGCAAGCGGGAATGTATTTTTTTCTCCTCATTCAGAGAGGTGTGCTTAAAAAAAAACCCCTTATGTTTCAAACATGGTGATCTGCTTGCATAAAGTGTAGGGATGGGGCCCCCTTGTGGTCATTCTGAGGAAATGTTAATGAGAATGTGGGAGTAGATTATTAGGACTGTCTCATGCTTAGCAGTTTTTACTTGTCCTTCAAAAATTGGACATTTCTCTTCTGCTTGCACAAACTGCCCTTGCATTCATGGAACTGCACTAAGTTTATGTTGCATTCCGTATATTTAAAAATTAAGAGCAGTATTTTCAACTCAAGACTGGAAATGAAAAGGCATATTAAGTATGATTATGATAGAAATAAATGGTTCTACACAGCCATGGAAGCATTGGACTTGTGTTTATCTAAGAACAGCTCCCCAATAGCAACTCACTAAGTTCTTGGCAAACTGCTTTGAAACAGGGAAATTTCCAGAGCATTTCATAATATGATGAGAAGCTGTTATTCCAAAGTAAATGAACAACCCCCAAATTCCTGGTTTCTTTTAATGTTGACGTGGACAAAGACTATCCAGTAAATTTGGCTAGAAAATGGAAATGCTGTTTAGCTAGTTATGTTGATACTGCTGTAATCATATTCCAGGTTGCATTGAAAACTTATTTACCAGCTGCGTCATAGTAATAGCTTTGTGGGAGTTTAGATTGAAATATTGACAGTTCATGAGTTTATTATTATTAAAAAGTCCTATGTCTGAATACAAGCGAATTTTACATGTCAGATGTTCAGAATTGCCTCATTTTTTAGTCATTTTTTTCCAGATAGTAAAGCAAGCACCAGTGAGATTTGACTTGAAAAATTTACATATACCAGCACATTCAGGTAAAGTCTGC
Organism: Eublepharis macularius; assembly: GCF_028583425.1. Classification (NCBI taxonomy): domain Eukaryota; kingdom Metazoa; phylum Chordata; class Lepidosauria; order Squamata; family Eublepharidae; genus Eublepharis; species Eublepharis macularius. The sequence goes on from NC_072800.1 coordinate 32,359,192, forward strand.
TTAAGTATTTATAAAATATCTGTCTAGTACTGCTTATACAGCTATTGCCTTAAGCAGAAATTAAAATGGGAAGAACCTTTCTTGATATCATGTCTCTGATGTTTAATTATTGCCCCTATATATTTTGCCACAGAAAGGGTAGCAGAATCATTTGTAGCCAATAGTAACCACGTCAACTGTGCTCTCATATTAGGTAGTTCCATATTTTTAAGTAGAGGGATGATTAAGCTAGCCCTCAGCTCATTAAATATTCTATAATCATATGTCCAATGTTTTCAATGTTATCATATGGGCACCTGCATGTTCTGTTAGTATATGATACTTTCTTGTATCTACCCTCTAAAACTGCCGAGGGAAGGCATTCATTCTTGCCAATGTAAAAGCTCTTCTGAGCTTTGGTACTGTCAGATGATAAAAATACTTCTGCAGTTGCATTGGGAGGGCAATACCTAAGTAAGGAGTCAAACATATCCTCCGTGCCCTAACAGACATACTAGTAATGTCCAACTTCGTGATACACATTTTTATTTGCCTAATTATATCTTTGATCTCTGTAGTTTTGATTATATTGTTATTCCTAGGCATTTTATTTTCTTTCCCAATAGTTGATCCCATTGATTATTATATTTATCTGCCTGAGTGAGTCCAAGTAGAGTGGGCCCTCCCTCAGATTTTAAAATCTTTACTTTAAAAAGAAATGCTTTTATCCAGGCCTTCGCTTCCATTAATATTTCGCCCAATTCAGCTCTCAGAGCTACTCCCGAAACACATCTATGAGTAGCCAGTAAGCACCAGGAAAAAAAATCATACTGGATGTAGCCCATTCTCTCAGAAGCAACCTGAATCCAGATTTCTGCACCATACAAAAATTGATTTAGAACCTTGGCATTATATACCTTTAAGGCGAAGGGGACAAATTCACCTCCTGTTGTATAAAAATATTTTACAGTTGTACTTCCTACTCTCAAGGCAGTATTACTTGCCAAATCCAAATGTGTTTTCTATGCAAGAGATGCTTCAAAATGGATTCCCAGGTATTTAAATTGGTTAACCTGTTCCACAGATTGGCCTACCATCTGAAGATTTTCCCTCTTTTCCTTTAACTAAATATCATGACCTTGGATTTCACTACATTAATAGACAAGCCTTCATGGTGACAATAATACTTGAAGTTTTTAATCAATTTGTGGAGTCTCACAACTGATCAGAACATTATCACTGCATCGTCAGCATACAAAAGGATCGGAATTTCATTCTTAACTATATACGGAAGATGGCAAGTTTTCCTCAGGAGACAGGATCTAAGATAATTTATATATAAGTTGAACAGTAGGGGTGCAAGAATACACCCCTGCACAACGCCTTTATCGAAGGTAAACGGCTCAGATAGCTGTCGTGAATCTCCACATCTAACCCGAGCAGTAGGATAGCTGTATAATTGCTGTATTAGGTAAAGGAGATGTGATTCAATGCCATACTTCTTCAGCTTTCCCCATAAGCAGGACCTGGAGATTGTGTCAGTTTTGGCTTCAGTTTTTACTGATATAAATAAGACAGGAAATATGCCCAAAGTCTAACACAGGGGGATCCAATGGATCCAGCGAAATATTGTCCAGTAAGTCTGTTATCCACCATAGGAAAACTCTATGCCACAATACTTTTCAAAAAGCTTAGATCCTGGGTCGAAGGAAATTATAAAATATGAAGGACTTATAAAATATGTAAAATATGTACAATGGAGATTATTCTTTAATACCAAAGAATGGCTTCACCTCAATTTAACTGCTATTTGATCATTTGCGCTGATTTGATTTGCTTTGAACTCTCACAAATGTTAATATATAAAAAAATGTGCTTGAATGGTCAGGGAAAACTGCTATAATTATTTTAAAATTAAATGTATGTTGAGGCTCTGTTTTATATACATTAACAAGCAAGGTCCCTCAAGGAACTTGGATGGGAGAGGGCATCCCCCCAGCCTTTCCTGCATCCCCCCATCCTCCCTGCTCTGCTTACGCACCCACCCCATCCTTGGCATTGCCTCCCCTACTTTTCCTTCCTTCCCCTCTCCCCACCACATCTTCACTGCTCTGCTTACTGATCCTTCACAGCAGTGCAATCTGCAGACCTTTTGCGGGTGCCAGCAGTTCAGCCCTCTGCAACAGTCAGTTTCCCCTACCAATTTCCACTGAGAAAGTTGTGAAGGACATAGGAGCAGGCTGGAAAGACTTTTTCAGGCCAGTTGGCAACACTATGGCATGCAGCTCACGCATAGCCTATCTTTTTCAAGATAGGCAGGCAAGCCTCATATACACACCCTTCACCCTTCACTTGCAGCAGAAGCCAATTTCAAGAAACACAAAATCAAAATGCCACAAATAAAGACATGCAAAAATTAAACAGCATCTACATGCATACTCTCTCAAACAGGTATGTACATTATTCTGAGGTACATCTGCAGTGACAAAATAACTCAATGCACACACAGAGTCTCAATACAAAAACCGTATATTACATACAAATGAACTTACAGCTGAATAATTGGTATACTCACCTACTACCAATGCTAATGAAGGGCTGGGCAGGCCCATTCTTCACACAGATTATTCACTAGACACATTCCTAAAAGTCTCATAATTCTACTGAGTTACTATTGAGTTATGCAACACACTTAACCATGCAGCAGTTTGCAGTTTACGAGTCAATATACCTTCCCATACACACAAAGCCACCTCTTCATGCCCCATGGAAACTGTACGAGGATGGCAAGTAGCTGAGGAAGGGGAGGAGAAGGCATGAAGCTGCCTGGCAGAAATGAAGGCAAGCAAAGTCAGTGGGGTGAGGTTTGGGTTTGATGTGTAAAGGATAGTTGGATGGTTGGACTTTGGGGTATGTGTCAGTGAGGGGAGTGGGGCCACCTGTCCCAGCACTCGCTTCAGGATCTGTAGATGGGGCCACACTTGCCTGTTAGAATATACAAGTGGGGGACCTGCGAGGACTTGCAGGTATGTATCTCATTTCCCTCCCACACACACTTTCCCCTCTTTGCCTTCCCTAAAAACTGCCATAGCAGTTTTTTCTGCATCATTCTGTCCTTCCAACTGACCAGACAACTGACCTTTATCTCCACCCCCCTTGTCTTCAGCTTTCCCTCCTTCTCCTGCCCTGGCAAGCTCTAGTCAGGAAAACTATGGCCAGTTGCATTGTGTCAGCTGCTGAGTCACACCCAGTTACATGATAGTTAATATCAAGGACTTGCAGGGGGAAGGGGGGCTCACTTTCACCTGCATCCCCTTTGCCACACAATTTCCTCTTTTCATCATCCTGGCAACTCCCATATTCTCTCCTTTCCTTGCCTTATTTTCTCCTTCCCACCATCCAACCAACCTACCTTTTTCTTGTCCCCCCCCCGCCATCTTCAGCAGTATTTATTTATTTAATTAATTTATGTCCCATCTTTCTCCACAATGGGGCCGAAAGCAGCTTACATCATTTTTCTCTTCTCCATTTTACCCTCACAACAACCTTGTGAGGTATGTTGGCTCAGAATGTGTAACTGGCATAAGGTCACCCAGTAAGTTTCCGTGGCAGAGTGGAGATTTGAACCTGGGTTTCCTAGTCCAAAACACTAACTGCTATACTAGACTGGCTTTTTGTAGGGTGGCTCCTGTTGAACAGTGGTAGCCAGCAGGCCTGGGTGAGTCATGCAAGTTGGATGGTAGCAAGTCACCTGGTGACTGCAGCGAGGCTTGGCCCCACTGAGTCATCCCTCAAAGGCCAAAACAGCTCTGGAAAAGGGTCCTTTCCACCTGCCTTTTCAGAAACCAAGGCTTGAAAATACTGTTGTGGTGGCCTAGCAACAGCTGCAAAGGGCACCTGTTACTTAAAGCTACGAATACTCCTTTTTATCATTTGGATGGGTTTTTAACTCCCCCTTTATGATTTCAGATTTTTTGGAAACCTGAGATATTTTTCAGGTGTGTAGGAAGATCTGTCTTGTCTGTTCACAGCTCCAATCTTCAGATTTAAGTATGTTCAAATTTGGCTAAGTTAAAAATTAGATGCGGTGGGAGGGGAGGGTCTCATTTTCCTCTCCCATGGACAAGATCTGTCTTGTCCATTTATGACTCCATTCTCTGAATTTAAGTATCCTCGGATCAGGACCACTTGGCTATTAGTGTATAAGATGGTATAAGATTATGGTAGGCAATATTAGGTATGTTTTATTTACGGTTTGTCTTACCAAGGGAAAATGCAACAGGATCAGAGAAACAGCAATAGCCCCGGTATAGGTTTGCTGCAACAGGTTTTAAATGGTACATTCAATCCTGTGCATGTTTGCTTGAGCCTTACTCCTTGGTGTGCGTAAAATTGCAGCTTTCAAGTAGTCTTCATAACCCTTTTTCCCCAGTAAGTTTTTTATCATTTCTGCTTCCCTAGTACCAGGAGTATCAATAGTGCAGGCCTCTGTTCTAAAGTTATAGAAGAGTGCGATTGACATAGATGTGCCTCCTTCCCAAGGTCATTCCTACAGTAATCAACCTTGGAGCTGGTTCTCCCAACACTCATGCTGCAGGGGATTCTCTTCAGATGTAATACTTTCACTTCTTCCAGATGTAGTAGAATACTTTTGAGCTGGGACATTTGGAAGTTGTACTCTTCACTGGTTCTGTGTTGTGGACAGAGCTCTTGTTTTGACAGTATTGCAGGTCTTTGTGTGCTTGCCCCTCTGGTACCTAGCACAACCTTCTGGACAGCAGGGTCTCCCCTCTTTCTTTTCTTTGTTCCTGTGCTGCTTACTTCCTGTCTTGGTACAGTTCTCCACAGGAAAACATACGTCCCTAGCCTTTTGATAGGTAGGCTGTAACAGGGATGAGTCAAGACTAGAGATGGGCACAAACCTAAATACGAACCAAAAAAACGCACGAACCAGGCTGGTTTGTGGTTCGCAAACCAGTAGTTCATGGAAGCTCATTTCCATGAACGTCCATGAACTGGTCTACTGGTTCATTTGGTTCGTATTAAAACGGCAGCTTAAATGGCCATTTCCTCGGGGAAATGGCCATTTAAACTTTTCCTGCCCCTTATTTATTTATTTATTTTATTTATTTTATCGTATTTATATCCTACCCTCCCCGCATGCAGGCTCAGGGCGGATAACAACATTAAAACATTTAAACATTTCATTAAACATTAAACATAAAACATTAAAAACATTGTATAAAGATATTAAAAATAGCAGCACTCTTTTCTTGGTGGCGGCAATATCGTTGAGTACAGAAAGTGCAACAGTGCAATTGAACATGGCAGCAGCTTCAGAACAGTGGTGGGCAGCTCTCATAGGGAAGGGAGTAGATGTTATATCCTCCAGCCAGTGGAGGCCCAGCCTCAGCCATAGTGTATAAGAGGGCCTTGCAAGTGTTTAAAGGGCCTTGCATAGTGTTTAAAGGGCCTTGCAAGCGGCAGGGCCCTTTAAACGATCATCTGGCAGGTGGCAGGGTGGGATCCCCCCCTTGCTGCCTGCCAGCTGATAGTTTAAAGGGACCTGCTGCTTGCAAGCGGCAGGGCCCTTTAAACGGCCCAAACTCCAGCCTCAGCCCCCAGCCCAACCCACACACTCCCAGCCCCAGCCCCACACTTAACTTGCTGCTGGGATGATGGAGCCGCTCTGTGGGCCTGCGGGGGGCGGGAAGGCCATTTTTGGACTCTTCTGCTGCTGCATGGGCCTGCAGAGTGGCAGAGGAGGCTGAAAACAGCCTCCCCACCCCTTAAATGGCCGCCACGGGCCCACAGAGCGGCAAAGGAGGCCAAAAACGGCCTTCATGCCCCTCAAATGTTATCTATAAGATAACAGGAGGCCCATCCTGGCTGGAGGAATAACAGTTATGATGTTTTAGGATTTACTATGTCAGCCCTGGCAGCGGCCATTTGAGGGGCAGGAAGGCCATTTTTGGCCTCCTCCGCTACCCTGCCCTGCGGGCAGCAGGCCTACAGGGCAATGAAGGAGGCTGAAAATGGCCTTCCCGCCCCTCGCAGGAGGAGGCCGTGGACCCACAGGGCAGCTGGGCCATGGTCATCACCACCCCAGCAGCAAGGTAAGAGTGGGGCTGGGGCTGGGGGCTGGGACTGGGGTTTGGGCCATTTAAAGGGTCCTGCTGCTTGAAAGCAGGTCCCTTTAAACTATCAGCTGGCGGGGAGGGGAATTCCTCCCTGCTGCCTGCCAGCTGATAGGTTAATGGGACCTGCCAGTTGCAAGAGGCAGGAGAGGGACCTTTAAATGATTAAATGCCCCTTTCTCTGCTGCTAAGCATCCGGAAAGGGGCATTTAAACCCTACGAACCACGAGCCACAAACTGGTTTGTGAACTTGCACCAGTTTGTGGGAGTTCATGGTTCGTGGTTCATGAAAACCCATGAACCACGAGCCCCGTGGTTCGGGGTTTTTTTTGGTTTGTGCCCATGTCTAGTCAAGACCCAGTCATTTCTATTTGATATTTGTTTCTAAAGCTGTATAAGCCTGCTTGTGTGAAGTGATGTTAGATTTTCTTGTTGTAAACTTACCTTGTATGGTGATCACATGGAATTAGCTTATTGGAGGCTTTCCACATTCTCTTGTTTTCCAGGAACAATGCGCTATTTTTGGCGCTACTCTCGGATTGTTGCCCTATGTGTATCTTTTGTGGGATATAGTTTTTTGTGCGAACTCTTCCATTTTCTGTTCTGTTAGATCCTAAAACTGTGTACCTACAGCCTCCAGAATTTACCTGGAAAATGACTCCCAATTGGTGTATTGATGATAAAATCAAGTTACAGCAAGGTCTGATGCTAAAATTGCAAAAGCATCTGAGTTAGAAAGCTTGCTGAAATTATTCTTATCTATTATCCTTCAACTTTTGGAAAGGGGATATTTTAATGACCTATCTGCATGCAAATCTTGCTGTAAGGTACTCGGAAAAATCATCTTGTGTTTTGTCAAATGAAAGATATGCCTGTGAGTCCTATTAATTTGAAAGCCAGTATGGTGTAGTGGTTGGAAAGTCAGACTATACCCAGGTTTGAATCCTTGCTTTGCCATGAAAGCTTGCTGGGTGACCTTGGGCCAGTCACACACTCTCCAACTAACCTATCTCACAGGGTTGTTGGGAGGATAAAATGGAGGAGAGAATGATGTAAGCCACATTGCAGCTGTCAAATTCTTACTGGAAAGGAAGGCCATATTCCACTGAAGTTAGTAATAGATGTACAATTGGTTTTGATCAACCAAGACTATACCCTTATTTAGACTGTAATGATCTGTAAACTAAAATTTGACACTAATTGTTGAAAATCATGGCTGAGGACCCTGCTAGAACATTAAAACCAAGCTCTGGTGAGGCTTCAGATTTTCTAACAGAGGACTGCAGCACATAGAAGTCTCTGTCTTTTACATACTTTCATACCAATAGCTAGATTTTGAATGTATAACGTAACATTAATGTACAATGTATTTTTAATGAGAGAGACAATTGCATAGTAAGAAAGATTTAATCGGCTACAATATACTAAGACATAAATAAAAAGCCTATTTTAAAATATGCTTGCAGCAGAGACTTATTAGAAAAACAAAAGATCATTATCTGGCTTGTATAATTTCTTCCTCTAGACATTTCCTTAAGTACTATTTAGAGGTATTGTTATGAATGTCTTTGCTAAACAGATTTGAGCCAGAAACCCGACTCTTGTGGCAGTTCAGATCTTTGTTTTGCTTCCTGCCTAAAGATAACCTTGGGGGAAAAAAATCTTGCTTTGTTATATATTCAACAACAAATACAAGTATATTTTTAGACAGAGTACAATCCAGGGAAAATTAGCTCTGACATCACTGTGCTTTAAAGCATGCAGTTAAGCACCTAGATTAAATTGATTTCAGCGGGATCTACTGTGAATTCTTATGTCTTAATTAGATATTTTACTATGGTACTACTTTGGTTGCCTTGATGACCTCAAGCTAATCACTTGATTTCCCCAATTTTTTTGCAGAAATGTATTGTATATCTGTAGATCACTTAAATATAAGTATCAGTTGTTCAACAGGATGTAAGAAATGGTCTCTTATGGTCATTCTTTCCTTAAACAGTGTTCACAAACTGGCCTTTGATACAGAAATGTAAGCTGTTATCAGATTTATACTGTAGTATAGTTCAGGGAGTAATCGGAACTTAATGAGCTATTCCTCAAATGTGCACAATTTAGACTCTCGGTAGATTGGGACTGCAGCGCTATGCACACTTACTTGGGACATGCTAAATCTTGTCAAAGTGCTTTTGATTTAACATACATAAGATTGGGCTGTCATGTTTTCTTGCATCATGTTTTCTGTGAAGCTCTTCTTTTAGTCTTTTAGCCAGCATTCAGTTGAAACTGTGCATTACCTAATCATTTTGAAAATAAGTAAATATTGTTGGAACTCTTTATAAAATCACCATTTGCACCTATTGTGTACAGCCAGAGAATACGACACATGTTCTTGAGATTACTTTTGACATTTTTTTGTGCAGCTGAGAAGCTCTTGCTGCTAAAAGAAACAGAATGGAATGACTTCTTGCAGCAACTGTGTCAGATGATTGACTCCCCAGAGAAGAGCACAGGGACTGCCCGAGCTAAACTGAATTTACTTTGCTACCTCTGCACTGTTGTTGCCAATAAAGAAGTAGCAACCAAGTTAATCAGGACACAGCTGGTAAGTAATTTAGCTCGTCAAGAGTCCATGAAGTTGGCCCAAAGCTAATGTGGCAGAAATCAGATGCCCCTTGTAGTTGTTCTGTTCACACACACAATATATTTTTAAAACTTTACAGTGCAGTCCAGAGCAGAGTTACACTCTTTTAAGTCCATTGACATCAATTTGCTTTGTGGTGTAACTCTGCTGATAATTGTACTGTAAGAGCACGTAAACAACTGGTTCACTATCAGAACTGAGAAAGGAAATGCTCTGATTATGCTTCTATATAAAACATAATACATGCGACTGTGTGTTAGGTGCGAAGTAGTTATTTTTTTCTCATTTTGAGCGCTTAGTTGAAGCAGAAATGAAGTTAGTGTAATAATGTGCTGTACTTAAAAATACTTGCTTACAGGCCAGATTATTATATGCTTTCTAGAACACCTGTGGAACCTGAGGATTCAAGATTAGTAGCACCCTAGAGATCAACATGATTTTCAGGGTATAAACTTTTGAAAGTCAAAAACTCCATCATAGACAAGTCGGAATGAAAGTCTCTGAGCCTTTGTATCCCAGCCAGAAGGTGGAAGGGATGTTGTAAGGAAGGGCATCAGGATGTAGAGTTACAGTGCAGCTTGATTAGGTGGACGGCAGGGAGAAGGTCCCCTCCTTTTGACAAAGAGAGATACGACTCTCGAAAGCTTATACCCTGAAGATCTTGTTGATCTTTATGGTGCTGCTGGACTTGAATTTTGCTATTCTACTGCAGACCAACATAGCTACCCACCTGAAATATGGAACCTTGTATATTTGACTTGTACAGTTCAACAGGGGGAGCATATGTGAAGGAATAAACTTGTAAATCTTCTTCCTGACTCTGTTTTTCCACCTGTTTTTGTGAAAGTTTGGAAGTTGGGACTTCTTTGTGCCAGCAGCAACAATTTCTGTGTCCTGAATAAACAACTGGATCTGTTAGACCGTGTCTTGTTTAGTTGTGTGTATTGTGACTGCCTCCTTAATCCATATTTATTTGGTTATAATATTCATTGGTGTCATCCAAGCTTTCTTCCAGATTGTGATTTGGAACGTAGAAACTATAGCTCAAGCAGTTATTTGGAAGGATGCTGCGTATTAAAATTGACTTCACTAATTTAATTCCATAAAGGGTCCTATAAACCATTTATAAAATCAGATTTCTAAAGCCATTCCTGAAATTGATCCAGATTGATCCAAGTCTTTCTAGGCAATATATTATACAATAAAGGTAGAAAGATGATAATTAAAACGGTAAGCTCCAGTACTGCAGTCCAAGCTCTGCTCATGACCTGAGTTTGATTCTGGTGGAAGCTGGGTTCAGGTAGCCAGCTCAAGGTTAACTCAGCCTTCCATCCTTCCAAGGTTGGTAAAATGAGTACCTAGTTTCCTGGGGGTAAAGTGTAGATGACTGGGGAAGGCAACGGCAAACCGCCCTGTAACAAAAGTCTGCTGAGAAAACGTTGTGATGCGACGTTCCCCCATGGTTTAGTAATGACTCATTGCTTGCACAGGGGACTACCTTTTCCTTTAAATAGTAAATAAAAACCTGTCATTTCTTGTAGGGCCTTTGGGCTCTTGAAGTAAAATGATAGTTTCAAGAATCTCTTCCCACTGTATCTCCTGGGGTACTCAGCAATGCATCACCATGGGCCTGCTGGATAGGGAGGTGGTGTCACTGCAGTCTACTGTGATTCTATCTCCCTGGCTTGATGCCTTATCCAAGACTCTGCTGTTTTTGAGAGTGTATCTAGAGTTGGAATTGTGAGACAGGATTGGGATTCTGTGGGTGCACTGCCCACCTCACTACTCAACCCATCTCCCTGCTGATGCTGGTGCAGGTGGTCTCAGGGGTGGTATTGAGGTTTCCTAGGCTGGTTGCTTTGGGGGGACTTCAACATCCAAGCCAAGGCTACCTTGTTGGTAACAGCTCAGAATTTCTTGGTCTCCATGATAACCATGGACCTGTCTCAGGGCTGCACACTATGCAGGCCACACTCTTGATCTGATGTTTTGCTCTGGGCAGGAAGGAAGTGATCTGAAGGTGGGGTGGTGGATTGAAGATGGTCCCCTTGTCATAGACAAATTACTATTTGTTGGGGTTTAGACTTAAAGGGATACCAAAACTACAGGACTGGGGGATCAATTAAGATGATCTGCCCGCTCCATAGTCTAATGGATTAAATTGGTTTTCATACGGCATTAGAGGATTTTCTTGCTGATATGGTCAGTGCTCCTGTCTATACCCTGGTTGACCTCTGAAATGAGAAAACGACTTGTGCTATTGATATCGGGCTCTGACCTACGTGGTTCCACAAGGTTCCATCTTGCTTTTCTACGATGCTTTTCAACATCTATGTAAAGCCCCTGGGAAAGGTCATTTGGGCTGAGGTGCCACCAATATGCAGATGATGCTCAGCTGTATCTTGTGCTTCTAGCAGATCCCAGGGAAGCTGTAGAAACAAACTGCCTGGAGGCAGTTTTGGAATGGGTGAGGGCTAACAAACTGAAACTTAATCTTGACAAAACAGAGGTGCTACTTGTGTGGGGAAGGTCTGACTCAGGAAAATGGGTTATCTCCTGGGGTTGCACTCCCTCTAAAGGAACAGGTTCATAGGTTAGGAGTGGTCCTGGACCCAGGCTTTTTGTTGGATAAACCAGTGGAAGCAGTAGCCAGGGATGCCTTTTTCCAGTTTTGGCTAGTGAACGAACTGTAGCCTTTCTTTGGTGGTAGTCAGGGGGGAGATCTTGCCACTGTGGTGCATTCCCTGATAGCATCTAGATTAGGTTTTGTAATATGCTCTGTGTGGGACTGCCCTTGAAGACAGTCTGGAAGCTGCAATAGGTACAAAAAGCTGCAGCAAGACTGTTAACTGGAGTGGGTCATAGGAACTGTTTCACTCTAGTCTTGTTCCATTTATGCTGGCTCCCAGTTTGTTTCAGGCCCAATTCAAGGTGCTGGTATTGGCCTTTAAAGCCCTATATGGCTTGGGCCAGCATACCTTAAGGACTGCCTTCTCCCATATGAACCCACTTGTCATCTTTGGAGGCCTGTTTTAGGTGTCCCTTCCATCTGAGGGTATATGGGTGCCAAACTGAGAAAGGGACTTCTCTGCTGTGGCACCAGAACTTTGGAACTTCCCTTCCTAGGGAGGATTCGCCTGTCTCCCTCTATAGTTCTATACCACTAGCAAGTGAAGCCTTTTTATTCTGTTTGGCATACTCCCAATAACAGTTATTGGACCTTCTACTCTGTGGTTGTTGGTACGTTTGTCTATATACATATATTTATATTGAATTATTTTATATTTATTTTAAAATTCTTTATTGTTGAAATGTTTCCACCTTAGGGACCCTATTTTGGTAGAAAGGTCATATAGAAATATTTTAAATAAATAATGGTATAAATTTTTGCAGATGTGTTAATGTCTTATTCAGTAATTAATTATGAGTAATTTGGTATCTTTTAAAACTTTCTAGTTCACTGTGCTAATCCAGCAGCTGCGGATAGCTCCAAACTGGGACATGTAAGTAAAAGTACCATCTAACCATTTATGTTAAAAAATGTCATGATTCAAGGAGGCTGTATGTGCACTTGTACAAAAGGTTGGATGAAGCATGTGCATGCACCTGTTTAGTCTCAGGTGATGTGCCGTAGTCTGTGCAGATGAGAGGGCACTGCCTGTTCTCCTTTGATAGTGTAGACTAAGGTCCTCCCTGTTTGGGAACTTGTACAGTGGTAAAGTGATTAAAACTGGTTGGTGGTTCCTATGAGTTCTCTGTGGTTGTATCTATCAGTTCCTTCATAGTGGTCTAGCTTTCTAGCAAGGAAGGCTTCTTGCCCCCCAGTTGGAAATAGTGGACAGGCAATGCCATTTCAGCACTTACATGCACATCAAGGGTAGGAATGGAGCAATTATTTTAGAAGTTCTTCAGAATTTCAGAAGACGGCTGTGAATATTTTATCAGTTCTTGCAAGATTTGCCAGTTTTTACTTCGAAAGAGAAATGAATATATGGTATTTATACTAGTTGGACTGATACTACTATGATTCCTGTAGAAGTGAATGGAAGTTTTGCTCGTGGGGTTTAGTGAACTGTACTAATTGCTTATGCTCTGTTTCAGCATTTCTTTGGCTTTGTATTGGATTTTTGCTAATGTAATGTCTTTATGAGCTTGCATTTATTTATCCTATGGCATTGTTTATTGAAATATATATAGAACCTAGTTTCCATCATGCTTGAGGGAAGCAGAGCTTCTCTGGTCATTGTTCAGTCAGCCACCTTGCCTTCCTTGGTGGCTCTCTCCCTGTTCACAGTGTCCCTGAAACATTCCAAAGGCAACATAGTTGAAGAGCAAGGGATTTGGGATAGTAGGAGAGCAACGTGAAGCAGGACACAATATTGGAATTAAATCGATACACAGTAGTAGTAGGTTCAGTGTAGGGGGGAAAAAAGAAAAATTTCTTCATACAACAACATACAACTCTAAGAATTTACCACAAGATGTGATACTGGACACTAGCTTAGAGAAGAAGTCCTTGTTCAAAATAACGTGGAAGACTAGTCCCTCTGGGGATAGATCAAGATGGGTAGCCATGTTAGTCTGTCTGAAAAGCAGTCGAAAAGAGCAATAGTCCAGTAGCACCTATAAGTCTAACAAAATTTGTGGTAGGATATGAGCTTTCATGACAACTGAAGAAAAAGAGCTGTGACTCACAAAAGCTAATACCTTACCACAAATTTTGTTAGTGTTATAGGTGCTACTGGACTCTTGCTCTTTTCTCCTTCTAGGGATGTACTGTTTAGGGCAACTCTTTTTTTTTTTTTTTGCTGGTCATGGGGTACTCAAACAGGTATTCCTTCACCTGCAGTGGGGTATACAGGGGTATACTCCTGTAACAATACTTCTGATCATGAAACCTGCCTCTCAGGTATCTTTAAAAAGAAGTTATATCCAAATTCATGGTAAGTCTGTTGAAGGCTGTAACCATCGGCTAAATGGAATCTTTATGTTTAGAGGCAGCATATCTCTGATGACCTGATGCTTAAGGCAAATGACAGAGGATAACTATCTCCTTCATGCTTGCTCTCTTCCCAGGTAGCCACTATATCCTTGATCCACTAACGTATGACATTCTTAATTAGAGGGGCTGGGTGAGTAGGGGGCATGGAAAAGGAGAAGTTTTCTCCTGCCTTGTAACCATACTGTCAACCCTTCCTGTCACATTCGTGGACTATTAATATTCACCTACTCCATTAAAATAATTTCCCCCCAAATTTGTTACTGGTAAAATATGTATGTGGAAAGAAAGGATATAAGAACACATTGCAATTTTATATTAATATGAATTTACATTCTTATCTGCTCTTGATTGCTAGCTCATTAACCTTTCTATTCACAATTTATTCTTACTGCCCCATTTGTTTTATATTTATTCTGTAATCATAAAAAAGAGAAAACAAAACTTCAGATATTTCATTGCAATAATGCCCTCTTCTGGATGCTTTAGAAAATAGTTTAAATCATGTTTTAAAAAAATAGGATTAAGGGATAAACAATATGTGACTAGTCTGATTTTTCCTTTTGACAGTTTTGTTTTGAATGACTGAGGAAGAGAGGGAGGAAGAAAAATATTTTAACCCTCTTCTTTTCTGCTGTCTGCTCAATATCCACTCTTCCCACAATTTTTCCCTGTACAAGGAAAGCGATTTTCATCTCTCTTTCATGGAGCTCAGAGTAACCATTACAGTTCTTCCTTCTCCTTTTCATCTTCATGACCTATCTGTGAAGTAGGTTTGGCTAAGAAGGTGTGTTCCTGGCCAAAGATCACCATACATAGTATGGAGATTTGTGCCCAGATTCTAGTGCAGCACTCGTTCCATCGCACCTCATATCTCCCCTCCCACAATGGGGAAAGACTACTGAGCAAATGGTATGGAGTGTACAAACAGAAGGAAGGGGGAAGTTAAAGCCCCTCCCCACCACTGGCTCTTCATTCCTGATTTCAGCCTTTCAGTGCTGCTTTTTGGACAAAGCGTTAGGGGAAAGAATTGTGGAACAGACCATCTTGTCTAACTCACCCTCTTTGCTTGCTAAACTACAGACTTCAGATTTTCAGAGGGTAAAATATATCAGGTATTGTATGCCATTCTGATCAGCCTTTATTCATGCTGTGTTTCTCATCACATATTAGAGTAAGGCTTCTCATGCATACATATTTGTGGGCAGCCTGTTGCTTTTGAGGTGGGTATTTTACAAGTATGTGGCTTTCATAAAGTTATTTATTTATTTGTAGCTCATCTTTCTCACTGAGACTCAAGGTAGAAAAACAGTGTAAAACAAAAAAGGTATCAGATATTAATATATCATAAACAGTGTAGAAAGCGGAGTTAATAAATGTGTTTCATTGCAGACGTGCCAAAGCAGCTCGAGTGATTGGTCTACTGGCATCACATACATCTGAACTTGAAGAAAATGTTCCAGTTACAGAGGTAGTATTCCTTGCTAATCCAAAGTTTATATTGTCAGTGTATGGGCAAAAACCCTTTATAGTACTCAATTAGACTTCTATTTAAAAGCTGAATTGAGATAATGGTGATAGCTAAAGATTTCTTATATTTTTATATCCTCTTTCTTCAAGAAGTTCAGGGTTTTCTCCTCTGCTTTTTATCCTCCAAAAGAGTCATCTGACAACATTATGACTGAGCAGAGATTGGAACCTGAGTCGTCCTAAGTTCAACACTATCAAAATACCATATTGTTACAACAACATTGCTTGGCTTCCCCAAGACTCCCTAGGCAAAAATAGCATCAAATAGTTGCTACCTAAATGGGATATATGTGTAAGACCTTAACATTTGGAACATTCTCCTTGTATGTCAGGTCCAACCCACGCACTTATGGGCAGTCTTTATCTTAGAATCACTGTCAGGTTATATTGGGGTCCCAACTTGAGCAACACTTTATAATGGGGCACAGAAGGATTTCAGAAATAAAACAAGACAAGGTAGAAGACAGAACAATTCAAATATTTATTGGAAAAATATAGAAAGCAGGGTGAAATAAACTACACATGTACATACCCACCCACCCCCACACAGGTATGAAACCAATAAGTAACCTACCTAATACCTAGAGGGAGCTTGCTGTAGGGGCAATGAAGGGGGATAAAGAAAACATACAAGCCTGATCCTGGTGAGGGTTGGGGTCTGAGAATTCAAGTATAGAAAATGAAAGACGCATAGCAATGTTGCTCGGTGATCGGGGTGCGGAGGTTGAAGAAGGGCAGTGACATAGAGACTGAGGCCTGTGCAGTTTTACAGGGGCAGTAGGTGGGGTGATCCTACTACAAGATTACAGAGGTAGATGGGGCTACTTTTACTGACAGACATTCCTATTATCTGGATGTTTCAGCCCCTCTGGATTGAAATTGAACTGTGGGCCAGATTTTGAATTTTACGGGATGGTTTCAAGTGAACTACTTCCTAATTCAACCAGGAAGATTTTAGGATTATTACATCAGTTTAGGTGGTATTGCTCAATCAGAAGAGATTTCACAGTTTATGTTTGGGGGGAAAAGTCCATTTGGGATTAATGACTTCTTTGAGATGGTTGATGGATTTTCATTTGGTGTTAATGTTTGGCAGATCCTTCCATGCATTTGGACTATTAGTACTGCCAATCTAAGAGACGTCTCTGGGGTTCTGAATGTGGAAATTGCTGATGAGATTGCCTCTAGAATCTTGAGAGGGGAAGAGGTTGATAAGATTGCCTCTAAGTAGACCTTTTCTGTGAAATTGGAATATTTCTTTGTTCATATACCTAGTAGCTACTGGACTTTGCTAGGTACCTTGTTGTGTATACTTGTGCTGAGCTTTCATGTGCACTCCAGGACTTGGGGGAACCTGATTCTAGGAGGCACACACGAGTCTTGGGGTGGGGTGGGGCTATCAGGCCAGCTCAGTGGGCTTCATTGTCTTGCATTAAGCAGTTTGTCAAATATTTAAATATTTGGATATGCAGCTCTATAAACCTTTTTAAAGTCTAAAGGGCGATAATATGTCTTTATAGTGGTACAAAATCAAAAGGATTTAAATTTCAGGGTCTAGTGAAAATTTTTGTCTTCATTTCATTGTATAATCAAGATTAAAAGATAGAAAATGGCATAGATACCCAAGAGAATCTTTATCTTTCGGGATGCTCTAGATTTTGTCCTTGTTTAAGCCATCTAAAATTAATTTTTGTATGTGAATGATTTATATGCTTGTCACATCCTTTAAAGACGATAAAGGTGCTAGATGCTGGACTGAGCACATATAAATGTTCTAAGGAAAGGGATGAAAAATCTAAGATCATAATTTCTATCATTCTAAAGGTTGCATGGATCAAATGTTCTAATGGCTGATCGCTAACATGAGTCATGTGAACTGATCTGGGTCAAACTCATTTAAAGCAAGAAACGTCTTAAGAATTTCAAAGGAAACATCCAGCTGCTCAAGACAAGGAAAAGCACCTCTAGTAGCTCTGGCTACACAGCCCTGTTTCCTGGAAAACAGCAGCACACTCCTGTGTCAGCTGTGTACATGTGCACACATGTGTGTTCTTGAGTGTAGGAAGTTATTGGCACTTTTGGGTCAAGAGAGGACTTCCAAGGCTGCTCTAGCATTGTGTTTCCTCTGCAGACAATGCAGCTTGCGGCTTATCTTCTGGCTTTAAAGAGCCTGGGAAAGAGGCACCTCGTACACTACGGCGGAAAGAAATTTGGGTGATTAGCAGCAGAATAAATAACCTACGTCCTTTTTTGTCAAAGTCTGTCTCAGAATCTTATTTCATAATTACTAAATTATTCAATATCACCTGGAAAGGTCAATGTACTATTATACAAGCCTCCACCAGAGGTCACTGGGACATAAACATTAAATACTGAAGTTTTAGCTCTTCTGGATCTGGTGTTCTGTAGACTAGGCAGGGTTAAAAATTTAATAATATATTCTGCTTAGGCTTTCACTAGTCTGATGTAATAGGAAGGATATCTGTTTACTTTAAAACCAGGGTACGGTTGGAGAGGATGTGATGCAGCAGCCTTGCTGAAGTTGGTATGGATTAGATCAGTTCCTGATGAAAAGATTTCTCCTGGGAATACTATCTTCAGTACTATGATAGCAGAAAAAGTGAGGATATAAATGCATCTTCTTTTACATCAAGAAGATGTGAAGATTTCCCACATTGCCAGCCCATTTCAGAGACTCTTATATGCTGTGATGGACAAAACAAAGTCCACCCCCTTTTTCATAAATCGCAATCCCCTTTGTACCTTAGTCTGAAAAGGAAGCCAGCAATGGCTAACCAGGGCCCTTGGAACAGGTTCAGGCTTTTGCTGTGCCTCCAGATGCTTCAGAGCATAGTGTGGCGCGGACTGGTTGATAGTTCTCCTACATAGTCTTTCAGGTTTATTTGGAAGCTGTGGTTTAAGAAGGCTTTCTTATAATCTAAAATAGGTCCCCAATGTGATGCCTATGAGCGCTTGGCTCATAGATACTTTCCCTAGTGCCCACTAAGTGTTTTTAGAAAGTAGGTGGGGCTTTTTGCCCAGCAAGTCTTTGGATTGCCCTTTGGAGATTTGATTGGCTGTGCATTTTTTTAAATACACATTGCTTTGGCAGCACCTGCAACTGCAGCACAAGGATCTTCACTGTATGACTGAAGGTAAGCTGTGGCAGCCATTTTGTGGACCTGTGATCTAAAAGGTTAGGAAATCTGTGGAAGAAAGTGACAAAATAACAGCTTTCAAAAACCAGAGTAATCTGGCAGTTACTGGTGCTCTCTCCAGTCTGACACAGTCACACTATATTAAGAAACTGTATCTCTATATCTCAGTAAGTTAAGGTTGAAATTAAATCAAAAGAGTTTTTGGCTAAACATTAGGAAGAACTTCCTGACAGTTAGAGTAGTCTCTCAGTGGAACAGGCTTCCTTGAGAGGTGATGGGGTCTCCTTCTTTGGAGGTTTTTAAGCAGAGGCTAGATGGCCAACTGACAGCAATGCCAATTCTTTCAACCTAGGCAGATCATGAGAGGGAGAGGATGAAGGGTTACATCAGTACTTAGGTTTCGTGGCCCCTTCTTACATGCCCAGGTAATGTCAATCACCACCTTGGGGTCAGGTAGCAATTTCTCCAAGTCCAATTTGGCTAGGGATCCTGACGGAGTTTTGACATCATCTGAGCATGGAGCAGGGGTCACTGGTTGTGTGTGTGATGGGAAGGTACTTGTGAATTTCCTGCATTGTGCAGGGGGGTTGGACTAGATGGCCCTGGAGGTCCCTTCCAACCCTGATTCTATGAAATATAGGTTCTTCACTGAAGCAGACAAGCAGCTTATAATGTTCTTTATTCTCAAATTGTTGCTTATTCAAATTATCCAGATATATGTGTTGGTAACCTATGGCAATTTTGAACTATTTCTGATTGTCTTTTACTCTGCAATTGTTTTATAATTTTAAGCTTATTGTCTCCTTGAAATCTCAACTGTATTCTATCTCTTGTAGAGAGCATGTACAAATATTTCTCTACTTCTGAAGGAACAGTATCCTCTCAGCTTAATCCCATTGAATATTCGTTCATTTGTGATGTAGGTTTAGAGTGAAGTACATGTTTAGAATAATGATGTGGTCCAGTCTTGATGTATTTCTATAAATTGGTCAGGTGATTACCTGGGTTTAGGTCAAAAACTGCCTTCTAACAGACAGGTGACCAAGTCATAGCAAGAACATTCTTTCCTTCTGTGCACTTTGAAAGGAAGCTTTATGCAAGCATATGACAGATCAGAGATGACGGTTTTGCAGTGTGTTAGTTGTTACTATGCATATGGAAAAAATTGGAAAGCCATCTTAAATGAGCACGTGAAATTGTTCAGTAGAAATGTTTAACCAGTCTTTTGCCCTTTCTTTTTTTCATGCAAATTAATGCGAGACAAAAATCATTGCGACCGATAAATTTTGGAAAACCTCAAGAATAGAACTTCTTACATGAGACATGTTCCTTGTTACTTGAAATACTCATCTATGAATTTGTATGTTAAAAAAGTCAGTATCAAACCCATTTAAGTAGCTCTTTGGTTCTCTTGCATTACTTGTCAAATATGGATAAAGCTGGAGTTTGCTTTTCTACAATTCAGTCAGCTGGAAAATTAAATTTAAAAGCCAGCCAGTGAAGGGGGAGGGGAGATGTTCTACAACTTACTTGTTTGAGTTTTGTCTTGATTGGTCAGAAAATGGCCATTTTTGACCCGTTTCAGGCAGGATCAGGGCCAAAACGGCCATGACCGGGTCGGTGCCGGGTGGGGGAGGCTTTCCCCACCCGGCACCATCCCGATCTGGGCTGTTTTGGCCCTGATTGTGGCCTTTTTGGCCCCAATCAAGGCCTAAACGGCCCAAAATGTTTTCAGGTCAGATGGGCAGGGCCACCTGGCTTGGAGGAACTATGTTCATCAATGACTACTACCCGTGATAGCTAAATAAGAACCGCCTGGTTCAAAGGCAGTGTACTTCTGAATGTTAGCTTCTAGTAAATGATGGGGAAAGGCTTTTGCTTGTGGCTTCTGGAAAGGATGTTGAACTAGATGAACCTTTGGTCTGATCCAGAGGGTTAGATTTTGTGAATTAATAAATAGTAACTCTTTGGTAGGTTTTGATGGAGATAATGTATTTTGTTTTCCCTTTATGTTGTTGATTTGAACAGGGGACATTCTGTCCAGTGGTGCTCCTCGTTCCTGCTAATATACTGTCTTTTTTTCTCCAGGCCATCACACTCTTAACTGAACTGATCAGAGAAAACTTCAGGAATAGTAAACTAAAACAGTGCCTTCTACCTACCCTTGGGGAATTGTTTTATCTTATGGCCAGCCAGGTAAGACAAATAGATAAAAATTTCTCTAATTACATATGTATAAATAAGCAAAAAGATGAGCATCCTAGAAAGATATTCTTAGGATTCCTGAATCCTCTGGCTGTGTCATTTGGAATATAGTTTATATTTTTTCATTTACAGGGCATAAGCAAAAAGTGGTAGTTTAAATTTTATAGTATTAAGTAACTTCTTTAGGCTGTTGTAGGGGGATATTGTTGTTAGCCAATGGACTTACATAACTTTAAAATGGGGTATTATACAAATTCATTGAAGATATGTTCAGTGAACATATGGACAAGCAACACTTGGGAAGAGCATGTTAAGCTTTCACCCCTACCCCATCCATGTTTCCAGTATAAGTCCCTCCCTCAGCTTTCTCACAGGAGAAAGCTTTAAGGATTGGTTTGTATGTCTCTTTTCTGCTATGGGACCATTAGCTAAGTGTGGAGAAGTCCCCTTCCTCTGACGCTTTCTCATTTGAAGCAAGGCAATTTTACTGTAGCATAAGCTTTCAAGGGCCACAGCTCTCTTCGTCAGATGCATGGAGGGTATGAAGAAACTAGCAGGAGATGAGGGGAGGGAGGAGTAGATGCAATCAGTTGCAATAGTCATGAAAGAGGTGGAGTGCACAATCCAGGCTGGGTGTGACCCCTTCCCTCCATAGCTGAATCTGAATAGAATGCCTGAAAGGCAGTTACTTCTGATAATGAGATAATGACCATTTTTTTTGCATTTGGAAAGGAAGATGATGTCTGTTTGTATCTGTGCCAGTTTCTTCATGAGGTTGATGCATTCCCTCTCCATTCAGCTGAATGCGGTGCTTTCCATGGTCATAGATCCAGAGGAGTTAGCCGTGTTAGTCTGTAGTAGCAAAATAGCAGAGTCCAGTAGCACCTTTAAGACTAATCAACTTTACTGTAGCATAAGCTTTCCAGAACCACAGTTCTCTTCGACAGATGCATGGAGGGTATGAAGAGGGTATAAAATATCCAGAGGTCTGATTACAGTTTCTTAATTATCATGAAGGAAAGTGGGTCACTATCATAAATAATTAGGTTTGAAAAGTCTTTCCTGTATTCTTTTTATTCTTTTACGACCAGATCTGATTGAGAAGGAAGTTCCTATAGTTCTAGTCTAAAAGATAACTTTGTATTGTGTTGTGTTGTAACATTGTGTTGTAATAAGGGAGATAAATTTTAAAAGTATTCTTAAATGCAATATTTTCAATAGGACATCTCAGAAACCCAATGAAGTCCATTTTTCCAAGCCATTGGACCATATTCTCTGAAATGTGAAAAGAGTTAGTAGATAAAAGATTCAAAGTATTCTAAGGGCCTTTCTTTCTCCCAGCTTACTAAAAATATACTAAAAAGTTTTATCCTTAAATGGTCTGGTATATTGTGAAAATTGAAACAAATTTCTGATATTTCTATAAACTGATCCTTTGTTGTAATTTTTCTATTTCCTCTTTTCCATGCATTTTGTTTCTTACTGGTTTGTTATTTCTTGATAAGATGTTGTAATTTCCCCAAGCACAGTCACTTAGATCCAGACTAGTGTTTCGATGGGCACAAGGATTTCCTCCCACAGAGCCCAGTTTTCCTGCCTCCCCTGTACCCCGGGAACAGGATTTTGGGATGCTGCTGGCTTGGGGAGGTGAGAAAGTAGTGCTTTGTATGCAGAAATCTTTGTGCCTGTTGGAGATACTAGTCTGGATTCAAGTCTGGGGAATAGGGTCTATTTTGGTTGATTTTTCTCCCTTCCTTAGCAGCCCACTGAACTCTTTGGAATTATACCTCTGGGGAACAAAGGACTTTCTTTAACAGTATGGGTAGTGAAGTGAGGGCCTGTGTTAGAGGGGCATTGATTCAGTTCCACTGGCAGAAAATGATCTTGGATTTCTGCTTATGTCTGTAGCGCAGGGTGATGAATGGAATGTCAAGTATAGGGAAGTAATTTCAGATATTACTTCATCGGTGGGTTGTTGGATTATTTGAAGTAGTGTTAAGATCATACCACTTTTCCAGTGTTAATCAAGACAAGTTTTTGGGGGGACATCATGATAAAGAATGCTTGCAATGATTGGGACCATCCCCTAAGGCACAGAATATCTTCTGGTAATTATTGAAAATGTAGATATCAAAGGAAACTTAACTTGATATTTTAAAGAGAAGAGAACACTTGGGGCAGGAGGAAGGGTGTGAACTTGAGAAGAGACTGTGGAGATGGAAAAAGTAGGAGTGAGGTTCGAAGTATGAGCAGAAAGTGGGGGAAGAAAGGAATAACAGTTTTGTGGGGGAAAGGGGGGAGTAATCAAAGACAGAGCAAAGAAACTTTACAGACAGTAACAGTGAGATTAAAGAAGATAATGGAATTCACGCCTTAAAGCTTTTGATGTCTGAGTTTCAGCACGTACAAAGCTAAGCACTATATAGGGTGCCATAAATTCTCTGGCTTCAGATGAGAGTGTGGCTGTTTTGCTTGAAAGAAGCCCTCTGTTTCCCCTTGGTACCAAACAACAGATACATTTCTAACAACTTCTGAGTCCTCTGCTGCCTGTAAATTTGTCTAATTGTGGGAGTATTAAAATCATTTGATTCTGTATTCTAGGTTTCGTGCCTAATATTTTTATATGCTTTCTCAGAACAGCAAAAGTGATTTATTTACATAGCAATAGAAAAGCATGTCATCAGTAGAGTTGTGTGTTTGATTTTTTTTGTTCGTGATGAGAAATTATAGTTGGCTTCCATGTGGAAATAAAACCTAAAAAGGTCTGCTTTCCTGGAAACATATCCATCTTTTAAGAATTTTGAATTTTACCAGTTCCTAAGATCACTTGCTGAGGACATTAAGCTGGAATAATCAAGCCAGAAGCAACAATATAAATGTGAGATAATTTCAGTTTAACAGTGAAATCCTAAATAGACTTACTGCAGTCAAAGCCTGTTGATTTCAATGGGGCTAGACTGGAGTAACTCTCTTTAGGATTTCACTGTAAGTTACTTTTATTATACTCAGAACTGTTCACCTCTCAAGTTATGAATTTTTTTCTATCACTGAAATAAAATTAATCAAACATAAACTTAGAAAATATTGATAAAACAAATGGGCTTCTGAATTCAATAAACACACACGTCTATTTTAGTTTCGGTTTTTATTAAGCAAAGGAGCATCATTGCCTCAATTGTTCAAGATGTACAGATTTACTCTATTCTTGAACTTGAGAGAGTCTGGAGACTGCTGTGAGTGTACTCATTCTGTTTGTTTTAAATGTTTCCATGTTTCAGTTTATGTTGAAATGTAAATCCTGTGTAGAGGTGGTCCAGGGGTACTGGTGTGAGAGAGAAGTGAACAATTGTTTGCTTTATATACAGGATCCCACAGTCTTTCAAATATTACTGATAATACCACAGAGTTGCATCACTGTAGTAGCTCGCACACTGCTGATGGTAACAGTACCAGACTAGGCTACGCTGTAAATCAAATATTTATATATCTTAATTTTAAGGTTGAATAATATGTCCAGTTACTCAAAATGGGATTCTATGTTTACAAATTTTGTTATGGCAATTGTATTTTATGCGACTAATAAAGCTAGTAACATTCCAGATTCAAAAGTCAACTCAAACATGACAGAACAAGGGGGAAGATGTTCTTTGATTATGGAGTAGCCGCTAAGAATGTTTTGTGTGTTCTTGCTCAGGTTGATTTTGTGTGGTTTTGTGAGGATAAATCAAAGATACTTTTGGAGAGCTCCAGAGGAAGAAATGATCTCTTAGGTAGCTGTTTGAAGATTCTGTAGTCAGATATAACTTGTTCAGACAGGAAAGATGGGCGTAAATCACTCCAAACAGCTCTTTTCCTGAAGAGGCAAATGTCCATTTAATGCAGTTGATGAAGTTTCAAAATAACCATTAAAGCTCTAAGTAGTAATTATTTAATTACAGTGTCTGCATATGGTAAGAATATTGCAATCCCTCCCTTTTAGTTTCAGACTTGGATTTGTTGTTGAATTGTTCATTAATTTTGCTGTGAGCCTTAGGACAAATCAAAACAAAGCAGCCCTGATGTAAACCTAGAAAGTAACCTGGAGAATACATTTAAAGGCAGTCAAGTGAGATCTTGTTTTAAGTTACTGTTTAATGTTTTAAAGATCCAGAGAAATTTGATAACACTCATATCTATACTTTTACCTTTTCTTGTTCTAAAACTCTTTTAAGAATCTGATTTATTTTCACACTGTAAATGAGAAAAAAATATGCAAGCAATCTGCCTTGAGGCTTGGCATAGGGAAGGAGAGAAATCTAAAAAATAATTATAGTGAGATGTCAGCCATCACTGTATACAACAACAAAAAAGTTGAGATGTGCTTCATCCCAATTGAGTTTGCTGTCCTCAATCATTTTCATTTGACAAATATGTTTTCTCTTAAAAATGACAATATGGCTAGTAAGTTGTGGTTAATATGTACACAAAAGTTACATTTTTAGCAAAATCAGTTTAATAATGGTGTTTGCCATGGCATAGAAGGCATCATTTCAAAAGTAGGCAGGCTCATATCAGTTGTGATTTTTGAAATTATAATTTTTACAGTAAAGACTTAACATAAGTTGGGATATCTGTTTTATTTCTGGCCCTTCTACTTCCTTTACAGGAAGAGAAAAAAGAACACCCCAGAGAGAACGGGGCCCTTCCTTCAGCTGCTTACACCGTGCTAATGAGGTGCCTTCGGGAAGGGGTAAGGCTCTTTTGCTGTCCTCAGTAGAATCTCTCCATTGTAATAACCCTTTAGGCATTGTGTGAGGATTGTAGCCTGCAGCAGTGCAGGGCCTTATCAACCAAGGATTGCTCCTGAATTTAAATAATCATAAGACCGTGACCCACAGAAGAACAAAGGACAAAAAATAAAGTGGCTCTTCCTATAGGCTCAGCATTTACAAATTGGTATTTGATTTTGACTTTGGAAATAAAATTCACTTGGTTAATGTTTTATTCAAATTACAGAGTTCTTAAAGGAATGCTTTGCCAACTAATACAATCCCTGTCAGAGTGTGCATATGTAAAATCTTGCTTTTTGTAATCATTAGTTCCCCAAACTTTTTTTGGCTGTTTGTATCTTTTTTTGGGAAAGATGTCCTTCTTTCAGAAGCTAATACCACATGTTTTTCCTGTTTCATAAAATGGAAAAAGAATGGCTTAGCGCCAGGTAGAAGGATGAATTTACTATTCACCTGAGGCCCAATTGTCACAACTGAGGCCCAAGGCAAAGCTGGTGGCTCAAAAAAATTCTTATGAGATGTGTACAAAGGGATATCTGGCAAACTCCTTTTCATCAAAAATAATTTTTAGGTAGAGAATTCGTTAAATGAATGATGCTTACAATAGAGGACAACAATAGAGTTTCCTTCTAGTGAGGATCCAATGCTTTTTTCATGCCTTGAATGATATAAATAGCACAATGGAAACTTAATGTAGGAAACAAAAGTTCAAGATAAAAATCAGGAAAAAATAGTTTGGTTCAAACATCACTGAAAAGAATCTAATAATTAATAATGGTTTCCTTTTGTTTCCTTTTGGTTTAATGTTGAGGTGAGGGATGTGTTTCCATTTTTTTAAAAAAATCTCTCCATAATCACAATAATGCATGTATGAATCTGCACCTGCCTAAACATTTTCTTGCAGCACACACACATAATATTTAGCCTCAAGGAAAGATGCAGCTTATTTTACTCAGTCTGAATTTTGACCTTCCAAATACAAAGGTTTCAGATATAGGTTCCATTAATTTTATTTATTTATAAGTTAGTTAGTTTGTTTGTTTATATCATATATAGTCCGCCTTTCTCACTGAGACTCAAGTTGGAGTACATAATGTGAGATTAGTACAATCCATATCAAGAAGATTTCCAAACAGTGTCAAGGGCATTTCCATAAACAGTGTCATAGGATTTTACAAAGACATTAGCAAGGATCTAATACAGAGTTGAAGAATTGCTGAAACAGAACATAATCAGTTCTAGGACTGACATTAGATAACATGAAGCACAGGTAGTATATAGGACGGAGTACATAGTCAAAGCAACAGATAATATGCTGAAAGAGAAGATAATCATAATGGAAGGGGTGAGGTAATTTGCACCAGTTGTCTCTTCCTCCTGCAGGCCTGATTTGCCTCTCATGCTGTTCCCCTGTATTCTGGAGCAACATTCTGGAGGAGATCAGCAGGCTGCTGCTGGAGAGGGAAGGCAGCGCTTCCACTGACAGATATGCCTTGTGTGAATGGAAAATTTAGTCTAAATCCAACCCACGGTTTTTCCAGAGTAGTTGAAAGTCTAACTATGTAGGATTTTTTTTTTAAAAAAGTATTCACTCAAATGTTTTCTTTTAAAATACATAGAAAAAAAATGAACCATCATACTGATAAAGGCCACTTTGCATTTTTTTAATCGTTGAAATCGCCACCTTGTGGTCATCAACTGGTACAACAGGAAAAGCCAGCTAATTAGAAGAAGCAGGGAACTGTGGGTTGCCCTAGAGAACCTTTTAAAAGGTGGCGGAATTAAGGTTAGACACCTCTGGATCACCCTGTAATGAGAGACATGGGGTTGAAATAGCATGTGTGTGGCTTTCCAGAAGCATGTTTACCTGCAGGCAGTTACATCTGAGTGAAACTAGAGAATGGCATGTCTGGTTAGTGCCTTGGAAGACTACGACTCTGTTTAGGATTGAATTGAATGTATAGGTTCTAAAAGCTATCTAGTGAGTACCAATGTACTGTAACTGAAATATTATTTCAAGAAACATTTTTGTTGCAAAACACTTAAAAGGTTAAAATCCTAAAATAAAACACCTAAGAGGGAAGTCTTCCATTTAGCATAAAAAGAGTCTTCATTTTTGTTTAGTTGTTTGTTTGATAGACACTGAGGTTATACACCTGAAACATTCATTGGCAGTCATTTCAGTTTTTAAGAGGACGTTGACCATTTTGAAAAGTACAGTGCTGTACACCATTGTTACCAGCGTTCAGATCTAGAACCCCTGCTGAGAATTGTGTATTTATACATGAAAGTAGGATATAATCCAGGAATGTTCTTGAAACCAAAGGACTCATCTACAGGTACAGGAGATTACCTTGTCCTGAGCACTGGACTAATCCCTTGCAAAAACAATTTAAATGCTGTTGACTATAACAGCAGTGTATGTAGTTGCAGATTGGTCTTTGATGCTGATTTGGGTTTTTTTGGTTATTTTTTTAAAACCTTTTTTGTGATATTTTTGTGATATATCCTGCCTTATGTCTTCATACGCACAGCATCTAACAATGCAGTAAAAGCTACAAGGACACAAAAACATTGTAAGTATCTAGGAACAAGCTAAAAGCAATCCATAATTAATACATACAATTAAATAAATCCAAAATTAAAACACACAAAAACAATACACCCAGTTAACTCCAATTCACAATTAAAAACACAGCCAAATCTGCCAAAACAGCCCACCAAATGCCAGCTGGAATAAAATAGTAGTACATGCCTTCCTGAACACAGAAAGTGATGGAACCCTCCACCATTACTTTGGTTGACAGTCCAGCGGAACTGACCTAGAACAGAGAGAGCCCATGCTCTAACTGTTGCCAAACAGACCATCCTAGGCAAGAGTACCAGCATGAGAAGTCTGTATGAGGAGTGTAACTATCACACAGGAGTATACCAGGAGATGTGGTTCTAGAGGTGTAAGGAATCTAAGCTGTGAAGGGTTTTAAAAGTGATAACCAGTTTATGAATTAAAATAAGGAGAAAGTGAGTAGAGGGAGTTTTTTTCTCTTTGATACTAGAACTCCATCACTAACTAAAACTCATTAACTAAAGATGCAAAACAGACGAAAGAAAGAAGTTCTTCACATAATTCATAACTGATGGAATATTTTGCCACAAGATGTGATGTGCCACAGCTACTGTTATAGAGGTCACCCTATTCTTATGGTAAAACAGGCCAGTTTTGTGCGTGGATCTTTCGTGATCCAAAAAATCCTCATTCTTCTGAAATGGATGAGTCTTGTCAGGAGGTGGGTGGGATGGTTACTTTAGAGATGTTAACATATAGCCTGTTACAAAGGCTTACACCACATAAATCTTTTCCAGTCTGTTGCCTCTCACAAGTCACAACCTCCCTTGTATAGCCCACAAGCTTTGCATCCAACCCCTCCAAGTCCTGGGTATAAAATCACACCTGATCCTGCTCATTGGCTGGACTAGCTTCCCACTTTGCTATTGCTATTGGACTAGAAAAGACATCCTACATCTCAGAGTCATCTACAAATATTAAATGGGAAGGAGACTTTTGTGAGGTAGTCACTTACTCGGTGAATCTGAGGTCTGTCTGATAGCAGCCAGCCATTAGTCTGAATGCACTGATGAACTGCATTTCCTATGCTTTAGAGGAGAAGGTAGTACATACAGATATTTACTTAACTAACAAAGTTCTGCTTTTCTTTTTTCTTTTATTTATTTATTTATTTATTTTATTTTATCGTATTTATATTCTGCCCTCCCCGCAAGCAGGCTCAGGGCGGATAACAACACTAAAACATTTAAAACATTTCATATAAAACATTTAAAACATTGTACAAAGATATTAAAATAGCAGCACTCTTTTCTTGATGGCGGCAATACCGTTGATTACAAAAAGTGCAACAGTGCAGTTGAACATGGCAGCAGCTTAAGAACAGTGGTGGGCAGCTCTCATAGGGAGGGGAGTAGATGTTGTATCCTCCAGCCAGTGGAGGCCCAGCCTCAGCCATAAGCCTGGCGGAACAACTCTGTCTTACAGGCTCAGCGGAAAGATAGTAGATCCTGCTGGACCCTGGTCTCGGTAGACAGAGTGTTCCACCAGGTAGGAGCCAGGGCTGAGAAAGCTCTTGCTCTAGTCGAGGCCAGGCGGGCCTCCTTGGAGCCAGGGACTGATAACAATTTCTTTTCTCCTGATCGGAGGGTCCTCTGGGGAATATACGGGGAGAGACAGTCCCTCAGGTACGCTGGCCCCAGTCCGCACAGGGCCTTATAGGTCAATACCTTGAACCTGATCCGATACTCCACTGGCAACCAATGCAGCTCACGCAGTATTGGTGTAATATGCGCCTTATTTGGTGCTTTCATAATGATGCGCGCCTTTGCATTTTGCACCAGCTGTAATCTTTGGGTCAGGCACAAGGGTAGGCCTGCGTAGAGCGAGTTACAGTAATCTAACCTAGAGATGACCGTTGCTTGGATCACTGTAGTTAAGTCACAGGTAGACAGGTAAGGGACAAGTTGTCTGGTCTGCCGCAGGTGGAAAAAAGAAGACCTGACAACCGCTGTGACCTGTGCCTCCATTTTCAGGGAGGCATCTAGGATCATCCCCAGGCTCTTAACCCTTGGAACAGGCACAAGCTGTGCCCCATCGAGGGTGGGGGGCCGGAGTCCCGAATCCAGTCCCCCATGGCTCAAGTATAGGACCTCCATCTTTGTTGGGTTCAGTTTCAGTCTACTCTGTTTCAACCAATCAGTCATGGCTGCAAATGCATGTTCCAGGACATCTGGGGCTGAGCCGGGCTGGCCGTTTCTGTTCTGTTCTGTGTTTTCCAAAATCTTAAACCTTATTGTCTTGTTTTTTGTGTGCCCTTAGACAAATCGCTTAAAATTCAATCTATTTTTATGGAGTGACTGAGTTGGGTTGCATTATCCCAAGTTTACTGCTCTAGAGGTTATTAATATTCAGCTTCAATGTTTTTAAAAGAGAATTCACGGAACTGTCAACCTGTGGATTTTCCAGAAACATCTGGCTGGCCACTATGGAAGGGTGGTAATCTAAATGAACACTAGGCCTGTCCCAGGAGGGCTGCTCCCTCTGAGGGTTAATGAACAGATAGAAGACCAACAGTAGCCACCTCCTGCCTCCACCAGGCACTGTTGAATGGTGATGGCTGTTTCTCTTCACTGCCACCCGTCTATCAATGACAGGCTCGCAGTCAGCAGTTGCAGTCCTGCACTATTTGTTTTCTTACCATCAAGA
The DNA here is from genome assembly GCF_028583425.1 of Eublepharis macularius. Lineage (NCBI taxonomy): Eukaryota > Metazoa > Chordata > Lepidosauria > Squamata > Eublepharidae > Eublepharis > Eublepharis macularius. The sequence continues at coordinate 32,389,882 of NC_072800.1, forward strand.
ATAGCAAGTAGCCCAATCCTATCTAGTGCTTTACAAGCTGAAAGGAAAACTTCTTATTCATTAGCATCCTTTTCTTTAGTATGATTGGTTTGAACATCCACTGAAGCTACAGGTGGTCAGCATCTCCTAAATTTTACTGCATTGGGATAAAGTTGGAAAATGCAACAGATTCTTAGAAAACACAACAGGATTTCCCCCAGACTGTTTATTGGAGAGATTTATGGGAATTGCAAGAGGGACCTAGTGGTTTAATGAAAGCTTTGTACTCCTTTCTTATGGACACATTTCTCTTGACTAGCTCAACTAATAGACTCATGATATGGCAAAAGTCATCTTTCACCATAAGAGACTAAATATTAATTTAGTTCAGGCTCTTCCTCCAGAAAGCTAATTAAGCAGAAAATGGTACAGTCTTTCTGCCTATATATTCTCTTTGATAATAGATCCTAAATGGGCTGAAGAGAGCCCATCTCAGGTGGCAGCAAATTGAATTAGTCTGACAGCCTTATTGAGTTCATGGAAGATTGTGACAATCCATGACTCTTTACCAGCCAAGATTCTGTGACTGTCTGGCGCAGGCCATGCTTCATCTCATTATTGGATGTCATACGCAAGCTAAAGAAACCCTTTGCTGCAGAAAATCACTGTTGTATGTTACTCAACTTGTTACCATTTGTCATAATTGATATCTGTTGAAGTTATGCTTTGGTTTTGATTTATTTAGAATGTGTTTTAGTTTAATATGCAAGGTTTAACGTATACTGGGATTACAATAAGTAAGTGCTTTCCATTATTATTCATATGTAATAAGAAACTCATATAATCAGTCTTTTAAATAGCAAAGTATTTTCAGATCATTTTCAGATAGAGTTATGATTTTCAGATAGAGTTATGATTTTCCATGGTTGGGCAGATGTTTTGAAATAAAAACATGGATTTCAAATGAAAGCTATATTTATTTATACTACTTTGCCATAAAAACACGTGTGCAGTGATTTTAAAGTCACTTAATTGCCACTCTTTTGTAATGTTTGTTTCACAATGCTACATTTATGTTACACAAGCACAATTTTGGTGTTAATGCTACAATCCAGATTATTCTGAATATTATACTTATTGATATGAGAAGTAATTCCACTGAAGTTGGTAGCACTGCATTAGTATAAAATCAGGGTACGATAAATCTTTGGATAAATATTTGAAATGTTTGACCATACATTAAAAAAACTGTTCTCTGGAGCTTTATCTATTTTCCACAAGTTAAAAAAAATACTGTGATATTTAAGATTTTGTTTGGCCTTAATGGAAACAATATTTTGTAATGAATATGAGACATGCAAAATCCACTTACTTTGTTTTTCATTACTAATTAATAAATACTTTTCCTCTGTGCAACAGTGGATTGAATTGATCAGTCTATTTTTGGACATAACCTGTTTGCATAAAATTTATGTGATTATTTGCAGTTACCTTCAGTCTTAACCTGTTTGGAGATGGCGAATTCCAAGACGGGAGAAGGTTGCAAGGCTTTGTTATTGAGTAGAATGGATAGGTGTCAAAGTAATGGTTAAAGGAGACAGTCTTCCAAGGCTGGGACAAGATTATTATCACCTGGGCTTCAAAGAATCCAACATAAATGCAAAGGGGTCTCACTCTAGTTGGCCATCCAGTGGAATTGACTTACTAGAGAGAGCCTGTGGCTGTGACCTACCTGTTGCCAAATAGACAATCGTAGGGGAGGGTACCATTGTGAGAAGGCTGTATGAGGAGTGTAACTAGCACACAGGAGTATACTGGGACATGTGGTATTTTAGAAGGAGTAGCTGTTGTATTTTTCCTTTTTAGGAAGAACGTATTGTGAATCACATCGCTGCAAAAATAGTTGAAAATGTCTGCTCCACTCTTTCTTGCCATGCTCAGGGATTTATTACTGGAGAAATTGGACCAGTGTTATGGTATCTTTTTACACATTCAACCATAGATTCTTTAAGGATAACTGCTATTTCGGTAAGCAAATTTTGTTCTGAAAATAAGCTCATCAATTTTGAACCTAATTTTTATGTTTTTGTGTATTTTAAAAGTTCTGTATACTACAGTGTGTAGAATTTCAAATACATTTAAAAGCTTTTTGACTTTGTTCCAGTCCACATACTGTGTTTGTGCGTGTGTGTGTGTATTTATACATGTTTGTAGCTGCATATGAGTATGTAGTTTGGCAGGCTGATATATCCATATTTTATGTTTCCAATAAAAAGTATATTTAATAAATTTGTGTAATATCAATCAGGTGAGGATGGGCATAAAGAGACAGACTCCATAGTTGTAATAAGCACTGTAACAAATATGACAGCATTGCATGTAGCTGAGAGGTGAGTACTTAAAAAATAAAATTTCAGATGATTCCTCTTCTGTACATTGATGATAGGGAGCTGATCTTATAACCAAATTGGTCTTAAGCAACTTACAGAGTTATGACATTTTTAGGCCTCGGTAGTCAATGTACTTAAATGGGTGTAACTTTGCTTAGGATGACCAAGGGAGCTTTAACTCTTGAAAGCTCATACCCTGGAAATCTAGTTGGTCTTTAAGGTGCTATTGGACCTGGATCTTGCTCTTTGACTGCAGACCAACACTGCTATCCACCTGAAACTGTCTGGATGGCCGATAGCACTTTTGAGCATGTTTTGTAAAAGAGAGGTGGGCACGGACCGAAAAATGGACCAAAATTTGACACAGACCAGCCTGGTTCAGCGTTCGCGAACAGGCGGGTTGTGAGATGCATGTTTTTGACAGACATGACAACTTTTTGGGTGGTCCGGCGGTCCGTGAATCCAAACTTCCTGGCGGTGATCAATCAATTCCTTAGGCAATGGAGGGGACATCAGCAGACCTTTTCTGGCTGTCAAACAGAGAGCTCCATTTCTTTTCTATGAGAGCAGAAAGAGTCAATTCCCCCCCCCCCACTTCTCAGGCAAGTGGTTTCAGTTTCCAGCAGGCAGTAAGACCAGGAAAAACTGCAGGGTGGATTTTTTAGTCACAGAGGGAGGTATTTGAAGCTTTTGCTTGAGATTCTGGCTGTTCCTGTTCCACAGCCAGGCCCAGGGGCTAAGCTTGTGAGGACTCACAGAATACTTTTATATATTATTGTTATTAACAGTATCATTATTATTTCGAGCACTTGTCCTGGATGGGAAGGTGCCTGGGTAGGTCAGGGCTCTGGACCACCCCTTGTCCTTGCCAAGTGCGAATGCACCCTCTCACAAGGGGAATTTTAATCTCCTTCCCCATGGGTCCTCCCATTCCCTAGTACACCAATGCCTGCCGCCCTCTGGCTGCATCCCAGCAGAGGGACTCATTGTCCATAGCTGGGTTCATTCCAGGAGGATCTGAACCCCCACCCTTTGGGAATTCCTTGCTACTGGACCATGAGGATCCGTGGTTTTGAAGTAAGTTTCATCGATGGTCTTCCTGTGCAGTCCCACATGGGACTGCGCATGCACACGCCTGCCGACTTTGGAGATTTTTATAGCTCAGAGACACTAGGGGGTGCCTTCGCCTTTTAGCGCGCATGCATGGCTGCTTTTCCGGCTGAAAACAGCCTCTAAGAGGCAGGACGCCCCCGATGTACCCTCAGTTCCTCTTTTGCCACCGACAGTGGATGTTCTACTTCTTGTTGCTCAGTGTGGAAGATGTCGGAGAAGGCCCTGTTCAAGAGGTGTGTCTCCTGAGATAGAAAGATGACCAAATCCGATGGTCACTCTAGTTGCCTGTACTGCTTGGGGGAGACCCACAACACACAGGTTTGTAAGCACTGCTGTGCCTTCACCTTGAAGGCCAGGGCAAAGTGGTCGGAGAGACTGCAGGCTTCGTTGTGGCAGCGGGCTATGGCCACTACAGACCCACCGGCTGTGTCTTAGGCCTCTACCTTGACGGGTTCCTCTAGCCTGCCTGGCCCGGGCCTGCCTGGCCCGGAGCGAAGACACCATGCTCCCACTCATCCCCAGCCCATGCGGAGTTGCGCCCAACATCGGACCCTATCGAATTGATGACCCGTAGTGCCTCAGCCTGACAATGGTAATCTCGGATCCAAAACTTTAGAAGTTGAGAACTCTTTGGAGTGGACTGCCTTTGATAGAATCAGTGACCTTGGAATGCTCACCTCAGGCCCAACATGAGGATTCCACTTCGAGGGCTCCAGGCTCCAAGACTGGAGAATACCCTCCGTGTCGATTGCCTCTGTGGACCGGCAGTCCCCTTGGAGCCAGCAGGGCGATCCTTCGTCGGTTCTGAAGCCTTCGGTTTTGACTGTCATTTCGGATCTGGCCACAGGTCTAGAGAAGAAGAAAAAGAGGAAACATCGCTCTTCTAAACGAGATAAAGCAATTTTAGAGAGTGTTCTCTCTTCCCACCTGCCCAACAAGTCTAGATGGGAAATCAGATCTGAACCCTCTAACAAGAGGCATAGGTGATCAGGTGATCATCCGTCCTCTTGCAGCACCTCTCGCTCCAAGAGTTGGCTGGAGGAAGACATGATCTTGATTGAAAAGCCTCCTACTTCATCGGGGAGGTCTAGATCACTGGGCCACGGCTTTTGGTCTTCGCGCTCCTCTCGTGAAGAGAGGGAGTATTCCAGACATTGAGTGAGCCCCATTCTACATGAGGGGAGTCGTCCAGAAGCAGCCCTGTACTGTTGCCGCAGAGAGGGTTCCTATCACTTGGAACATCTGACCAGAGACCGCTCCAGATTGCCTTCGGTGAGGGCATACTCTTATGCCGGTTCTAGATGGACCTCATATGGTTCCGACTTGGGCTTTGAGGGGGACACCCTGCCACCCAGGCCCTATGACTCACCACCATCTGATTCTCCTGAGGGCGTGATCGGCCCTACGGAGGATGCCTCACTGACAGACGATTTCCATGCCTACACTGAGCTTTTACAGAATATGGCTAAAGCCTTGGAAGTGGATGTTACGTCCTTGGAACCAAAATCGAAGGATAAGATCTTACAGTACATTTATTCGGGGTCCACTCCTGCAGTTGCCTTTCCCATAATTGAAGGCTTTGTGGATCTCTTTAATGGTTCTCCTGTAGCCTTCTTAAATGATCTATCGTATTGTCTGTGCCCGGAATATGGACTGCTTGTAGCTACACCACATTGTCCGTGGCTGAAGTCCAAAGCGTCATTGCTTCTTTGCTCAGAGACACTGACATCATGCCCCCCTGTTTGTTTATATAAAACAGTGTTGTATTGTCCGTAAAAATCTGGACAGTCTTGTTCCTTACGGAATCTACAAACAAGATCAACACATACAACACTGCCTTTAATTCCAACAGATTAATATGCTCCTGCCATTCAGAGTCATTCCATATACCATGAGCATAAGGAGACGGCAGTGGGCACAGCGGTTCTACAATCTATTTGTCTGTGACTGCAGTTCACAACCACCACCCAGGTATTTAAGCTTTGTAATCTCCCATATGGGACTGCACAGGAAGACCATCGATGAAAAACAGTGATGTACTTACCTGTAACTGTTGTTTATGTAGGTCTTCCGTGCAGGCACACATACCCTCCCTCCTTCCCCACTAACACTCTTGGTACTTACCTTGGGGTATGGCAGTGAAAGAGGACTGAGGGTACGTCGGGGCATCCCCGCTCTTAGATGCCGTTTTCTGCAGGAAAAGCGGTCGTGCATGCGTGCTAACAGGTGAGGGCGCCCCCTAGTGTCTCTGAGCTATACAAATCTCTGAAGTTGGCAGGCCTGCGCATGTGCAGTTCCATGTGTGCCTGCACAGAAGACCTAGATGAACAACAGTTACAGGTAAGCAACACTGTTTTTTTGTGTCGTGGTGGTACAACAAAGCAGTGAGTGCATGTTTTTTTTTGTGTTGTGGTGGCGCAACGAAGCAGTGAGTGCATGTTTTTTTAGGTGCAGTTTGTGGCAATAGATATCACATGGGATTGTGTGGTGGATTTTGGGTGGCCCCATATAAAAATCAAGAGGATCCATGAGGATCCGTGCTTTTGAAACATGTTTTTTCGCCATGGCAGCACCACGGATCGGTGGGTGCATGATTGTTTCGGTGCTGTCAGTAGACTAGGGCACGATCTATAATATGACAGCCTTTTTGTTTTGTTTCAATATAAAAATCATATGAATTCATGAGGGTCCATTTAAAATAATCTGAATCTGACTTTTACCTACTCCCTTTGATTTTTTCCTAGAGACCGTCATTCCACTCTGGTGGCTGTCATTCCAGCCCCAGAGCAGTTTAGCTGCTCCCAGGGACTGTCATTTCACTCTGGAGAGGGCTTCATTCCAGGACCAGATAGAGTTGCCAGCTCCAGGTTGGGAAATTCCTGGAGAATTTGGGGGGTGGGGCCTGAAGAAGACAGGGTTTGGGGAGGGGAAGAACCTCAGCACGGTATAATGCCATAGAGATCTTCCTCCAAAGCAGCCGTTTTCTCCAGATGAACTCCTCTCTGTGGCCTGGAGATCAGTTCAGGGAGATCTCCAGCCACCACCTAGATGCTGGCAACCCTAGGCGCAGAGCAGAGCAGTGCATCTAAGCTTGTGCAGAAATAATAGAGAACAGCACCTCTGCAGAGCACTTTCCATTCTCAGAGGAAGATTCTCTAATTTCATTCCACGTTTTCATTACAACTTTTTGGTGCTGCAATGTATCTCAATGAAGCCAATGCAAATCAATTGGCATTTTTAGCTCTTATTATATCTAATGGAACTTTCCTGGGGGCAGCTGTTTTGGGTGTCTATAAATCGGATATCCGAAATCCAATCTTCACCAAACTTGGAGAGTGGCTGGAGGAGAGCCTGGCATTTCTGAGTGTGAAGGGGGCAATCCTAGGGCCCCCAAAAGTGACGGACTGCAGACCAACGAACTGGTCCGCGAACAGGGATAGGTCCGTGCAAAGTTCGTGTTCTGTGAAATGCGATGGACTGTAGACCAGCAGTCTGTGGTTTTCTTCCTGGTCCGTGCCCATGTCTAGCCCAAGCTAAAAGTTGTGCTTTTAGGGATAGAAAATAGGGATAGTAAATATCAAGTCAGTTAACTGAAATAGCTTAGGATTTACTTTCATAACAATGTTATTTATGGGAGCTGACAGTTTTAATAACCTTGCCTACAAAGAAAACTTAGTGAGGAAGACAAAGTTGAAGATCAGCTTCTTTATTTATCAAGGTATCTATTGTATAGTAAACCTTTTGGGGGCACACTTTTGAAAAAATGTTTGCTTAGGCTTCCATTCACAATCCACCTGGGCTGTCGTCACACGGGCATCTCTTCCGTTAAATTTACAGCATATAGCGTCCTACCTGTTATCGGCACAGTAACGTTTCTTTGGGTCACCTAACGGCTCTTCGTGCCACCAGCTGTCCGCACCGAAGCACTCTGTTCTGTTCTCTCTAACTGCGCAGAAGCAGCCCCCCCTTTTTTTTATTATTCTGGCGTTTAATTCCGCTATAACGGAATAACAGCATATAAACATTCCGTTAGAGCAAAACATTACGACCCTTTTGTTTTTCCAACTTTGAAATTATATAAATAGCCCTTTGCCCGCAGAAAACTCCCTGTCTGACGTGATCCCCATCGCTGAAGACTCTTCCATGGCGATTGAGTCATTTTTACTTCAGCAGAAAGTTTGCGTTGTCGTTATGGCGTTATAAGGACATAATAAAATTAAAAAAAGGGGAGTCGCAGGAAGAAATGGATTCTGGGATTGAAGGGAGGGCATAGGACATTGCGAGGCGAAATACATCGATGTGAGGCATTCACACTGAGGCACAAAATAGCGTGACTATCAAGCACAAAGCAGAAGAGAGAAAATCGCTACAGTGTTGGAATAAAGTGGGTGCTTGCCGGGAAACAGCGCCATTTTAGCGCTAAATAAAAGCCCGTGTGACGACGGCCCTGCTTTTAAATGGAAATGTCAAAATTACTGTGTAGCGAGGTTTACGAACAAATCTTGATGTAGTTGTGGCCATAGATAGTTGTTAGGTTTATGTACTCCCCTCTCACAGTGCCCTGAAACTAAACACAGAAGTTTTTAATTCTCATTAGCGATGACATCCAAACATAGACAGATGCCTTCATTGAGGTTTGGTTTTTTTCCCAGTAATTGAGTCACTCTTAACCACTATTTAGCCCTTGTTAAGAACTGCATTTACTGGTAAAGAAGCAAACCTCAGCGAAGGTGCCTACATATAGACATTATAAGGTATTGGAACTGAAGTGAAGTCTTTGGTCTTTAATTTTGGTGTTTGAGCGGAGCGGGGGGCAGCATGTTAAACCTGGCAATTAAGCAGGATTTTGTGCATCATCGCTGAGATTGGTTTATGATATCTGAATTTAACCAAAGTAGGTTGATGTCCTTATTGTCAGTTCAGTGTTAAGAATTTGTACAAAATAGTGCTGTTCCTTGTGCATGGCTAATAAATACTGTTTGTGGTATTTATGTATGTTTGAAAATGAACTCCTTTTGAATTCTCCTTTTCTTTGCTTGCTTTTATATGGCTGGCTAGTTAAGCGGAAAATAAATCATGTTTCCGATATGCATTTTAGAATTACAAAATTGACAATGTGAATATTTAATTTTTTGTTTGATGAGATATTTAAGGCAGGTATCAGGAGAATGTGCATCAAAATAATTTTTTTGTTTTTAATACAATAGGAGAATTAAGCACACATTTATAAATCACGCTTAATATGCCATATACTGAACAGAAACCTTCTTATCGCCTGTTGTCATGTTCTGTATTTAACTTTATATAATATGGGTTCTCCTTACAGGAATTCTACCTTAATTTTATGCATACATAATCAATTTTTTCTCAGTATTATATTAGCAAAAATGTTTTTTGTGCTCTCTTATGGATAGCTGGCTGTTTGTGTACAAAGGTATTTTGAAAAATTCCACAGTTTTGGTCCGCTTTTGTAAAAACAATTCAGTTTTCTTTGGCAGAAGTAGGCTTTGTACATTATTTTAGAGTGATGTTTTACATCAAAACAAGTATGCTGGAGTTGTAATTTATTTTTAAAATCAACAATCAAAACATAACCCCCCATATCTGTTATTAAAGAAAGCATTTTAATACTAGATGTATCCACTCCGCAGCAGTTGCATAGTAAATAATACTGTGCAGTCTTATCTGTCATGAGTGATAAACCAGATCTGTGTCACAACATTTCCTGTTTGCTTTGGAGTGTAACCTGCCTCAGGTATGTGTCACAGACATAATTTTTAGAGAGACTGAATCTTTCATCATCTCGCTAGTGTAAAAAATATTTCTGTTACATTTCAGAGTCAAAACAGGTTCAGTCTTACAAACTTGGCTTCTGAGAAGCTTTGCCGCTAAATAAATAGCATAGATGTGACCTTGTTAGCCATGAAATATTTTCAGTTACAGTCCTAGAACAATGCAAACATGAAGTCACTAAAATGTGGGCTAATTCTGCCTTGCAGAGGAATACAAAGGTTTGCCAGCTCACTAAACATTGGTTATCCTTATATACCTTTTATGTAACTGAACTGAGATATTGTCAGTAACATTAAGTTAATGGACATCTGCAGTTGACATATTGGCAATGCTTTCTGTTTTTATTATTTTATTTCTTTTTTATTATTGTTTGTAATGTACCATGTGTACCTCAAAGCAATATAATATTGTCAACTTCCTTTCAGATTTTAGAGATCCTCACTGCCCCAGCCTGAGAAACCTCCACAGCACCCATCAGTGGCCAATGTTATATGACTCTTTCATCATAATATCATTCTAACATTCTATTTCTTTTATAGTTTCCTTATTAAAATCGATGCAAAGGGTTTTCCCCCATTAACTACACCAAGGATCTCAGTGTTACCAGTGGTCAGTTTATACATTTGATAGAAATGAACGGTAAAGTTTCTGGCAGCAAGATGTAGGGTGGAGGTTGTACATAGAAAAATGCAGTTCCAGGAAGAAAGGCAATCCATGTTACATTTCTGATATCAAGTATTTCTATGGGTTTTCTCAGGCAATGTTTAGCCATCATGAAAAACTGTAGGTTGTGCAAGTAAGTCTATCTCCCAGACGTAAATAATGTGTAGTGGCTTGTATATTTGTACCTCTCCCTGTTCCAAATAGGGAGAACCTACCCCATATACCGCTTTCTCTGTAGCTGGGGAGCCATGAAGAGTGGTGCTACTCAAATAGTTTAATAATTCCAATGTCACAACAACCCACATAATTAATATAAACTGGTTAATAAATCACCTACAAATAGTACAGTTTGAAATCCTAATTTATTGGGTCATTTGCGCTCAGATGAAACAATTAATTAGGGTTTAATCAAATCACAGTTTATTGTAACATTTGAATGCACCCCTTGGAAACATTTTTTTTTACTGAAGATATTTGAAATAAATAAAAATATTTGTCTTTTTTGTTATGTCCACATTGAAAGCAGAATAAGAATATTTCAAGCGAGTTACCATAGTCAGGGGAGGAATGGGAGGTAAAAAATGTCTGGAAAGGGCCCTAGCCCACCCAACAACTGAAAGGGAGGAATAGGCTTACTGTGACTTGCACTTGGCTCATGCCCACTGGGGCTTGTGGCTATAATAGTTTCCTTCCACTTCACACCTGTTTGCCTTGTTAGGGTGGGATCTGCTGGCTTCTGTGAGGTGGGGGTCACTGGCTTGTGGTGCTAGAAGCTCTGCTTACCTTGTGGAGGCTTCCAGCTCACAGTGGCAGTGGATCCCTCCCATGTCATGCTCATCTGTGAGGGGCCACTGGATTGTGACATTACCAGCTCCCACCCCCTTGCGGGCTTTGCAAACTTGCAGTGGCTCCTGTTTGTTTCTTGCAAAGCTGCTGTGGCACCAGGATGGCCTCCAGGGTGGGGTGGGGGTGTTCAATCCATCTGCTGGCTGGGGCTTTGCCCAGTGACCTTAATGGCCAATCTGCCCCTGACCATGATAAAGAAATAGGATTTTCCCCATTTTGTGGGTCCTTGTGGCTGAAAAGTCACCTATATACAGAGATATAAACAAATTTTAAATAATATTTGTAAAAGTAGAAACTTTATCTGATCAGAGTGTTTTGTTTTATATTATCTAGGCACTATGCAAAATTACTCGTCACTCACCTAGTGCTTTCCAGAGTGTGATTGAAAAAGTGGGATTAACTGCTGTGATAAATTCGCTGGCAACTGGAATATGTAAAGTTCAGCAGTACATAATTACTATGTTCTCTTCTATGTTGGCATGTGGGATCCATTTGCAGAGACTGGTTCAAGAAAAGGTTTGATTTAAATTCGATATTCTTTATAATGTTACAAATAATTTTCTTAATTGTTTGTTATTTTAATAGCTCTTTAAATGGTGAAATGTCTCACTAGAGTTCAATAACCTTTAATATCCATTGGCTTGCATCCTGCTGATAATCACCACTGATGGAAAGATTTCTGTCACTGGCATGTGCCTCCCCCCTCCCGGTTGCTGCAGCCCAAATTACACCATTGAAATATTGCTTGTGTCGGACAGGGGAACCCCAGCAACACCATGAGTGGGGTATTGAAAGTCTGCTGCAGGAGGGAGAATTTTGTAAAAGCATACTAGCTTTTATTTAAAAAATAGTTTTACCCCTGGATTTTTGTCCCAGTATCAAAATTGTTGGCTGGATTGGCTTTTGGAGCCAATATATATTTGTGATTGTTTCCCAGCATCTCACCTTGTGAGTACCATTAAATTTTTATGACATTTCTTAGAGAATCAAGGTATGATGTTTGCATAAATGTGGTATGATCCTGGAATCCATGATTCCTAGAATCTAGGAGATCCATGATTCTCCTCGATTTGATTGTTCATGGTTGGATTATACTGATATGATTAGCGCTCTCTCTCTCTCTCTCTCTCTCTCTCTCACTGTGTGTGTGTTTTAAATAAGTAGAAAATGTTCAGCATGGGGAGTTTTATATTCCATGATTTAGCCCTCCCTTACAGATAAGCTGAATATAAAATAGTGAGGGACAGAACTTGACATGAGAGGCAGAAGTAATCTGTATCTGAGTTGCTGTTCAAATGCAGTACATTTTGTGAGCTGTAGTATGGCCATCAACTAATAATGGCCTCAAGGAAAAAACCAGTGAGACTACTTTGACATAATGCTCCTAGATGGTTAAAAGTGAAATTAATGAGTGCAGCAATGCAATCTTAAGATGTACTTTGATTATATTATCCTATATATAATATAATATATTTGATTATATTACCCTAAAAGGACCTTAGGCTAATTTAAAAGTTAAATGTCTCCTACCAAAGTTATCTTTTTAGTAAAGCGGACAGCTCTTTTAAATGATACCAAAGAATAAAGCTAGAAGTCCAAGGAATTGATATACTTTCTGTTGTTCAATTCTGTCATCATAGGGATATAACTTTAAAAAAAATGCAGGCTTCAGTAGTTAAGTTGAAAACTGCATACAACAAAACCCACGTTGTTTTATTAACTCATGACAGCATAACTGACTATAATGGCTTACAAGAATAAGTCCAGAACCCTTCATTCCAGAAAAGTCTATACAGCACACTGGCTTTTAGACAAAAATAATAAAAAGCTAAAATACAAAGTATCAAAATATTATTCCTGAATTTAAAAGAAAAAAAGAAAATATTTTAATATAGCTCACATTAAAATTCAATGAAAAATCAACTGGTTTGCTTCTTGTTTATCCTAATGCCAAATTAATGGTGATGGTTCACATTTTAAGAGCAGCTGAAATATATTTGGCAGCACTCAAAGTGGTGTGAATTTCATTCCCAGATAGGAGATTAAGCATGTGATATCTGAATGGTTGGGGAATGTTACAAGAAAGGGGGCTATCAGGAGAGCATGAAAAGAAAAATGTGTATATTAGGGATTCAGGAACTTGAAGCCTACATGGACATTCTTTGGTCATTTGGGATGTTAGAGAACTACATTATAGGTTTAATTGTGCATTAAAACAGGCCAAAATGACAATACAAAGGAACAGTAAGAACATGTAGATGCCTATTTTCAACAGAAGGCAATGCCTTCAGCAGGAAGCATAGACAGTGTAAAGCTATAACAATGTCTTCTATTCTCTCATTTCATCACTTTTTCTCCTTAGCCCATTTTAATGCACTACTAATTTATTACTCATCACATGGGCTGCAAAAACACATCTAGACGACATCTTAAAAATACCACAACTATCTTTTCAAAAGAATAACAGAGAGTTGTATTAATGTAATCCCCAATTCTTTTCTTCCTGTACTGCTTCTATATATTTTAGTTTGGAAGTTCAGAGGACCCCTTTGTTACAGTGAAAATAATGACAAGTTTGTGGCCTCCCATTTAATACAGCTGCTAGTGTGTATACTGTGACCTTAAATAAAAAGCATGTACAGTCATAGTGTAATATATTTTAATCTGTATTTGTTGTAGAAATACCCAGGGCTCGTGAACTCTAACTTCACCAGGACTCTCATTTGCTTTGTCACTGTTAGCTGAATATGAAGTTATCAGTTCTTCAAAACAACGTGTAGGGACAGGGATTCTAAAAGAAATAAAAATTTGCAAGACAGATTATTATTAAAATATAATGGATCCCTTTATTTTCTGAGAGGATACTGTCTTTGAAATATTGAATTTATGAGTTATATCTGGAGGTAATACATATGAATAGAGAATGCAGACATGAAGTTTCAAGAGGGTTCTAGATTGTCCAGATTACATATCCAGGACTGGCTTTATCATACTGCTGAACTGGCAGTGTTTCATCTGTGCAACTGTTTGACATTTCCCCCCATGTGTTCATGTGCTATATTTATTTTGGTTGGAGATAAGCCTGATCTTTTGGAAGGCTTATTTTTTATTATCTCCAAGCTAAGGACTAGAGATGGGCACGAAATGAACCATGGGACAAAATTCCGAACGGAAGGGCTGGTTTTCAAAGAAACACCTTCTGCAGGTCCAAGTTTTTACAGAACAAACGACTTTTCCTGCTGTTCCATTCCGTTGCTGGTTTGGGAAGCCAGACACTTTGTGCCATTCAATCCATCGGCCAGACAACAGTGGCGGCCTTTTGGTTGCCCCCAATCTGAGGCATCCACGCTTGACTGGCAGCTGTCCCTGCGAACTAGGGAGCTCCCACTCTGGCCCATCCAGCCAGGAAAAGGGCCACCCCCTCAAAGTAGCTGCCAGCAGACACTCCAGTTTTTGCCACTGCAAAGAGAAAATGACAGGAAAGGGGGGACCCATGGATCATGCCTTTCCCAGGGGTCAATCCCTCTGAAACCTGGGGGGGGGGCTTTAGAGGACAGTGAGGACTATGTCCACTGCAAATTTGCTGGGTATTGGACACTGGGAAGGTCAGTTTGTAGCCCCTCAAAGTAGCTTCCAGCAGACACTTCAGTTTTTGCCACTGTGAAGAAAAAATGACAGGAAAGGGAGAGACCCACAGATCATGCCTTTCCCGGGGTTCAATCTCACTAAAACTTGGGGGGGGGGTCTTTAGAGGACAGTGAGGACTAGGTCCCCTGCAAATTTGGTGGGTATTGGACATTGGGAAAGTCTTGTTTAGTTTGGCTGTGAGCGTGAAGGTGCCTGTTCTGGGCTCCCTCAAACTGGCTCAGAACCAGCTCAAGTTTGGCTAATTCGTGGTTCGTGTTCCGTAAAAATGAACGAACCACGAACCACGTGGTTCCTTCCCCCCCCCCCCGTTCCGTGCCCATGTCTACTAACAACGCATCTGCATGGGGAGGGGGTATTCATGTTTAGTTTGTGGTATGGGAAGCAGTCTAAAGGATATTGCAAAGTGTCTTTAAGCTATCAGAACAGGTTTACTTTGGAATACTAGAGTATTACTTGGAGTAGAAAGGTGGGATTGAATAAAAGTTACCTAAATAATAATTTACATACTACTACTGTTGCTAGTGCTTACTATCTAGAAATGCAGTTAGCTAATTAACATATAGCAGAATTCTTATTCCACTGGGGTGTATCCAAAGAACTGTCAAGCGTTAATCTGTAAATGCACAAGAGCTTAGGCCAGAGACTGTATGACATGTAAAAACCTGTGACAGAGTTTGCAGTGCTATAAGTAGATTCTGTAGCATTTTTCTTATTGTATTCTATGCCACTTTTTCCACAAGCAAAACATGTTTTTTAGATTTAGTTTCACTTTTATCTTGTAACAGTCCAGTGTGAGATGCAAAAATAGCCCTTCTGTGAGCATAAGAAGTCTTCTGCACACAGAGCAACACTTTTGAATTCAACCCATCTCATTATGTAATTTTGTCAAAAAAATTTATTTGAAAACTAAACAATGCACTACATTAACATTTCTGTGTATTCTGTCATTAAAATAGTGTTTGTATTTTTCTTTTTTACCAGGACTTTGTAATTGCGGTCATTCGACTGTTCCAGAGTCCTTCGGCTTCCATTCGAGCAAAAGCCTTTTTGGTCCTGTTACGAGTTGTAATAAATAATAGGGAGATGCTGCTTCTGAGCTGCCAAGCAAGGTATAGTGATGGTTGACATGAAAGTCTTAATAGGTGAAACTTTTCTTTACAGTTTTATGGCAATCCTGCACTGAATTGCTGTTTTTAGTAAGCGTTTTCTGTGACAGACTATATGATTTTGTGCTCATAATGAAAGTTAGCTATCTACCAATGGGTGATAGAGATGAATGGCCTATTATATAGGAAGAATGTTGCTTTTTTAGCATTCTGTATGTCGAAAGCTGTTTGTTTAATGTACAAGAATAATAGATGAAGTTTATTATCCAGGTGTCTGAGAAGCTGAAGGATACAACTGCTTATGTTATGACTAAAAATCTAAGCTGGTGAATAGCAAAAATTTCCCGTTTTCAAATGTCTAAACTTTGGATTGAATAGTAATTCAACCAGTTATATTGATTGTGTTCTTTATAATCTTTTTAAAATTTAAAAAGCGTGTATAGGCACCAAGTATATACAACAACTGTCACATTGCTTCAAAGCTATAAAATCTGGAGATAAAACACAATTGGTACATGAGAATAGTTCAGTATGAGTTAGTTGACACAGAAGATACAGCAGTCAGAATAATAATCATCCCAAGGCAATACTGCATAGATTTCCTAACTTGAAAATAAATGTTGTTCATTTCATTTTAACCAAGTTATAAAAATAACATTAACATTCATTCGAGTTATATACTGCCCTTCAGGACAACTTAATGCCACATTCAGAGCGATTTACAAAGTATGTTATTATTATCCCCGCAACAATCACCCTGTGAGCTGGGTGGAGCTGAGAGAGTTCTGAGAGAGCTGTAACTGACCCAAGGTCACTTAGCTGGCTTCAGGCGAAGTGGGGAATCAAGCCTGGTTCTCCAGATTAGAGTCCTGCCACTCTCAACCACTACACCAAATTGGCTCTCCAAACTGATGTTAAGCTTTCTCTAAATTTCTTAGGTAATATAATGAACCAGTTTAAGTATAACAAGGTTTTTGATAGGCCAATTATGTGTGAAAAAATATTTTTCTGGCCTGCCAGTTTATTTTATAACTTTAAGGATACAATTCTACTATGTTCATTTACTTGGAAGTAAGTCTCAGTAAGATTGAGAATTTGTCCTGTGATTCAACATATTAGATTTGAAAGCCACTGTTCACATAAAAGGATACTTTACTACTTTGTTTTTTATAGGTAGTAAGATCAAGGACTGATGCTGATATTCTAAATAATTAATACAGTTTTGCTTAAGGTACTGTTTACAAAGATAACATTAATATTATGAGATGTGTTCATAAAAGTATGTTACCACATACTCTTATGAACACATCTCATAATATTAATGTTAAGATGTAGGAATGACACAGCGTACATCTACAGAAATGATTTACAATGTCAATTACATATTCTGAAGTATTTTAAAGTCTTCAGGCAGGTGCATAGAAGCAGTTGCAAATTAGTTTACTCTTAGATCATCCTCTTTAAAAGCAGATCTAAAAAATACCAAGAGCAGTGGTTCTCAATCTTTCATATCTTATAGCCTTCTAATCGCTCTGTTCATGAACCTAGCTCTCACCCTGAGAGAAACAAAAGCCCAGTTTTCCTGAAAAGAACATTATAAGCATTCTGTTATTATATTTATTGGGGTGGATCCTACCCATGTCCACCACTCTACTAAGCAAAGTTTGTTTATTAAAAGAAATCTTTCCTTTTTGCTCAAGTTTGAAACCTTCCTCCAATCTAAGAAGATTTCCTCTAAATTAAGGGATCTTCAATGTATTGTCGAAGGCTTTCACGGCTGGAGAACGATGGTTGTTGTGGGTTTTCTGGGCTGTATTGCCGTGGTCTTGGCATTGTAGTTCCTGACGTTTCGCCAGCAGCTGGCATCTTCAGAGGTGTAGCACCAAAAGACAGAGATCTCTCAGTGTCACAGTGTGGAAAAGATGTTGGCAGGTCATTTATATCTACTCAGGAGGGGTGGGTTTGAGCTGAGTCATCCTGTAAGAGTTTCCCAGGGTGTGGAATGCTTATGGCGGGAGGCTTCACTGTATCCTGAGGAGGTTCTTTTGCATATGGATTGGTGCTTGATGTGCTAATCTTCCCTGCAGGGCTATTGTCGGTTATAGAGTTTGTTAGCCTGGTGTTTTTCAGAACTGGAAACCATGCTCTGTTCATTCTTAAGGTTTCTTCTTTCCTGTTGAAGTTTTGCTTGTGCTTGTGAATTTCAATGGCTTCCCTGTGCAGTCTGACAAAGTAGTTGGAAGTGTTGTCCAGTATTTTTGGTGTCCTGGAATAAGATAGTGTGCCCTGTTTGAGTTAGGCTATGTTCAGCCACTGCTGATTTTTCAGGTTGTCCAAGTCTGCAGTGTCTTTCATGTTCTTTTATTCTTGTCTGGATGCTACGCTTTGTGGTCCCGATGTAAACTTGTCCACAGCTGCAGGGTATACGGTATACTCCTGCAGAGGTGAGGGGGTCTCTACTGTCTTTTGCTGATCGTAGCATCTGTTGTATTTTTCGGGTGGGTCTGAATACTGCTTGAAGGTTGTGCTTTTTCATAAGCTTTCCCATCTGATCAGTAATTCCTTTGATATATGGCAAAAACACTTTTCCTGTAGGAGACTGTTTTTCCTTGGTAGTTTGATTCATCCTGGGTTTGATTGCTCTTTGGATTTCATTTCTGGAGTAGCCATTTGCCTGAAGTGCGTGGTTTAGATGATTAATTTCCTCATTGAGCAAGTGCGGCTCACATATCTGTCTTGCACGATCCACTAATGTTTTCATTATGCCTCTTTTCTGTCGGGGGTGGTGGTTGGAGTTTTTGAGTAAGTACCGATCAGTGTGAGTTGGTTTCCTGTAGGCCTTGTGACCTAACTGAAAGTTTGCTTTGCGGATGACCAAGGTATCCAGAAATGGGAGTTTTCCCTCGATTTCTTTCTCCATTGTGAATTGTATGTTCAGGTGGATGTTGTTGAGGTGTCAGCAGGAAGTGGCACATCAAAGACATTTGCTGATGGCAGGGGTGTACAAGATTACTTCTAGCATGACAGAAGGTACCAGATGGATAATCTGTGGCAGGTATGAATGGGACACTTGTAGTGTACAGGGGGAATGAGAGAGAGAATTCTTAGTAGTTGTTATGAAAACCCTGAGTCCCATTTAGACTACTTCTGCATCCCACCTGTGGTAGACATACCATCAATTTAGAACCACTTGTCTAGAGGATCAAGATCTCTGTGCTACCATAAAGGAAATACATTTTACAAAGGAGATACAATTTTGTTTTAAAAAAGAGAGAGTATTTCTTAGAGAATTTAATTCCTCTCCTATTCCTGGAAAAAGGGAAAAGACTTTGATGCCTCATGTGGCTTGTTTGAGGGTGGTGAAAATATTTTATGGTAAATGTGTTCTACTATGGCAAAAGTGCTTTCTTTATAAGGCTAAGAGTGCAACATGACACCATTACCATTTCAGATCTTCGTATCTGCTCAGCATTTCACATGAGTTGTTTACATGACAAGACTTTATGATCAGGGTCTGAGAACCCTTCCCGTCCCTTTTTTCAAATGTCCAGCCTGGAGAACCTGAAGCTTGATCACTGTTTTGTGTAATTTTTGGTTGGTCCTAATAAAAATGGCATGAGTGTAGTCTCAGTCACGAGTGTAGTCTCAGAATTTCAAAGTGGCAGAGAGAGTACAGTGGAGAGGCTGTGCTTTTTCCTGACAGCAGTGGTAAAAGAGCATCCCCGGGGTAGAACTGATCCTGAAATGCTAGCTGAAAAGAGGTCTGTAATGTTTTGCCATGTAAATATTTTTGTGTATTTAATTTCAGCTAATGAATATGGGGTTTTGAATGTGTGTTTACTGTGGTTAAAAATGCAGGCTTCTAAAGGAAGCAGGCTGGATGGGTGAGTGAAGCATGCTGTAATTGGATGGTACCTGGTTTAAGGAAGAGTTGAGTGCATTGTTCAAGTTCAGCATTCCGTTTCACTCAAAGATTTGCCAGATGTCCCTGGAAGGTCACCATGTAAGGTGTGGGTGCCAAAACCTCCCAGGATTGCACCTTTGCACTGCTATTCAGAGAATTTGTCTCTGAATAGGGAAGTTCAATTTATTCATCATGGCTGGTAGACAGTGATACACCAATGCTCCATGAATTTGTCTAATCACCTTTAAAAGCCAACTGAACTAGTAGCCCTCACGTATCCTATGACAGTGGATTCCAAATGTTTATTACTTTTACGTGTTATCTAAGCCATTTGTGGGTGCATGATTGTTATAGTCTGTTGTAGATTCATTGGCTGTTTTAATATGAAAACGGCCATTCTACTAACTACTTTTAACTGTCAGTAAGAATTTTAAATTCTACATATTGTGTAGGGAAACACACATGACACAACTATATACCTGGTCTTCCAACATAATATGTAATCTCAGCACATTTGGAAGATGGGTTGCTCTATAAAGAAGTAGGATAATATCTGATGATACCGGAAGGATAACTTATATGCTGAAAGACAGATTCGGCTTGTGCCATATTGATGCTGTTTTGCTGTGGGGGAAAAAAGATGTCCTCAAACAACTAAGTCTTCAGATTTAAACCTTCTGTAGATCTTCAATTTCCTACATAATTCTATTTTTGAAGTAGTAGAGCTGTGCCTTATATTTTATATTTTGTGATTTCTGAACATTCAAACAGTGCTTGCCCCCCCACCCCACGTCCCAAAAAAGAACTTGTGAAGATAAATTGGTATACTAATTGCATTCAATCTACATCTTGTAAATATTTGAATGATTCAATTTGAAATCCTTGTTATTTGTTACTAAATGTTTGATGTTTTTCCAAATTTGCACTTTCAACCTAGTAATGCACCAGTACGGAGTTGTATGGTATATAGTTACGTATTGCAGAATCACTGCTTTACATTTGGCTCGTGTGACATTTTTACTTCACCATACTGTGTGCTGTTATTTGCTAGAAATTACTGTTTACCATGCTTACCATGATTAAATGGGGAATCTTGAAATATTGACACCTTCCTGCATACACAGTCTAAGCTAGTGAAAGAGAGATGTCTTCTCTGAAAATGGCATTTATTAAATCAGGCACCACTGAGAATTTTGCTGCTGAAGGGCAAAAAGGGGGTGGGTGGGATAAAAGTGGGAAATTAAATATTGAGAAAATGAACTACTTTACCAATTCATTCATTTCTTTTAAGCAGAATATTATGACTGGTGTTACCTCAGTACTTCTGAGTAGTATCCAACTACATATATTTATTTTGATTTTTCTGTCTAGGGAATCAGTTTTTGACCTTTTTGATCAAAGGCAAAAAACGGGCTGCTTGGAACACTGTCTAACATCATCTCCCTTAAGGAAATGCTTGCCACAATGGTATAGAGAGTAATATCATTTTTTTTGTCATATGAGGTTATGCTCGCATTTGTTTGTATATAGACTGGTGATGTACATTGAAAGAGATGGCAGAAAGGCCGCACCAGGAAAAGAGCAGCAAAGCAGCAATGAGTACCTGTCAAAATGCCTGGATCTTCTCATTGATCACATTGTGCAGGAGCTACCACAAATTCTAGGTAAATTGAGCTGCCTGACTGTAAATAGGGGTTTTCTCTTACTCCTTTGCATAACACTTAACTGTAGAAAATTGAGAAAATATTGTTTCTGCTTCCAGAAACTGGGAGCCAACTAGACATGCAAGTTTTTTTCTCTGCCTTGGGGACCCTGTTTTGGGCGGAAAGATGGCATATAAATATTTTAAATAAAGAGCTGGGTCTCCCTGCAGCCACAGAGCAGCTGTGAAGTACAGCTGTTTAAAAAAAAATGAGTGACTGTTTGGGTTCCTGCCTCCCCCCACATCCATTTTCCTGTGAAAAAGGGGGGAAGGGAAAGCAATGTTCTGCAAGGGGAGTATTGCTTAAAGTTTGTTTTAGATGTAATCTATAATTAATGCTGTTATTGAGAGACAAATTACCCTCTTTTTAATACCTTGGAACAGACAGTAAATTTGTATCTGCTCAAAGTTGATTGCTACTAAGGGTTGCATGCCAAAGATGGGTGGCACAGGAAAATACATTACAATAAAGAGCAGAGTGAAAGCAGGTAGGGTTGATAATAGCATTCTTTATTGATAAAGAAGCTGTAATACTCATAGAAAAATTCAAGGACAGATTATTTTAGCTTCTATTTATGTATAAGATTATGGAGTAAAACAAGCACTAGAGGGGCTAGGAATAAAATCATATTTAAGTCATGTGTGTTGTGACTTCAGTTGTATCTATCACCTGGATATATGGTGCAAGAGACCTTCAAGTTAGAGAACTTAACAGAGTTATTAGTAGTATCAAGGGTAGATTGTAATATGTTAAGCAGGACTGGAGTAGATATACTTTTTATTTTCAGTTTTAATGGTTTGGATTACAAACATTCATAGAGCCCTGGATAGGGGTGGGTGGGAAGATGAGATGGGTAAGAAAAAAAAATCACATACACATATTCACTCTGATGGTTCTTTACTTCAGATCCCACCTTTCTGAAGGTCCTTTTCTTTAAAACATACACAAACATACCACATACAGTGGTGTGTAGGACTTCATATATTGTCATACAGGGTTTTTTTTCTGGGAAAAGGGGTGGTGGAATTCTGTTATCACATTCGCATGTGCAAAGCGCATGTGCACTCCCGGAAATGCATGATGACGTCACTTCCGGACGTGATTCACTCCTGGAAGTGACGTCACTTCCTGGAAGTGACGCCGCTTCCTGGAACCCAGCACAATGCATTACAACGAGATAAATGTTAGTAAGTTCGGAAAATTACACTATTATGAGAAAGGGTTTTTTTTTCTGTATCTTCTACAAAAAGTGAAATCTTCCATTCCCTTTCCGAAACATTTCATTTCTTTGGAATCATATTTTAAAATATGCAAGAAGGAGGGGGGCTCTAAAAATCCAAAACCCATCTCACAAATCTAAATTCTAACAGATTCCCTCTGTTAGCATAGAAAAAAAATCCAAAATTCCACAGTGTCTGAAATTCCTAATCTAATGAATATTGAATTTTCAAATTTTTAGGGAGGGTTTTGCTTTACTGGAGCAATTCAAAAACTCAACTTTTGCTGCATTAGATCTATACTTAGTTTAAAATGGCTTTTTTTTGTTGCCTGCCAACTCTACCTTACCAATGGCTAAGCTGTTGTGACATTGTGAAATGCTCATAAATATTCCAATGTCCCAGACAAACAATATTCATAAAAACTTCCTTAACACCCATATGTCCACTGCAATTTCAGTGATGTTAATATATTTAACTAACACAGAACCAATCTGCATTCAAAAGCTGTTGGAACCATAACAGTGTCAACTTCAGTCAACAAAAGAATGAAAGCAACACACACACAGAGCCCCACCCACCCCCTGAAAAGAAAGCAGAATGAACTCAAAGCAGCACACACACACACACACCCTACCCCCATGAAAAGAAAGCAGAATGAACTCAGAGCAGCTTAGCCTCCTCTGCAGAGACCATGGGCTGAAGGAGGAAGGAATTGCATGGGCAGATTCTAGAGCTGCCGGAACGCCTCTCTGGCGTGTTCCCCGTCAAAAAAAGCCCTGTTGTCATATTATACTGTGCTAAGATTCAGTGACAACCATGATGTATTGAGCGTTTTTGAAGCCTTAGATCACTGTATAGCATTGTCTAGGTAACTGTCTAGTCCTCAGATTTCAGTGGAAAGGGGAGTTGGGACTTAGTTACTAAGGAATTAACTAGAAGAATCTATTAAAGTGAGAGATGTTTCTTTTCAGTGGGAGGCAGGACTTGAAAATAGTTATAATTGGAAGCAGAGAGTCTTCCTGGATCCAAAATAATCCCAACCTGGAGGCAGTGAGCAGAGCATCACTGGTGCCTAGGATTAAACATGGAAGGCCTATCCCAGTAGGCCCACAAGGGGCAGTAGAGATCCCATTTCCTCTCTTGGACAGCATTGTTTTCTCAGTGAAAAAAATCCTCAAGCTTAGCAGCTAAACTACAGAAGGAGAAATCAGCTCACTAAGACTAGAAGTCTTCAATTTTTTCATACTCGGTAGGACTCATTTTTAACCCCCAAATGGCAGCATGAGATCTACTGCATTGCAAGCCAAGATTAGAACCTTTAAAGAACCCTTTCCATCGCTCAGTGATCTGGCCACGCTGTCCTAATATACCTGAGAGACTGGAGGTGTGGCACTAGCAGCAGGTCTTCCAAAAATCAGCAAAACAAATTGGTATCTCTTTAGAGGCTCACAGGTTAGGCTCTGTGACCCTCCTGAGGATCTCAACCCATGGGATGAAGACCAGTAACCAAGGCAAACCCAACAGAGGCTTTTCCCAAATAGAGGAGAGCAGTGACCCTCTCCTCCGCATCCTTAATCAGTCATGAAGTTCAGTTGGTGCTTGCAGGAAAGGACAATAAAGTTTCAGTTTATGACTCCAAGTACCAGTTTTACTCTGTAGAGGAAAATGTAGATGGGAAAACCCATCAGTTTAAATCCTCAAAATAGTTTTAAGTAATAGTCTTGTATAGCACTCTGCTTAAAATGTAGCTTTAAATGATAAAAATTATCCAAAGGGAAGTATCCACTTAAGATGGAAGAAACTATAACCATAATCCTACAAGCTGCTTCCCAAATATGTGAAGCTAGCATGAAGGACAGGAAATGTATGTGTGTGTTTCCAGTCACAGAATTGCTGTCTCTTCTAAAAACTTCTTCAGAAAACAGGCATTTGCTGCATATCAAAAACTAGAATTAGTTCAAGAAAAGTTAGTCGTTCCATGTGTATATCCCATGCTCTGTAATAGAAGGGAAACAAAATGTCTAGAGTTGCGTTTAACCAATAATATATAATCCTGTGCACATTAAATGTATAAACTGGTGAAGCTGCCTTGTAGACCATCGGTCCACTGAGCTCAGTATTATCTACTTTCACTGGCAGCAACTTGGGGTTCTTTTCCAGTCCTGCTACTTCAGATCCTTAATTGTGCTTGAACTCCCTACCACACTTTTAACATATCTACAGGATATGACTTTTAATCAATGTAAGACTAAACTTTGGCAAAATATACTCTGAGATTTTTAGCATATAAAATACCTAATCAATGTATGTCATCTCTTTTGTATTGACTTGGAGTGATGCAGCTTTTGACTGAAAAATCCTGAAGGGGTGCAGAGGCTGATGCAGATATTCTGAAGGTGTATATTTGTGATCTGATGGGTTTTCAAGCATAGGACTCTGGTCCATGCTGTTGTTCATATATTGCTGCTTTATATCTTAGTCCTCAGTACATCAATCTGGAAGTAAATTCCAATGTCTGGTGACTTAGATCCTTGTGTGTCATGCCTAATCATAAACAAGCAAAGAAGGTCATTGGCTTCAGGAAGTACTGGATCTTGGAATCACATTCTCTTCATATCCAGGGAGAGACATCTCTTTTTTAAATGTTTTGGTGCTGTAGAGTGACAAGATAAACACATTGGACCCATATATTGCTCCACACTGAAAAATTGTCATTGTTGTATTGTGAGCTGATTACACAGCTTGGAACATTCATATTGAATACATATTAAAATATTTGATTGAGATCAAAATAGGTATGTTAGTAAGCAATTAGGAAGATGAGTTGCTGCTGGCTTTCTAATAATATGAAACCTGTCCTTTATAGATGACATGTTAGCAGCTTTAGCCAACGTATCAGGACGTAAGCATCCATCAACAGTTCAAGCTAAACAGTTGAAGGGTTGCCTTCCAATGATGTCTGTAGTACTTCATCTTGTAACATCTCAGGTAACAGCTGTTAAAAACCAAAACTTGAGGAATATTATTGCTTATTTTTGTACTCTGTGAGCTGCTATGAGTGTACAAAATGTAGCCTTCTCTTGCTTTTCTTTATATGGGAAGGCGACAGGAATTGATGCCCATGAGTTTTGGCTTTCCATCAGGAAATCCTTATTTAATTACTAGCAGTGTTTTACCAAGGGGCCTAGTCCCTTCATGCTCCTCACTGACCAAAATGTGTGCTCATTCTGTGTATTATACTAGACCATTTGGCACATATACCACCCATTCCAAATATTTAATCTGTTTTTAAACTTTTGTGCACTTAGGTGTTTCGCCCCCAAATTGTAACTGATGAATTTCTTTGCAACTATGGAACTTTCCTGGTAAGTAACAGTTTTAAGTTACAGATGCACAGAACTATCAGATAATCAAGCCACATGTAAAACCCACATGTCCATAAAGTTGTCAGTTTTTGTTTTAGTATTTCTTTGTGTATACCTTTTGCTGATACAAGTTATTTCCCTAACACACATTCAAAAGAAAAGAAATATTGTAGAGTTCTTTTAAAAACAAATTTAAATGAGGAACTAACAACTCAGAAATAAAAAAAATATATGATGCTTGAAGGAGCTGCAGCACTGTCTTCTGAATACCTGCATTAGGCCCTGCTTTTTATCCATCAAGTGTCTTGTGTTGGACTGAACGACCGGTGACTAAGAACAGCATTCATCCGTCCAGCTTCCTCTGAAATCCCTCCATCACAAAGTGACTGTTCTCTCTCAAGCAGTCTTTCCATGAATATCTGCTTTGCTTTTTGTTGTTTACCAGACAGTTTACAGATATCAGGCCACAACAAGTACCTACATTCAGTCTCAGCATGGACCACTTCTCTATTGCTGCAAACCATCAATATGTGGCTTCAGCAATACCACTTCTTTTGGCCGGGGGGGGGGGCACACTCCTAACTGATAGGTATACAGGCTTTAAACAGCCTTTGCTGACTTATAAGAAATCACACATTCTCTTATAGCTGGTGCCACAAAACCTAAAGCAGGCTGCCCTACATTATATTTTTTAAAAATGTTTATTTTGAGTAAAAGCATAATTACTTTCTTTTCATACTATGGCAAAAATGATACATTTAAGATTCTTTAGTGTTTTAAAAGATGAAGAACACAACCTGCAAGAATTGTGTTTTCATTTTCTCCTTGCCAGAACATTTACATTATGTTTACTTGATGAAATGCTGAGTTTTGTAAACTAGAAAGGTGAGATATTTGTCATGTTCAGCATCGGCACTCTAGCTTTGATATTAACAATAAAACCTCTGTTGGGATTTCAGTTGTGCCACAGCGCACTGCAGTTAAAATGAAGTACTACTTCTATATTGTATTGTCAGTTTCTACCATGACTGTGACAGCGGCTGTCAAATGGACAGGTATATAAGTACCATTTTTTCATTGAAAAAATATGGTGAATGCATATGTTTCAGTAGCAAGTATTTAAATGAATGATATATAGAAGATTGCAGCACTGTCTGGTGATAGCAGAATGGGCTTAGTGTTAATCTCCACAGGTTTCTTCAGTTCCAAGAAAATATAAGTGCCTGAGATTTAACTGGAAAATTCTATGACTGTAGACACCACAATATTTGTAGAGATATTTTTAGATTTAGAATTAAAGTACATTGCAAGCTGAACTTTTAAAAAGGAATCGTAAAGCTTTCTTCTCTTCTAAATATTTTATTTCAGTTTTTAGCAAAGAGGTTGGATTAATGTCTTTTGATGCAAGATTGCTGTTGACTTTTTTCTCCCTCACAGACTGCAGCTTAGGGGAGAGAAAGTATGTCATTGCTGTCCTGCTCCTTCTGCACTAAAAATGCAAAATTAATGAGCAAAAAGCCACAAGTAGGGACATGCATGGGTTTACCCAAAGCAGGAAAACAATGTGGAATAACCCAGCTGCTTCGGGATTTGGGTATTTAAACCGCTTCAATATACTCCATAAAGATTCGGAGCACACCAAAGTGAAAAGGCTGGGGGAAGCATTTAACCCCCCGCCCCAATTGCTTCAGCTGACTGGTGAGCTCTGCTGGAGCTTACTGGCGGGCTCAGCTGGAGCAAGGGTGTCAGATTTAAATATGCCCAAAGATTTCCAAAGTGACCCGAATTGCTTCAGAAAGCTTGGATTCAGGATTCCCAAATCAAACCCACAATGCTGGGCCCAATTTGGAAATCCTGAATCTTTATGAATTGGGTCCGATTTGGGTATTTATTCCAAATCAGAAACCCGAATAGCACACCCCTAGCCACAATCACTGCAATTAAATGAATTAGTAAACAGTATATTTTAATGTAATTTTTCTAGGAATGATTATTTCTACAGCAACTGTCTTTCTCAGTGTTATTTTTTTTTAATTGAATGCCAATAAACTTTTTGGAAAGGTAGTCTACCTGACATGGTACTTTAGCTTGTATCAACAATTAGAATTTTGCTTTGAAGGGAGTATAGTAGAATGTACTTTTTTTTTTCCAACTCAGAACACACCTGATCTCTCATCATGTTGCAAAGGCTTCTTTCATGTCATAGTTTTCACCCTACAGTCATGAGGAATAGAGGGTAAAAACCAATCCAGCTAAAGTGAAGCACTTTGAAGTCCTATTATTTTAACAGAAGAGATAAAAGTTGAATGCCCTGAGATTCTAGTTAACCACACTAAATTTTGAGCTCAGAACACAGTGAAACGATCAGCTTGTGATTTTTGGATGCCTCTCTCTACTAAGAACTTAGAAATCATCTGAAGAAGAGGTGGCTACATTTTTCTCTTAATCATCATTGTAGTCTTGTAAGTAGCTTTTTCATCTGGTATCTATGATGTTGGTATGCCAGCAGCTCCTGTCATTACTGCCTCTAATCAGCTCAGTGACTCAGTCTTGGAGTCCTCAGGGGAAAAGCCAGAGGAGCCATTGGCTGAGGCAGATCAGCAGGACCAGGAGGGTCTGACAGTGCAGAGGCATCAGCTGATGATGTGCCAGAGTCACCAGAGACCATTCTGCCAGATCCCCCTTTGGAGTCTTCACTGCCAGCCCCTGAGATAGCCAGCAGGCTTCTACCAAGCATGTCTCAAATTTGAACTTATAGTCCCAGGACTAATTCCCACTTGGCAGGAACAGTTGTGGCAGAAGACCTGGGCTGAGGTGGCCCAAAGGAGTTGAAGTGCCTATTTGGCTGTATGCAACAACATCCCTGAGTAGAGCAGTGAGACCAATAGTTCCTCACAGCACAGCCTCAGGAGCTTCAATACCTGACAGCAAGTGCAGCTTAGCCTGATTAACTCCCAGACAATTTAGGCTGAGCTTGAGAAGGCTGCCTTGCTTGACCAAGAGGTCCACTAGGAGCTAGCCTTGTACTCTAGCTCTAAGCTCCTTGTCTCCAGCTCTAGCCAACTCTCTCAAGTCTCACTAGTCAGGCCTGAAGACCTGCTCCAGGGGAGATTTGACCAGGCTTCCCTGCAGAGCGCAGGCCCCCTTCATACCCAGAGATGCCAAACTTGGAGGGAGACTTCAGCAGGCTGTCCTCTACCCCCCCTCCCAGTTTGCAATACGTTGATTGGGAAGATCAACGGGAAGGGTGGGAAGGGAAGTGCTGCCAGAGTGCATGACTGAAACAGAGACTGGGAGTTGCTGGATCAGAGGAGGATGAAGGATTGGTCATGGTGCTGAGCTGGGCCGGGAAGATGGAGTGAGGGGTGGGTGGCAGGCAGGGACAGTCCCAAGAGTTTGGGATTTGGAGGAGCTGGATGTCTCTCCAAAACCCCACCATTCCTCCTGAGATTCCCCTTCGTCAACTTCCTCAAAAATTTTGAGGAAATCCATTTCCACTCCCACCAGCAGTGAGACCTGTTCTGCCTCCTCCACAGCCCCCGCAGGGAGATTTACTGCAGTTGGAGTCTCTGGTGCCTCCGAGACCTCCCCCACAATATTGCTGGGCTCCAAAGGGCAACCAGGACAAGCTGTGCACTTCCTCTTCCCATGACCACCTTTGCTCTTCATTCCACGCCTCATAGTGCTGCACACAAAAATAAGTTGGAAGCAAAAGAAACAAGATAACTTTGAGGAGTTTCCACCCTCATGCGACAAAGCCACACAAAGCTATGCTCCAGAACAAGGCAATAGCCCTGGGACTGGGCTTAAGACAGAGCCCCTAAACAACACAGAGGCACCTGCCCAGGCGGCAGAGGTTCTCAAAATAAAAATGAGATGCACACAGTGGGTGCCCAAAAACAAGAGTGAGCTGAAACAAGGACATGTGCCCAGCAAGCAAGAGAGAGAAAGTAAGAGAGTTGGGACTTCAGGAGGAACCCACACAAAGCTGGGCCCCAGAGCCACTGGCCCTGAGTCTGGGCTTGGGGGAGAGGCCCTAAACCAAAACCAAGGGAAACAAGTAAACAGCAAGAGTGAGCCCTCAAAAGAGCAGAGAAAGAATTGAGAAGAGTTAAAGACAAGCAAATAAAAAAAAGAGGAGGCGTAGCCTAGGCCCCAGAGCCAGGCTAAGGCCTGAGACTAGGGTGGGGTGGGGTGGGGTGGAGGGAAAAAGGCACCCTCACCCAAAGACCTTCCCACAGCAAGGCCAAGAGCTGGAAATAAGAGCCTTCTTTCAGTCTCTTTAAAGCAGCAGCAGCCAAAAGCACAATCCCAAATCCTTCCACATACACTCCCACTCCAGTCCCAGCAACACCTCCTCTTCACTCTCCCTCTGTCTACTGGGACTGAAACATGAGGCAGAGAGAGGTGCCTTTTATAAAAAACGCTGACATATAGAAAAACAGGAGGTCTGTGGTTGGCTGACAGACCTGCCTAACAGGGTTTGGAAGGGTGAGATTGGTGTGCCCATGGCTACAAAAGGCCCATCTCCTTGGTTGCTTAGGGGATTGACCCCCAGTGCCTGGCTGTATAGGGCAGAATGGAAGCTTTCCAGATGGCTAGGAGAGCTGCCAATCAAAGGTAAGTGGAATATGATTGGGGTTTCCAATGGCAACAAAAGGTCTTGGCTCATTGTTGCCTAGGGACTCAATGAATCGGTGCCAGCCTGTCTGAAATTACAAATAGTTCATGAAGCTAATGAAACAGGCCAAAAAGTCGTGAATTTCGTGATAATTTTGTGATAACTGCGGCCCCACAAAACGCTGTTTCGCGACACACGAAACGACCCGTTTCGTGACAAAATTTGCTTCATATTTCGATTCATGCCCATGTCTAATGCTACCTCTTTAATGGATTGGGATTTCATTGAATTTATGATATTCATTGACATTCTGTTCATCCTAACATAAATAGTGAATAGGCAAAGAAGAAGACCCTCAAGTTGCCTGTAAATAATAAATCTGTGCCAGGTATCTAATGATGTAAAGGTGACCGGCCTGGATCCAACAAATGGTGTGTCTAGTTCAGCATCCATTTCCATGTAACGGACAACCCAATTGCCCTCAGAAGGCCTATCAGCAAGGCACAAAAGCTAAGTCCTTCCACTGTTCTTGATGCCTTGTTGCTGACATTGAGGGTTAGTGTCTCAACATTCCAATCATCATGGCTAGCATCCATTGACAAATCTATCTTTCATTACATTGTCTAAACCCGCTTTAAAGTCAACTACACTAGTGACCATTATTCATTCTAATATAGGGTGGTATCTTTTAGGGTTGTGCACTTCGGGAATCCGATTTGGGTATTTTACCTGATCTGGAAAGCTTAGGCCCCGATTAGGAAATCCTGAAGCAAAGCTTCCTGAAGCATTCGTAATGCTGGAAATAAGAGGCTTCTTTCAGTCTCTTTAAAGCAGCCGTCGCCAAAAGCACAATTCCAAATCCTTCCACACACTCTCCCACTCCAATCCCAGCAAAATGCTGACATAGATCAGGAGATCTGTGGTTGGCTGACCGACCTGCCTAACAGGGTTTGGAGGGGTGAGATTGGTGTGTCCATGGCTACAAAAGGCCCACCTCCTTGGTTGTCTAGGGGATTGACCCCCAGCTCCTGGTTGTATAAGGCAGAATGGAAGCTCTCCAGATGGCTAGGAGAGCTGCCAATCAAGGGTAAATGGGCTATGATTGGGATTTCCAATGGCAACAAAAGGTCTTGGCTCATTGTTGCCTAGGGAGTCAATGGATCGGCGCCAGCCTGTCTGCAATTACAAATAGTTCATGAAGCTAATGAAACAGGCCAAAAAGTCATCTATTTCATGATAATTTCATGATAACCGCGGCCCCACAAGATGCTATTTTGCGACACACGAAATGCCCCGTTTCGTGATGAAATTTGCTTTGTATTTCGATTCATGCACATGTCTATTCCTCACTATTACACTAGAGCCCACATTTTAGGATTTCTTTCTGCTTTCTTTTACTTGCTTTTATCTGCAGCTCAGTCTCTAATCTCCTTCTCATTGTTCCCAATAGTAGCACATTTCTTCCAAGGTGGAGTTTGTATAACTATGCTGGCAAATCACCCTGCAAGAAAGCCAACCCTCGAAAAAGGGCTAGGAAAAGTTTTATAATGTTACCAGCTTCTACCTCATGATAAGATTAAGAAGTTAAATCCGTGATCTAATTATAAACAAATTAGATCACCAGTTAGACACTCTGCTGCTTAGCAGGATAAGAGGGGAATTCATAGTCGTTTCCATCAGCTTTCCTGGCCCAGTTGACTCCTCCTCTCTGACTCCATAAGCAGCCAGTCACCCTGAAGAGGAACAATTAAGACTGGCCCCTCCATTAGACAGCTTTGGCTGATTTTTATCATACTCCTTTTTGTTAACTGCCTTGAGTTTTTCTGTTGGAAAAGAACATAAGATCTAAACATAATATATGACTTGTTACATTTTTTCAGCATGCTAGGATTTCTTTTTCCATACGGTGATGCTTTTCTCATGTGACCCTTAATGTAGAAGAAATTACACATTTATGTTATAGGGCCTGAACAATTTAAGTAACATATATTATATTATGCAGAAGGTTATTGCTTCTCTGGCACATAAGCATCAATGACATATCTTTTACATCGATATAAAATACCTTCCATGCATAAAATTGAATCACAAAAATGAAAATAAATTAAGTGGCACAAGAGCATTGGGAATAATAGTGAAGTATTTACTTATCCCAGAACATTAATATTTCATTTTACTGCTCTTAAGAAGGATGATTTATTTAGGTTATCCTAAAAGTGTGGGAGGATATCATTTTCTGCAGTTCCTTCAATATGTATCCATAGAGTGTGTATCATGAGAAGTGCCTCAAAAAGATCTCATAAATAGCAAAAAATTGTATTTTCCAGAAGCCTTTTAATCTTTTGAATCTATACCTTGAAGTTAAAAACTGCATTAGAATATGTAGTGCTAAACTACTAATAAAGTGTGTTGTTTAACAGTGTCATATTTTATCCGGAAATTTTATTTCTTAGAAGTACTAAAGTCATTCAGTTCACAATAGTTCTGATGGCATAGAAAACTGACTGTACTTCAAAGATTGTTACAGACTTATATCAGATGCATTTTCTGAAACGTAAATGTGGTTAAATGGTTTACGGAGTCCAACATTATACTCTGTTATATTTAAAAATTTAGACATTTCATCTAATGTAAAAATAAACTAATTTTCTGGATGTTTGTATCCCTCCTCCCACAGAATTTCATCAGATCAATAGATTCAGGAGAAACTAACTTATGTGGAGCAATAGGTGAGTTTGTCATTCCCTCTATCTAAAAACATTTTCTGTCTTTGTTACAAAAAAATAACTGCTGTGATTCCTCTCCCCACCCCGCAGGACAAACAGCTTCAGAAGAACTGATTAAGACTGCTTTATCAGCACTTGAGGCAATAATACAGCATCCAGCCTTGTTAATGCTTTACTGCTCAACAGTAAGTCCTAGAGCCACTTGAAACATTTATGTGCTTACTGGCTATTCCTTCACTAATAAATAGAATATTCCCAGATCATTAGTAGTTATTAGGGTCATGGTTTAAAAAATGAACTGTCAGGGGAAGAAAGGAAATTGATTTAAGAATTTTTTTCACTAGGTTTTTTAAAAAAAATAGTTACCAGTTGTTTAGAAGCCTTGGTTAAGAGCACGGGACTCTAATCTGGAGAACCGGGTTTGATTCTTCACTCCTCCACATGAAGCCAGCTGGGTGACCTTGGGTCAGTCACAGCTTCTAGGAGCTCTCTCATCCCCACCCATCTCACAGGGTGATTATTGTTGTGGGGATAAAAATAACATACTTTGCAAACCACTCTGAGTGGGTGTTAAGTTGTCCTGAATGGCAGTATATAAATCGAATATTGTTATCATCATCATTTTCAAGCAAACTCTGTTGAATCTGATTGTTCATATGAATGTTTTGCTGTAGTCTAAATTCTGTATCTGGATTCAATTTACCTTTTAAATATTCATCTCTGGTTGTGAGCTCATGAAAGATTTTTCTGTGGGAGATGTGAATGTGGTAAAAGAAAAAATAACTATTTGCAATTTTAACAATACTCATAGTCACCTGGATGTATCTCAGACATCTAAAGAAATCAGTTTTCTGCCCCAATGGCCTTACTTTTTCATTACTCTAAATCCCTAATTGTATCAGATGTTAGTGCCATGAACAGCAGTGCTGTACTACAGCATACATACTACAGTGTATAATTTTAATTACTTAGAATATAGCTCATTGGAGGCAAAACGTAATAATTCACTTGCATGTTGAATATAAACTGCTTAGAAATGCTTTCACTCAAGGGATGTCTTAATTCATTGTTGAGCATGACTTGAAATCTATGAATGTAAATGCTGAGCACCCAGAGGAACTTGGTACTTGCTTGTTAAATTGAAGCAGGACATGTTTAAGGTTCCAGATCAATACTTTAAACATAGAAATTCTTAATAGGATACCCTTTTCTCTGAC
Organism: Eublepharis macularius; assembly: GCF_028583425.1. Lineage (NCBI taxonomy): Eukaryota > Metazoa > Chordata > Lepidosauria > Squamata > Eublepharidae > Eublepharis > Eublepharis macularius. The sequence goes on from NC_072800.1 coordinate 32,424,176, forward strand.
TAGAAGCATCTATCTAAAATTGGTTCCAGAGGGTAGGCTAGTTAGTGTCAACAAAGTTAGATACCATCCTTTTATTCTTGTTTGATAGAATAAAATATTTTTAAAGCTACTTTGAGAAACAAATAAGTTTCTAGAGCAAAACAAAACAACTTTCAAAAGACAATTTTCAAGCAGTTTGAATTTATGTGGCTATACTATTGGCTCACTTAAAATTGTATTTGCATGTGTTACTTGAGCTGGCTTGTGTTCACATTAGTTGTATGTTTCTATGGGCAAATAAATACTCAGTGGACTGGATACTATCTCTCTGACTGACCTACCTAATAGGCTTGTTGTGTGAGAATAAAGTGAACAAGCAAATTAGAACCAAACTAGTCAACTTGGAGGAATGATAGGATAAAAAATATATTGTGGGAAAGAAAGAAGGTGAAGAAGGTAAGCTCACCATTAGAGGCATCTTTTCAAGAAACTCAAGAAGATACCAGGAAAATATTCGAATTTCATGCTTCAGGTTTTCCCGAAGCAGGAAAAACATTTGGAAATACACAAAACCCAAAGCGGATTTGGATATTTGAATCGCTTTGGAATGCTCTGTAATTCAGGGGGCTGGGTTTTCTCCCAGCACCCCCACCCACTCCCACCCCAAATCCTGCATTTACCCCTCCCCTCCAGCCCACTTACCTGGCCCTTTAAAGATCCCTTTAAACTATCAGCTGGCAGGCGGCAGGGGGGGATTCTCCCTGCCGCCTGCCAGCTGATAGGTTAAAGGGTGGGCGCTGCAGGGCTGCTCCCTCTGACACCCGGCAGAAGAAGCCTGGTGGCGCAGACCTTCCCGGTGCGAAAGGGAGGGAAAATTTCCTCTCTCTCTCACCGGGAGGGCATGCGTGCTGGACTGTTTCTCCCTGGTGTCAAAGAAACAGGGAAAAACTCCCTGTCTCTTTGACATTGGAGAGAAGCAGCCTGGCGGTGCACACCTTCCTGGTGAGAGAGAGGGGGGAGATTTCCTCTCTCTCACCGGGAGGGCAAGTGCACTGGGCTGTTTCTCCCCGGTGTCAAAGAGACAGGGAAAAACTCCCTGTCTCTTTGACATAGGGGAGCAGCAGCCTGCGGCTGACAGCAAGCGCCCAGCAGAGGCTCGCAGGCATTTGTCTGCTTTCCCGCTGCCACTGTCATCTGCCACAGACGGGGCCGGGGAACTCTCTGGCCCCATCTATGGTGGCTGACAGTGAGTGCCCAGCGGGGGCTCGCAGGCATTTGCCTGCGTTCCCGCCACCGCTGTCATCTGCCGCAGACGGGGCCAGGGAAGTCTCCAGCCCCGTCCGCTGCAGTTGACAGCGAGCGTCCGGCGGGAGCTCGGAGGCATGCATTACTGCCTCCGCTGTCATCTTCTACTGCTTGCAGCGGCAGGGAAACGGGCATTTAAACCCGAAGCTTCCCAAAGCATTACAAATGCTTCGGGAAGCTTTGCTTCAGGATTTCCTAATCTGGCCCCAATTCGGAAATCCCTAAGCTTTCTGGATCGGGTCCAATTCGGGTATTTTACCCGAATCGGATTCCTGAAGCGCACGCTCCTAGAAGATACCACCCTATATTAGAATGAATAATGGTCACTAGTGTAGCTGACTTTAAAGCGGGATTAGACAATGTAATGAAAGATGGATCTGTCAATGGATGCTAGCCATGATGATTGAATGTTGAGACACTAACCCTCAATATCAGCAACAAGGCATCAAGAACAGTGGAAGGACTTGGCTTTTGTGCCTTGCTGATAGGCCTTCTGAGGGCAATTGGATTGTCCGTTACGTGGAAATGGATGCTGAACTAGACACACCATTTGTTGGATCCAGCACGGTCACCTTTACATCGTTAGATACCTGGCACAGATTTATTATTTACAGGCAACTTGAGGGTCTTCTTCTTTGCCTATTCACTATTTATGTTAGGATGAACAGAATGTCAATGTATATCATAAATTCAATGAAATCCCAATCCATTAAAGAGGCAGCATTAGACATGGGCACGAATCAAAATATGAAGCAAATTTCATCATGAAACGGGTCATTTCGTGTGTCGCGAAACAGCGTTTTGTAGGGACATGGTTATCACAAAATTATCACGAAATTCACGACTTTTTGGCCTGTTTCATTAGCTTCATGAACTATTTGTAATTTCAGACAGGCTGGCGCTGATCCATTGAGTCTCTAGGCAATAATGGGCCAAGACCTTTTGTTGCCATTGGAAACCGCAATCATAGTCCACTTACCCTTGATTGGCAGCTCTCCTAGCCATCTGAAGAGCTTCCATTCTGCCCTATACAGCCAGGCACTGGGGGTCAATCCCCTAGGCAACCAAGGAGGTGGGCCTTTTGTAGCCTTGGGCACACCAATCTCACCCCTTCAAACCCTGTTAGGCAGGTCTGTCAGCCAACCACAGACCTCCTGATCTATGTCAGTACTAACATTAAGGAGAATGTTTATAAAATGATATATAGGTGGTACTTGACGCCTAAAAAAATAGCGTATGGAAATGCTAAGATGTCAGATAAATGTTGGAAATGTAAAAATCATGAAGGATCATTGTATCATATGTGGTGGACTTGTGAGGTGGCTAAACAGTATTGGGGAGATATTTTAGAAGTGATGAATGAAATTTTGCAGACATTGCTGGGATTGGAGTGGGAGAGTGTGTGCAAGAATTTGGAATTGTGCTTTTGGCTGCAGCTGCTTTAAAGAGACTGAAAGAAGCCTCTTATTTCCAGCTCTTGGCCATGCTGTGAGAAGGTCTTTGGGTGAGGGTGCCTTTTTTCCTCCACCTCAACCCACCTCTCACTCTGTCTTCCCGGCTCAGCTCCACCATAGGTTCTCCTTCATCCTCCTCTGGTCCCCGTTTCAGTCATGCACTCTGGCAGCACTTCCCTTCCCACCCTTCCCGATTAAATTATTGCAAACTGGGAGGGGGGGTGAAGGAGAGCCTGCTGAAGTCTCCCTGCGAGTTTAGCATCTCTAGGTATGACGGGGGGGGGGGGGGTGTTGAAATGCCCTGACAAATCACGAAACTAACCAATCATTTCGGCAAATGTCAATTTTGTGAAGTTTTGCGATTTGCAATTCATGATAACGAGGAAACACGAAACCCTCGCTTCGGGCTTTTTCTGTTTCGTGCCCATGTATAGGCATCATATTCTGGAGATGCAATGGGATGCAATGGGAGTATGGAAACATTGGCCATTTCCACAAGGATTAACTGCCTTGGGTTCAGTGTTATTGGGAAGCAGTTTTTTCCTGCTTCTCAACAGCAGCATCATTCATGTACCTTCTGGGGTCTTCCCAGCTTTTCTATAATCTTTCTCAAATCTGCTTTGCTGTAAAATGTTGAGAAAGATAACAGTAAAGTCTGGATGATTGCCATGTATATGGGAAAGTTTTGAGTTTTCTGCCCTCTGGCAGTCATTTTCCCTGACACTGTCCCCACAGTAACCATTTTGTCCCCCCACCACTCAGGGGCTTTAAAAAAAACTCAGCAATTGAATATCATTATATCAGTGTAACAATATGTTCAGCAGGTTCTCTGAATTCTCAATTTTCACATTTTTAAAAAAGTAAATCTATAACCTCTTCCATGGTGAAGACAAAGGGAGAGATATCTCAGCAGTGGAAGGGGCTAGAGACTGACTTTTTTAAAGATGAAACTTGAAAATTCAGAGAACCCATTACACTTATTGTTATAGCGTTATATCAATATAATGATATTCAATTGATTTTTTTTTTACATTGAAAAAGCCCCAGTGGCTGTGGGAGTAGGGCTAGCTGCTGCAGGTGGAATGGAGGCAGGGAAACTTCGGGGAAACTGCCATGTGGAAACCCTTTTGCTGCTGAGCTGTATCAGCAGCCACACCAACAGTAAGGAAACCACACAAACCGATTTCCATGTGGAAACTACCGCTATGCTGGCTTTATGTAGATACTATTCCTTCAGATCTAAGCGATCTATTCAGTTTTTAAAATTAGTAAGACTGAACACTTTCTTGACTGGAGCAAAACCTTCTGCTATAATCATTAAATGGATGATAATTCTCAGTGCAGTTTATAATGTGCCTCTGAAGCATATTTCCTCCTTTGTATAATGCAGAATTAGCATTAACATAGATTTTACTTGTATCTTTTTTCTTATCTAATATTCTGTGCCAATCATATAGTAAGTCTGATGGTTAGATACCAGTGACAGTGTTTTAGTTAAACTAATGAAACATATTATCCATGTGTAGACAATTTACTTGAAGTTGATATGTCCTTACACAAGTTTATGAATGAAAATATATTTGAATTATTCGGCTGTTAGATTATAGGCTGTAGTTGGGAAGATTGCACTATATATGATTTCTATTTTTATTTTTGAATAATTTAAACCAGATCTTTATTTTGCTGTTCTGTAGGTTATGGATTACATCCTTCCACCCTTAGTTTCTTTGATCTCCAGTCAAAATGGTAAATATATGGCCACATCAACTAAAATACCCATTTTGCTTTAATTAGAAATCAGTGCGGTCACATTCTTGGCACATTGATTTTTCTAGTGGAATGGAGACTCTTCAGCTTGCGGTTGCTCTCAGAAACCACATCACTGCTTGTGAGCCACGAGGTCATGGCTGAAGAGAAAGAGAACCTTAACTCAAACAACAAACTTCTGTCTCTCATTAGAGACTCGTTGCTGCCTCAGTAAGTACAGAACAGTTTTTTCTAATGAAAACTAATTCTGTAATCAATCTGTTTTGTCTGCTTGTTTTGAAAAATGCTGTTAGATATAAATGACAAGCGTAAGGTAGTCGTAATTAATGATGAGCACAGTTACACATTCTTCTGCCAGATGTCTCAGAACAAGAGTTTTATATCGTCCTTCGCCATATGCATTGTAGAGGTTGACCAGCTGCAGGACACCACCATTTGCACAGCAGCTTTATAGTCTTCTGGTTCCTCCTGAAGAGAAGCAAGGTCTTGCCTTAATTATTTGGCTGCTGTTTTTGTTGGATTTCTTTCTGCCTTTCCGGCTGCAATAAAACCAGTTTGGTCATAATCAGTCCACTCTCTCTAGAGATTGTATGTTTAGTAAATGCTTTCCCTAAAAAATGAAGGCAGGATCAAGGAAAATTAGGCCTCTTGGTTGAATCCAGTAATATTCATAGAAGAGCAATGGGGCTAAAAGCACTTTCAGGGAGGGACAGAGCAGGAAAAAGCAATTTTTTAAATAAACAAAGCAAGGTAGAAGTTGAAGGGGGTTTGGTTGAGGCATGTAAGAGGAAGAGGAGACAAATGTTAAGATTTGTGTGATCTAGTTAGAAAGCATAGAATGGGCAGTGAGGAAGTTGATCATTCCATAGGGGCCCTACATACTTAACATGTTTCCTCTGTAGATAATTTCTATGCAGGAAACCCATGTATGTTATCAGTTTTGAAGCATGGCATGAACTTGTATGCTTTTACCACAAGGACACCAGCTAGAAAGTTAATGACTACTAATTTTATCTCTTACAAACATGGCATTCTGGCTAAGCCTGCAATTCTGTGTATACTTACTTCAGAGTAATGGAGTTGAGTAGTACGTCTCCAAACACATATGCATGGGATTGGGCTTTAAGAGTCGAAGATGATTTTTATTTGTCATCTTAATTCTGAGTATGAAAATGTTTCTTGCTTATATATAATTTGCTGAAATTTGAAGTGCTAAAACATGGGGAAATATACATCAATTGCAGGATTGTAAGATTGCTTTCATAGATAAAGACTGACATTTATATATGGAATTTAATTGATATTTATTATTTTTGGTAGAAATCAGAAATGTGGCTACACTACTGAGAACATTCCATCAGCAAGCCACAACTAGAACACCTTTTTGACTTGGTTCTAGCCTGTTGTAGAAACAGATAATTATGAGATTATGGTGATGATGACCTTTTTCTTTTCTTTTTTAAAAAGCTAATCCTTCACTATGCTAAATCTTATTCATAGCTTGGTTTGAAAAAATGTTTAGCATTTTGAGCTTTACCATATTTGGAGTAAGTTGGTGAATTAGTTGCTTGAAGAAATGAGCTTTGGGATTTACCTAGCAACATTTGGTGGTTTCTATCTGGATACCTGGACAGTCCAGGTGAACCCGATCTCAGAAGCTTAGTAGGGTCAGCCTTGGTTAGTAATTGGATGGGAGACTTCCAATGAAGACCAGGGTTGCAGAGGCAGGCAATGGCAAACCTCTGTTAGCCTTTTGCCATGAAAACCCCACCAGAGGTTGACATAAGTGAGCTATGACTTGAAGGAACTCTCCACCACCATCTGCAGGTATAACCAGGAAACCAAATTTTCCTTAACCCTTGTTTCTTTCACTTTGTAAAAGTGAGAAGTGTTCACCATAGTTCTTCCTTAGGATATTTAAGATGCTCAGTCCTGCCCATACCATTTAGGACATGGACAATAAAGAATTAGTTGTTTGATACGGACAAAATATGTATTAAGCACTATGTTACCAGATTTCACAGTACATAAAGGAGTTGAAAAATTTGTATAGTCCAGGTAGATAAAATAGTTTTGGGGGTGAAAGTGAAACCTCCAAAAAAAACACTAGTGTATCAACCACAATATTTTCTAGCTCTGTGAAGAAACTATTAAGAGAAAGCAAGATGCTGCAAACGTGTTATCTTTCTAGGGCTGTGCTGTTTGGGTTTTGCTTCAGGTAAAGTTACCCGAAGTGGACCCGATTTGGCAAGCCTCAGCATTTCTGAAGCGGGGCCAGCATGCTGGCCCCGCTTCGGGAATGCCAAAGCTAAGCTTACCAAAGTGATTTGGGTCGCTTTGGTAAGCTTCGGGGCTTGTTTAAAGGGCCCCGTCGCTGCTTGTAAGCAGAGGCACCCGGAGCTTGTAAGCAGAGGCCGGAGCTGCTGCCTCTGGCCCTTCCTGCCCTTCAAATGGCCACGGCGTGCTGGTGCCACGGCGGCCATTTGAGGGGCAGGAAGGGCCAGAGGAGGCGGCTCCAGCCTTCCCCACCACCCCGCAGGCTCGGGTGGCGGCAGAAGAGCCTGCTGGCTCCAGGCTGCGCTGCCTTGTGCTGCCTCTGCCACTGTCGTGGTAGCAGTAGCCCGCCACCCAGCTGATAACCCTCCCGCCGTCAGGTAAGTCGGTGGGGATTGGAGGGGTCTCCCCAGGGTTGGGTGGGGGTGGAAGGGTCTCCCCAGGGGGGTGGGGGTTAGAGGGGTTGTCCCAGGGAGGGTGGGGTGGTGGTGGTGGTGGTGGGGAGTTCCCCCCCCTCGCTTCAGTATGCTCCGAATCTTCACGGAGCATACCAAAGCGATTCCCGAAACCCGAATCGCCGCTTCGCATTTGGGGGTATCCCAAATCGGGGTATCCCAAATTGGTTATCCCGGGTATCCCGAATATAGCCACCCGTGCACAGCCCTATATCTTTCTCCTTGATAATTCTCCTTTCCCCTTCTGAAGGGCATTTATTTGGCCTATTAGAAATCTGATATTGCCACCCTCTTTCTACTGGATAGTTTTTATTTATTCTGTTGATATTTGTGTTAACATTTTTTGTTCTTTTCATGTATATTTTATTGTTAACTAATGTTACTATAAGCTACTTGAAGAGCTGTCCTGGAAAGTAACCTAGGGACAGTAATAAAACCTAATGGAATCACTATATTCCATTTGGGCGGAGAGGGGTGGCAAAGTTTAGCTGGAATATGACATGGTAGAATACAGGGAGACCTGAAGTTTGAAAAGCAGGAAGGAGAAGTTAATTTTGGTAGAAATTGTTGTCTTCTATTGTGTTGCTTTTGGAGAAGTGTGAAAACAACAGAGAATGACCAATTTACCAAACATAAAACAAAGAAAACAATAAAGGTTGAGATCTTCTCTATCTTGAGGGAACAAGATATTTAGAGATGCTTCCTAGCTTGTAAAGGACACAGCAGAATGAATAAAGGGGAAGGTTGCTGTTAAGGCAAGCATCATGACATCTAATTACACAGTATACTGCTGCTAAGCATCAAGCCCCTGCCAACGGGAAAGCAAGAACAAGGAAATTGAGCGATTCCGCTTGCATAGCAGCTCAAAAACATCATAAAAACCAAGGAGGTGGTCACATGTGTGCAATATTTAACTTGTTCTTTCCAGTTCAAAGCTTCTAATCCTTGAGAGAATCAACAAATACTTTCTCCTGTGTCCTCCTGCAGCCTAGAGAATAAGTGAACCAGTCAACCTGCTTTAATGGTTCACTCACAAACAGCTTTCTTTTTTAAATGATGTAATATTTTATGGAGTTACAAGTTCTTCTGTAATCCATAACAAAAAAATATTGCTAGATTTTGTGTGACTTGAGTAGAACTCCTTGAATGTAAAACTGCATTACAGCAAACAAATGAAATGAAGAAGTTTGCAGCAGCAGTTTCCTAACTTATCCCACTGATTGCTGAACAAGTACTTTTGCACTGGCTCTGTAAAGCAATGAAGCAGTCTCTCAGTGGCCAAACTTTGCTGTCTTCTCCCTCTCTAACTGGTTGATGTAAAGAATGCTATATTTAAAAATTGTGGGATTCAGAAATAGCAACATGTCTGTGCCCCTGAAGGCTATATCACGGCAACAAGGCTATTCTCCTTCTTCCCCTTTTCAAAAATGTGTGACAGCTGAAAAAACATGCTGCTATTTTTGTGCTATATCACTACATAAGGGGATAATGCTGTTGTTTCAAGCATTGATGATGGCTGTAGAAAAGGAAAGAACATGATGCTGGCATTGAACTTGCCATAATATACAGAGCACTAAGACAAAGTGGTGGTGCTTTTGGTAATGTAATCGTTAATTAAATTTACCACATACTTCATCATTTGGCATATGGATCTTTTAGAAAATTAGAGAGGTGAACTTACATATTTATGTTAGCATGATTTCATTATTTTCTTGGGAAACTGTCACTAAAATACTTGCATTTTTTTTCTTTTGCACTAGATTTGAACAGATTTTAATGGCTCCTGATCCAGTACCAGCTTATGCTTTGAAACTATTAGTTGCCTTGACTGAATATAATCCTACTATTATAAGGTAACGTGTTCCTTCATTCCTTTTGAGCACTGAATTCACAGACTGCCTAGTACTTAGTTCACAGAAAGATAAGCCACCTTGAGCTTGAGAGAGTCAATATACCAATATTTAAAATAAACAAGTAAGAGGATTGTGCTAACCTGGTGGAATTCTTTACTGTTTTCCCCCTTTGATCAGCAGACCCCCCAATAGGATCTTGTCAATGGCTTTTAAAGAATTTCCACTATTTTTGTCTCTTTCAAAAGGAGTTTACTATGTACCATAGGGGGCTGCTATTCAAGAGAAACAAGCCAGAAGCCCTATTGGACTGAGTTTCACAGATCTTTGTACCTCCATCCAGTTCCTCTTATATTCATTATTCAGTTAGCCAGTAGTGATTAGGGTGTTGGACTACTAAAAAAATTGAGATGATTGTTCATATATGATAACCTGTATTGATATTCATTCAAGAGTATTACTGTATTAAACTGAAATACCAGACAGGAAGTATTTCCTGAAACCAAACCTCCATATATGTTTTTGTTCTGAACTGTATGAGCTACAGTCTCTCTTTTTTCTTGTTTATAACATATTAAGGCATAATACCCAAAATAATGCATTCCAGTAAACAGTCATCACAATCAACTTTAAACCAAGCTTTAAATAATCTATTTCTCATGAGTGAAAAAAGCACTTATAATAACTCTGCTTATAATAACTAAGTGTAACCAACACTCCTCTCTACCTAAAATTCTTCCTAGGTGTTGTAACACAGTTAATTTTATCATCCTTGTTATATGCCAAATTTCCAGGGCTACAGTCTTTTGTTGCTTTAATTTTTAACTGTTTGTAGTGTGTGAAGTTAATTTTTAAAAGTGTTTTGACTTCATCCCATACCATCTGAAAACAGTGTTAAGATGACAGCAGCCTCATGTTTGCAGATTGGAGAAAATATAGTTTCTTTAAAAATACGGTCTGTGAAAGACCAAAAAAGACTATAGAGCTTGTAGTGGCTGATCATGAAAGTGGATTGCAAGGGAAATCATTTAGTGGTCATCTTGATGTGCCCACTGATCACCTTTAGTTAACATAGGAGATGGCGCTTTCTAATTCACCTGGAAGTGGACTGTATTTTCTGTTGCAAGTAGCTTCTATTGACATCATGCCCAATTTTATGCAGGTTTTACACCTGCTCCTCCCTGTTCAAGGTGTTGTTGTTGTTATAGTACTACCATTAAATAGTGTTGTTAGAGCATAGACCATCTGTATGCAAACGTTTGCTGGTTTATTAGTTGTTGTAGATTTTCCAGGCTGTTTCAGTCTAAAGATACAATATATAGTCAAAACTATTTAGATCCGAAAATTAAATCCCCCCCTCCACAAAAAAATCCTTGGGAAAAATACATACACAAATGGAGATTTTTGAGAAATTATATATGGCTGTAAGAGAGGAAGATTTTACTCCCTTTACCATTACCATGCCCTTCAGTGGGCTCCCATACTGAGTGAACATGATTCCTCATCTCACCTCCCCCCACCCCAATCCTTACTTTCTCTAGTGAGTGGAGATATAAATGGAAGTACTGTTAACAATGAATCAAAAGTTTCTGTGCATAGCTTGATTTCTCTACCTTTTTTTTTTTTTGCAAAGAATTTCTAACTCTGGAGAGATTCTTTCTTGCCCTAGCTGACTTCTCTACCTAATTGGCTTCTCAGTCCTCTGTCAATCAGTCTGAGTTGACAAATAGAATACACATAGACACTCAAGTCCAGCCTTGTGTGTAGAATTTCTTTATAATTAGTGTCAATACTGGGCAAGCATGTGATATAGTAAGTTGAGGATTCATAATTAATAGTGTGCAAACAGATGAGTCTATTAGTATATCCATCTGTGCTAATGATTGCCTTTGTCTTTCCAAAGTAATGGTGCCAGTAACAATTTAGATAGCGATTATTTATTTCTAGGTACTTGAAATTGCTAGGATTGTTCTTTGCTCAGCTGTGCTAACTTAGACATTTGTTCATTTTGGTGGTTATTAGAATAGGTTTGTCCAGCCAGTCAAGATAATCTCTTTTGGAGTGTGAAAAATGAAATTGATGGCTGGTTGCAGAAAAGTGGTGTGAATAATTGTGTACTAGAGTAAGAGAAGAGGAACAAACTGATAGTGAGGGGTTTTCCTTCCCATCCAGGAAGAATTTATTGGTACATGAAACAATAGCGGGGGGGGGGGGGCGGGGGGACACAGCCTTACTGCACAACCCAATCTCCTTGGGCTGTCTACATTGAGACCTCAGGCATCTATGCTGCTGCTGTGGCTTTTCTCTGCCCAGTGCAAAGGCAACAAGTGGTGAACTATTGTGCCCTTCTTACCATCAGCATCTCCTGGATGTTATCTTCTGCCTCTTTTCATTTCACTCCAAATACGATTTTCTCTGTTCCAATTCCTTAATTTTCTCTTCAACAATTTTTTTGCTTTTCTAAGAGCTGGTTGTGAATTACTCCTTTAGACTGAAGAATAAATATTCTTCTTACACCTTCATATATTTGTGTCTCATCAGCCAAGGTCATAATCTCTGTGTCTATAAGATGTGCATGTTTCTTTGTCCTGGTTAGCTGATCTGTTTGTATATCTGCAAGTTTCACTTTTTGCTGGGTATTAATGACTTTTGCTTGAAGTTCAGTAAATGCCTTCTTCAGCTCAAGGTCCATGGACGCTGCCGTTTTGCCTTCTCAGTGGAACGGATAGTGGCAGTTGTGTGCATTTGTGTGTGTGTGTAATGTGTGTGTTATAAATTCAGTCCTTGGGCTTCATTTTTTTCCTTCTATGTCCAGGAGTGACACCACTGCATACCCTGGACTTGGCCCCCATGGAACCACCAACTGCTCAAAGATGCGTCTGCAGCACCCTCAACTCGCCACCAGCCTCTGTCAAGAGGCCACACCACAAAGATCAGCCCAGCACTAGGCAGCCATGCTGCCTGGTCATGAGGCAATCTTGTGGCTGAAGCATGGACCATGTGGCTGGCTGGGGGTGACAGGAGGGGCTGAGTCCTACTTGGCTTCCATGCCAACCCTGAGGATTGCAGGAGAGCTGGCTGCTCTCACACCCCATGCTGCTCTAGGCCTTGGAAGGACAATAGGAAGCCAGGATGAGATGAGATGGAGCTTACTCTCCTTCCAGTCTCAGCCCTAGAGGTCACAGGAGGTGAGAACAGGCAGATGCAGGGGTGGAATTTCCCCCAGGTGGTGCTCCAGGCTCTGGATCTTGGATGGCCCACACCTCAGGGGCAGGCGTAGGAGGATGGACTTGAGGATGGTAGAGGGAATAAAATAAAGGAGGCTCTGAGAACCAGGCCCTAGAGGAGAACAGAAGAGCTGCAGCTAGAAGCTGAGAAAGAGAGAGAAGCAGTCCTCCGGGAAGCAATGTGGCTCGGAATGATGCAACCCATATCTGAGGCCCGAGAGCCCTCTGGGGAGGGTAGCCAGGATGGCAAATGGTTGAGGGATGTACCCCATACACCCTGAGGGCTTACATTCTGGTATAAAATACAGTCTTACTGAGGGAATTTTTAACATATTCATAGCTTCACTGCAGACAAAGAAAAACACCCTAGAATAGTATAAATGTCATTCCAGTTTTCTACTCAGTATTCTAACTTAGCACTGGGCACATTGAAAAAGACTGGAAGAAAAGGGCCTAGGAAGAAGATGTGATAGGACAGAGCACATAAAAATGAATTTATCAGTTAAAGAGTTAATTGACTTGGCTTGAGCCATCTTGTAGGTGTCCCTTCCCCATTCATTTTTGGCAATCAAGACAAAATCTGCTTGTACATTTTCCCTTGTATCTGGTGGATACAGGGCCTGCAGACACCGTTTTCTGTGCCCACTGACAACTTTTGGTTCACCCCCAGACACTTTTTGAAGCACCTGCCGAGGCTTTTCAGGAAGTGGGTGTGGCCAGATGGGGCTTGTGCCAAGTAGGGCTCATTCTGCTTGAATGTCTGCAGCTGTAGCAGGAGGATCTTATTTGCCTGAAATAAGCTATCCTCCTAGGCCTTAGAAATGGTCTTCCTTGTTCAGCCTGTGGGGAGAGGGGGCCTGGATAGTAAAGTCCCTTTCCCCATGTCAAGCCTGCTGTTCCAAGCTGCAGCCTAGATGGAGAAGAACATGGCCAGAATGTTCAGGGAAAAGAAAAGCTATTCCTGCTCAAGCCTATTTCCCTGAGTTCTTGTCTGTACTGTTCCTGCCCTGGGAGGAAAGCAATCAAAGTAAAGCTCTTCCACCACACTTCAAGCCAGCCAGAATCCTTTCCTCCTGAGTAACTCTTTCTCTCTCTCTCTCTTGAGAAAGAGTCTGCTGGGCTTGTAGGGGAGGGAAGCCCTTCTCCCCCACAAAGCCAGCCAGTACCAAAGTTCCCTTCATCAGATTTAAAGCTCATACTTTGGAAATCTAGTTGGTTTCTCAGGTGCTACTGGATTCAAATTTGGCTCTTCAGCTGCAGACCAACATGGCTACCCATCTGAAACTCTTGACATCAGGTTATAATGAAAGGAGAAAAAGGGGTTTTTTTAAAGAAAGAAGGTCTACTTGCAGTCATCTTTAGATTTACGTGCAAATTAACAGTATTCTTATTTCGAGCAAGTTTGCTAATTGATGGGCTTTGTGTTGATAATGATTATGTGAGTCTCTTTTGTAGTGCTTTAATATTTTGTTCATGTTTATTTTAGGTGAGATATTTTGAATATTGGTAATGGTAATACTTAGTGTAAAAGTCTAATTAAAAAAGCACTGCTGGACTGCACCTAGGGCGTTCTTGTCCAATATTCTTTTTGTTCAGTGTTCCACCGTGAGGCAAGAAGGGTAATGTCAGAACACAATCCCAGAAAAATAATGGGATTTGGTCATGATTATTGATGTATATTCAATTGATTTTAATAGGATTCGGCTACAGCTAAGTGCTTCAGGATCAGAGTTTTTTGTGAGTTATTACCAGTGTTCATTCTTGATCTTTGCTAAGCTCAAGTGTGTTTAGCTTCTACATCTGGATTCAAAATAAAGGGGTGGATGTGTACAGAGAGGATGTGTCATAAATTTTCAAAAATATTGTGTGTGTGTGTGTGTGTGTGTGTGTGTGTGTGTGTGTGTGGAATGTATGGCTCAAGATCGTTGGACAGCCCTGTAAGACCTACATCCATTTATTTTGTTTCAGGATTAGAAAAAGCCTTTGAAAATGGAAAAGGTGACCTTGAAGTTTCTCCATTTGCATTCACATTCACATTGCATTCACATACAATTTTCTCCTTCCTTTCTTACCAGCAGAAAAGATGGGTGTATCTGACCCAGTGCTTAATTTTTCAGAGTGACATATAAGAAAATATTTGTAAAAGTCTGCACTGAAGTATACTGCCTCTGCCCACGGACATTCAGTATCATTTAGTAACTGTGAAAGGTTTCTGCTTCCAAGGAAGACAGCAGTTTTATGCATACTGGTTTTGGAGTATGTTCAATTAAATTCAGAGGGTCCAAGAAATAATGTTTCGTGGACTCAGAAGGCAAGCGTATATGCTTGTTCTGTTCTTCTGCTGTTGCAATTCCCAAAAAACACAACCTTGAAAGACGCTTTGAGACATAACACGGTACCTTGTCAAAGAGATAACCACCTGGTTCTGAGATTTGGAAAAAGATAATCTCTGAAATGAAATCAAAATTTGCCTTGCAACTCTATTACGAGACGCCATACGTGGCTTTGTTCCACTGCATTGTCATTATTAGAGAGGAAGACTAAAATAGAGGATTCCCCTTTTGAAGGGTCCCTTCTTTTTTCGGAGAAGACAGATGATTCTCTAATGCAGATGAAAAAAAATCACCAAACCGAAATCTCTAGGTGTCATCACTTCCCAACAAGCGTTCACTCCTTGACATCGTTTTCAGAGATCACACTCATACCAACAGCCTTATCAGCAGTGGCAAGGAAAGTACCCATCAGTCGTACAGCCAACGCTCATACCCTGCTTCGCAGCATCACTACTCTAAGAGGTCTTCCAAGTTGCAAGGGAAACAGGGTTAACCCCAGTCACCCAAGTCATCCACTCAAGGACAAAAATCCTTGTTCTGACTAGGACGTCAGGGGACCTCCAGCTCTGCTCCTTTTTTGGACAGACTGCATTGCTATGCTACCATTTGGGAGTCTATTACCAATGAGTCATGGGTTATTTCTCTTGTTACTATGGGTTGCAAAGTGTGATTTACAGAAAAACTACCTATTTCTTTACCCCACACATCTTCTGGGGACTGTTCTTTGGAGTTTACAAGTACATGTTTCTGAATTATTACAGAAAGGTGCTATTCATAAAGTTGACTTACATAGGTCTCCATATGGGTTCTACTCCAGATACTTCTTGGTTAAAAAGAATGATGGAGGTTCTAGACCTATCCTCGATTTGAGGGGCCTCAACATGTTTGTCAAAGTGCAAAAGTTCAGAACGCTCACTTTGGCTAATGTAATTCAAATCCTAGAGGCTAATGTGTGGTTTGCCATCGTAGATTTTAAAGAATAATGCTAGAAATAAATAATGCTAATGCTAGATTTAAAAGATGTGTACTTTCACATTGCAATTCACCCAGATCATAAAAGTACCTCTGCTTCATGTGTAAGAATGAGGCTTATGAGTATACTGTTTTACCCTTTGGTCTAGCCTTGGCACCCTGCATATTCACGAAGTGCATGGCTGTCGTCGTTGCTTACCTTCACTCCAAGGATTGTGCTTCGTACTTGTATCTTGACAGTTAACTTTTGGTGGAACCAATGACAGAAGTCCTTTGTGAACACATACAGTTCACCCTTACACAATTTCCCTGTTAGGGTTACTGGTTAATTGGGACAAATCTATCCTGGGCCCTTGTAGGACCATTAAGTTTATTGGGGTTCAACTAGATTCTCTTCAGGGTAGAGCTTTCTTGCCTGCAGATCAGATGCAAAGATTACAGAGTTTGGTTAGATTCTTCCTCTCCAACAAGTATCAAACAGCACTCATGATACACATACTTCTGAGTCTGATGGCGTCCACCACTGCAGTGGTGTTTTTTGCATATCTCCGAATGAGACCTTTACAAAACTAGTTTGTGCATAAATATAGCCCTCAAACCACTAGTCAACAGACCAAACTGTCCATCCGTAGAGCAAACAATACAAAGGTCCCTCTACTGGTGGGCTGTCCCTGCTAATCTATCGCAAGGTTTCACTTCTGGTACCTTTTATGCAGACATTTCTGTCTCCAAAGATGCCTCATTGTTGGGTTGCGGGGGCAGGGGGTCATTGTGGCACACTGTCTGTTCAAGGGACTTGGTCTTCTGCATAGTCGACTATGCATATTAATGTTATTGATCTCAGAGCTACCCGTTATTCCCTAGCTTCTTTTACAGGTACCCTGCGCAACAAGAGGGTTCAGGTCCATACGGACAATACAACAGCATTATATTACCTGAACAAGCAAGGGGGAACGGCATTTTGGGAATGATGCATGCTGAACAACATCCATCCCCATGCCATCCATGTTGCAGGAGAGGCAAACACCAAACACTCTCAGCAGAGTATATCTGGACCAACACAAGTGGTCTCTGCAGATAAAATATCTGCAACCAATTTTCTTACAATGGGGAATTCCTTCAACAGATCTATTGTTCAACAAGAAAGCCCTCAGATTATGTTCCTAGGCAGGGCTGGAACCAGGTTCACTGGGGGATGCGTTCCAAATTCTCACGCCCTTTTTTACACCTTTCCTCCATTCCTTTTGTTAACCAAAGTCCTCTGCAGAATCAGGATCTCTCACACTTACTGCATCCTAGTCGTTCCTTTCTGGCCCTGACAGGAATGGTTCTCAACTCTTCAGTCTATGGCCCAAGGTCGTCTGATATGCCTGCCTCTGATCCCAGACGTGTTATGCAGGGGGGAAGCATGGCACCACAACGTTGCCACCCTAAGGTTGACAGCTTGGCTACTCAACTCTCCACTTTAGGTTTTTCTGAGGATGTGACTCAGATTATTTTGAATGCACAGAAACTCCCCACCAGAGTTTCTTACACCCAGAAATGGAATTGGTTTTCACACTGGTTACAGCACACAGGGTTTTCTCCATTCTCCTATCCATTATCATGGATTCTGGATTACCTAATAACACTGCACAAAACAGGGTTGTCAGTCACCACCAGTATAAAGGTTCATATTGGTGCTATCTCAGCCTTTCATGAAAGGGTGGATGGCAAGACTGTTTTCTCCCACCACATCTCCAAGCTGTTTCTTAAAGACTTATTAAAAACATTTCCTGCTACGATCCCACCAGTCCCTCAGTTTGCCTTTGGTGCTCTCCCAATTAATATTATTGCCCTTTGAGCCCCTGGCATCTTGCCCTATTTCCCTGTTAACAATTACAGTAGTCATTGCCATTACTTCAACTAGACGGGTAGGGGAAATCGCAGCTTTTCTGATTGACTCCCCATTCTTGCAAATTTTTCCTGAGATAGTTGTGTTGCACACCAGTATTGAGTTTCTACTCAAGGTGGTGCCCAAATTCCACTTACAGCAAAAAGTTGTGTTGCCAGTATTGTTCCTAATCCAACATCAGATGCTGAAAAGTCATTACACATGTTGGATATCAAGATGTCTTTATTGTACTAATTGCAATGAACAAAATAATTTAGAAAGTCAAAGTCATTGTTTGTCTGTTAGGCTGTCTCTTATAAAGGACATTTGGCATCCTTCCAGACTTTGTCAAGATGGATTGTTTCAACCGTTAAACTGTGTTACAGAAAAGCTGGGGTGAATTGTCCTTTATTGGTTAAAGCACATTCCACTCAAGCTCAGGCTGCCTCTGCTGCCTTCATCCAAGGTGTCCCTCTACAAGACGTGTGTCAAGCCACAACCTGGTCTTTGTCCCACACGTTTATCAAACATTACTCTGGATACAAATGCAAGACATAATTCAGCAGTGGGAAAGGCTGTACTTCAGTCGTTGTTTGCTTGATCACTCACACCCTCCTCCATTGGTGAGTAGCTCGCTATACTCCCAATGTGGGGCTGCACAGAAGGACGATGACGAAAAACAGTGTGGCACTTACCTGTAATTGTTCGTCGAGTATCTTCTGTACAGACACACATTCCCTTCCTCCTGCCTGCTGTGAGTGTTATTTAACAGTATTGCCTCTCCAGTGGCTCAGGTGAATATGGCGGCGCTTGCGCTAGCAACTGTGTTTTTGGCGAGAACGCTGCTGCGCATGCACAGTAAGGGCAAGCGCCCCCGCTTAAAAGTTTATAAGCTAGAAAAATCTTTCCACGGCAGGCCTGAGTGTGTGCATTCACAATATGTGTCTGCACAGAAGATATTCAACAAACAACAGTTATAGGTAAGTGCAACACTGTTTTTTCTGTGGCAGCTGTCAGCACAGCATTTGTTTTATTCTCTCTCACCCCTCTTTCCCAGTGTGTTTCTTAATTACCTATCTTCTTCTCTCTCTCTGTGTGGTTCCACCTCCTGTGGTGGCCTTTTTGTGGTTACTCCTACCACCCTGTGTCAGAATTGCAAAGGTGCGCATAGGCTCAAAAGGGCTGAAGACTCCTGTTGTAAGGTAAAGTTAAAGTGTGAGATCAAGTCACAACCAACTCATGGCAACTCCTCCTTTGCTAGTCTGGGGTACTAAGTAATTAAGTACTGCTCCTCATGGGGTTTTAAGTCAAGAGATGAGCAGAGGTGATTTGCCATTTCGTTTATCTGCATAGCGGCCCCAGTCTTCCTTGATGGTCTCCCATCCAAGTAACAACCCTGCTTAGCTTGCAAGCTCCAATAATATGAGGCTAGTCTGAGCTTTTAGGGCTGTTATATTTTTTACCAGGAGAAGTACTGGAGGGCACCCTATTGGGGAAACTTGATAAAAAACCTCCTATAGGATATGGCCCTTTTCAGGGTGCTTTTACTGTCCTGGGAAAAGTTCTAATAACATCAGGATACTTTGAGAACAAGAAAAAAAATCTGCTTTTCCTCTGTTAGATATCCCTCAAACAGTTCTCTCCATCTCTGGTGTTTTGGGAATCTTCATTGTATATATGGAGAGGTTTGTCTTGAAGATGATGGTCTGCTGGTTGGTAGCTTCCATTTTTCTTGATAAATGGCATTGGGATATATATATGTGGCATGTGATTTTTTCCCTATAACATTTTACATTTTCAAATGAGTGCAAATACTTCCTTCATCCACTACAATTTTACCATAACAATTGCCTTGCCTTGTAAATAGATGAAAGTTAACTAGAAAATGGCTTGGGTAGCTTCACAAGTAAGCAATTTTAATACAGTAAATGTAGTACTTAACTGCATAGTTCATTAATCTTATTTATGCCATTAGATGGTTTTATTTATTGTGCAAATAGAATGTTAATTCTCTTACCATTCATAAACTATCAATTTGTACATTTCATAATTTACACTCAGTAATGGAGGTATTGAGGCTTACTTCTGGAAGCTATAGCCATATCTATTTAGGAAAATTGATAAAGAGTATCCACCAAAATACTTTTTGTAATGACCAATTTACTGTTTCATCATAAAGCACCCCCAACCCCATTTGCTCTATTTAGAAGTTTCCAACAACTTTTGGCAAGCACTCTGACAAATTATATAAAACATTTTTCCAAGTCTCCTCAGTAATGACTTGTGAACATGATGGTCCATCATGAGAAAATCTATTGTAAAAATAACTTAAAGCTGGTTACAAAGAGTCCGAACTTTCAAGCCTTTAGAAAATTTCCAACATTTCTGTTTTATCAAGAACAACTGTATACATACATTTTGCTAGGAAATGTTTTGCTATGGGTTTGCTGATCGTTGATTTTTTATATATATATTGCATGTTTTAATATGGTTGGAAGCCTTGCTTTTTGGGAGATAGCAAAACTGAGCTTAAAACCTTGGCAAGTCCCAACCATTTTTTCTGGCAAAACATATTTTCAGGTATTGATATATGAGCAAGTATATTCAGATATCAATTTATTTCAAGCTGGGTGTTCTTTGTGGGGGGCAACAGAATTAATATGCTATCATAGGAAGAAGATCAAAAATCTCATTATTACTTTAAGCTTTAAAGCAATAAAAAGTCTTAAACTCTTGTAAAGGAATCAGTTCAGCAAAGTCCTTTTTTAGTGTCTGTGATAACTAGAGAGCCTTGAAATATGGGATTTTAAGGTATCTGATAAAATGGAAGAATCAGTAAAAAATAAAATTTGACACATAAAGGTGAGACTTATCTAAAATCAACATTATGAACTATGCATTGTGACACAGCTATATGTTTGTTTGATTAATTAATACATTGATGATGTCAAAACATTACCAGTTACGGAAACATACAGTTCAGAAAGTGGCTTGTATTTTACAGTTCTCCTTAGCAAAGTCTTTTCTTCCGACTTAAGAGTCATTTCTGTTTGCAGAAGATTGCTTAAGCTGGAGAACAAAACGTCATTAGCCATTCTTTTTATAAATAAAAATAAAATGTTTGGGTAAAACTGGAATCGATGTATTGTCGAAGGCTTTCACGGCCGGAGAACGATGGTTGTTGTGGGTTTTCCAGGCTGTATTGCCGTGGTCTTGGCATTGTAGCTCCTGACGTTTCTCCAGCAGCTGTGGCTGGCATCTTCAGAGGTGTAGCACCAAAAGACAGAGATCTCTCAGTGTCACAGTGTGACACTGAGAGATCTCTGTCTTTTGGTGCTACACCTCTGAAGATGCCAGCCACAGCTGCTGGAGAAACGTCAGGAGCTACAATGCCAAGACCACGGCAGTACAGCCCGGAAAACCCACAACAACTAAAACTGGAATCATTTGTTTTATTTATTTATTTGATTTGATTTATACCCCACCCTCCCCACAGATGGGTGCAGGGCAAATCGTATGTTTAAAAGTCTGTTTTCACATGTGTAGCTTTAAAGTTTTTTTCTTTGAGGCTGCCTTTTGGTCTAAAATGGCAATGGCCAATTGATGGCCCACAAGACTATTTTGCCTGTTCCACATGAGCTTGCCCACAGTTTGGAAAATGCATGACACTTCCAATGCAATCCTAAAAAGAGTTACTCCAGTCTAAGCCCATTGAAATCAATGAGCTTAGACTGGAGTAACATTTCTTGGGATTGCACTGTTTGACCCTTACTCAGGATGGTTAGTACTAGCATGCAGCTCATGGTCCCACCTCCCATAACAGATATAATCAGGAAGAATCTCCCCTGTCCACCATGTAACATTATGCTATATGACTACGGCCAAGAAATGGCATTGGCATCTACGCACTTTTTGGTTTTTCAGAATAATGCTTTGTAGGTGTAATGGAGTTTTCACTGATAAAAAGTAATTACATTTGGGTAAATGTGTAGCTGATTACTTGGTATTGTAATTAAGAAGATGTATTTATAGTTCCAGTGGTCCTTAATTGAAGAAGAGTGCAGGCAGAGCTAGAATATAAGAGATGGATGAAGAAGATTAAGTCAAAGATAAGCATCACAGTAAAAGAAATGAGTTGGAAGCCTAGTTGAGGGAGAAGGCAAAAGCCAACTGGTTAGGCTCACATGTTTAAACAGTTTTTAATAGCTAATATAAGATCTCTGTTGTCATAAAACAGCACATTTTTTTATCTGAAACCTGCTCAATAATTTATCAGATACACATGAGGTGATTCTTAATATAAGTTTATTAATACAGAAAATGTAAAGTAGTTAATGAGGCATACATAAAAATCTGCTTCATCCTGTGCTTTAATTTCAGCCTGTCCACTGTGGTCTATTACTTCAAATTATTTTATCACCTACATTGCCCATTTGATGGGTTTAATCATATTTCAATATTTTAATAGCTGCTTTTAAAAAATATTAATTTACTTACTGTTCCACCCACTTGCTTCACATCAGTGAAGTAGACCAAAGAGTAATTTCCAAAGCAGTATTGCATTTGCTATATATAATAGCTGTGGTAGAACCTGAAGTAGTTGAGGTTAAGGTTGTAGGTCACTGATTTTAGCAACAAACGCTCTTTTACATTGCTTTATGTTCAGTGGTTTAATCTGGTAATTTTTTCCTACAGTCTTATTCAAGAAATGCATCTCGTCCCAACAATTTTTCAGGTCATTCAGGTAAGAATATATTTTTTTATTTGTAAATTGATTTTAAAGTAAATTTAAAGATGTATTAACAATGCTGTTGTACTTGCTAATAATAGTATTTCAAAAGATACGTCTAATTTTCTCAAAAAAGCTGTACAGGAATGTCAGGTGAATGAAGTATAGTGGGAACTAGAGATAGGCACGAAACAAACCACGGAACAAAAATCCGTATGGAATGGCTGGTTCGTTTGCACCGAAACACACGTTCCATGGGAACGCATTTTTACGGCACAAACAAATTTTTCCAGTTGTTCCGTAGCCAGTTTGGAGTTTCACAGACCCTGCACCGGTTTCAGCCCATTGGCTGAACCCAGCTCAGGGTCTGTGAAACTGACAGCCCCTGCGCAGAAGAAAGAGGCTGTCCGTTTCACAGACACTGCGCTGGAACCAGCATGGGGTCTGTGAAACTGACATCCCTTTCTCCTGCCACTCTGTCTGCAGGAGAAAGAGACTGTCAGTTTTACAGATCCCCGCACTGGAACCGGCGCAGGGTCTATAAAACTGGCAACCTCTTTTTCTGCTGCCCATACAGTCAGTTTTACAGACTCCGTGCTGGAACTGGTGCGGAGTCTGTAAAACTGACAGCTCAGGCAGGAGGAAAATAGGTCAGTTTTACAGACGTGTGCCGGTTCCAGTGCGGGGTCTGTGAAACTGAAAGCCTCTTTTCCTGCTGCCTGGGCTGTCAGTTTCACAGACCCTGCATTGGTTCCGTGGGATCTGTGAAACTGACAGCCCGGGCAGCAGGAAAAGAGGCTTTCAGTTTCACAGATCCTGAGGCTGAACCCAGTGGTTCAGGGTTTTTTTGGTTTGTGCCCACGTCTAGTGGGAACTGTTACAGAAAATTTGTGCCTGTATCTAGTGGGAATTATTACAGAAAGTTCTCTATTACTCTTCATATGCTGGCTTGAATGTGTAGACTGACATCTCTTTTATTTGTATTAGATGTGCCAAATTCATACCAGTATTTTGATTTTATACTACTTTCCATTTTAATAAGAACTTCACCATCTCCCACCACTAAACTTTGCAAAAATGATAGCAGTGCTCTGTCCTTTAACCAGTTTTTAAAAGGTTGGTTTAGCAATGCAGAAGAACACACTTCTGTTTATCTCAAAGATGTAATTTTCTCTGGCTTTCTGAGACTTGATTAAGACCTGACATGAAATTTATTTATGTCATTTATTTATTTATGTCATTTATAGTCCATATTTCTCACTGAGTCTTAAGGTGGATTACACGCTGTGAGATTAGTACAGTCAAAATCAAGGACATTTCAATAAACAATGCCGTAAATAAATTCAAGTTTACAAAGACAAAGCATTAGCAAGAATCCGATACAGAGTTGAAGAAACGCAGAAACAGAGCATAAGCAATTCTAGGACTGACATAAGACAATGTAGAAGTACCAAGTAGGGTCATACTTAAAGCAACAGGTAGTACATAGGAGCACATACTTAAAGACACATGTGCCATTAACACCAGCACCACCACTGAAGAATAGAATGGTCTTATTTTACTTATTCAAAATATTTTTAAGCTGCCTCTCTGTCCAATTTAGGGTCCCCAAGACAACAAACAATAAAAACATCAAAACAGATTTAAAACATATATAAATATTTTTGTTTTAAAATTAAAGTTTCCATCTGGAGAATCATGCTATTCCTAGAATTATTAAAATAAATATCCAGGAAAGGTCTAACAGTTAAAGAGGATGTGTTTCTAAAATGTTTAAATAGAACTCATTGGCAATTTCATTAAATAATTCTTAGAAATATTAGGCAAGTTAAGATATTTCATTTTCAGAAACTTTTGAAACTAGAGTAACTGATATGTATTCATTTATTAACTACCTCCAAGCACCAATTCAGGGTTTCTATAATGTCCTTGGGATCAGCTGGAAACATGAGATAGAGCTGAGTGTCATCTGCACCCAACCCAAATCTCCAGATGACCTCACCCAGTAGTTTCATGTAGATGGGGACAGGATGGAACCTAGTGGGACCCCACAGATCAAAGGCCAAGGGTTTGAGCAGCAATCCCCCAGCGCCACCTTCTTGAAACCTATCCTCTAGCTAGGACAGGAACCATTGCAAAATGGTGCTCTCAATTCCAACTCGGAAAGCCAGTCAATAAGGATACTATTATCAATGGTATCAAAAACTGCTGAGAGGTCCAGAAGAATCAATAGAGAGGTATCAAAAAGCACAATTAATAGGATAGGTTTAACTGGAGGATCGTCTTCGTCCTTCTGTGCAGCCCCACATTGGGACTGCGCAGGCGCAGGCCAGCCGCGGAAAAGATTTTTCTAGCTCTAAGAGATGTGAGGGGGACGTTCGGATCCACCGCGCATGCGCGCCGGTGTTCCCGCCAATTTTGAATGCATATATATCCGAACGTCCCCGGCATTCCCTCAGTTCCTTTTTCGCCGCCGTCGAAAAGGTTCTTATTGTCTAGCGTTCGTTTCAAGCGTCTCTTCGGAGTTTTGGATCGTTTCTTCTGCTGGTCGGTATTTTCCCCTTGACATCTGTCGGGAGATACCGTTCATTATGTCGCAGACATCTTTGTTTAAAAAGTGTCATAAATGCGGCACTAAGATGACCCATTCGGACGGCCATGAGCTCTGCCTCATCTGCCTGGGCGAGGGGCATGTTGTCGAGCGCTGCTCCATTTGTATGTCCTTCACTCCGAAGGCAAGGAGTGATCGGAAGGCCAGGCTCCGTGCCTTCTTGTGGGATGCCAACCTTCTCCCCCCCAAGCCGTCAGGCTCTTCGGGAGATAGGCCGCGCTCCGCCGCTCCGTCACCGGCGCCGTCTCGTAAGTCGCCAGAGCCGCTCCCCTCGGAACCGACGGGGCAACCCGTTCCGGAGGCCCGTCCTGATTCCGGTTCCGGGGATCGTCCTTCGAGCCGGAAGGCCAAGAAGCCCCCGTCCAAGAAGGCCAAGGCGAAGTCGAGGGCCAAGGGCCGTGCATTGTCCCCAGCTCCGACT
This sequence comes from Eublepharis macularius, assembly GCF_028583425.1. NCBI lineage: Eukaryota > Metazoa > Chordata > Lepidosauria > Squamata > Eublepharidae > Eublepharis > Eublepharis macularius. The sequence continues at coordinate 32,449,426 of NC_072800.1, forward strand.
GTGCTGCCTGGTTCTCCGGCCGAACCAGTCCTGATACCCGACGATGTGGTGAGTCTCCACACCCCGTCGCCTCCTTGCACGCCTCCTCCGTCGGTTCCCGAGGAGTTTATGCCGTTTCCGCCTTTCCCGGAACCGTTCCAATCTTTTGAGCGCTCCCTGCCGTCCGCCCCGGCGCCTTCAGAGGCCTCCGTTCCACTGCCGTCTACCTCGTCGGTTCCGATGCCTCTTCGCTGGCCTGCCCCGGTGCCTGCTCCTCTGCCCCCTTGCCAGCCGGTCGCGGGGGTTGGGAACATGACCTCCTGGCAGGATTTTGTGGCGTGGTTCCAGCAGTCGCTGCCCTTCCTGCAACATCCGTCGGTTCCGATGGTCTCCGTTCCGGCTCAGCCAGTCGGGCTCCCAGCACCCGCTCCTCCACCTCCGGGCTTACCTCTGCGACCGCCGGTTCCTGCAACTTATCCGTCGGCCCCGACCGCTCACCGGTCTTCGGTTCCGACGCAAACCTCGCCGGAGTTTTCGGATTCCGAGGATGATGAAGGTCTGGCGTCACCGTCGGAGTGCTCTTCAGACGCGGCCTCGGATCCTTCCCCGGATGACACCGTGGGTGGGCCCCGCTCATCGTCCCCGAATGACGATTACAGGCTATTCTCCGAACAAATGGTGCGGATGGCCGCCGCGCTGGAGATAGACGTCTCCTCCACGACCTCCAAGCCCAAGAGTAAGCTGCTGGAGGCGCTGTATTCCGGGTCCCCCGCGTCGGTGGCGTTTCCCCCTGTGGAGGATTTTGTTGATAACGCTCTCGCGCTCTGGCAGGCGCCGGCGTCCCTGTCCGCGACGGCAAAGAAGGTGGAACGGTACTACCGTTTAAAGCAAGATGATTGCCCGTACCTCTTCAATCACCCGAAACCCTCGTCGATCGTAGCTGAGGAGGGTCAGGCTCGGTTCCGTTCCGGTTCCTCGTCGGCCCCGGCGGACCGAGAAGGCAGGAAGCTGGATGGCGTGGGCAGGAAACTCTACTCATCCGCGTCTCTGGGATTCCGTATTGCCAACTTCCAGGCCATAATGGGATCCTATAATCTCTTCCTGTGGAAGAGGCTGTCTTCTTACCTCTCCGACCTCCCGGAGGATCGCCGCCACCTGGTTAAGGCCCTCCAAGCCGAGGCCGTGAAGCTGTCAAAACAGCAAATGACGGCTGGCAAGGACGCCGCCGACTCTGCAGCGCGAGCGATGGCAACTTCGGTGGTCCTGCGTCGGCACGCCTGGCTCCGGTCCACGGCCCTGCCTCCAGAGAAGAAGGCGAAGGTGGAGGACTTCCCGTTCGAGGGGCCCCAGCTCTTCTCGGAGAAGACGGATGAGTCCCTCTCCCTGATGAAGAAGAATCAGCAGACGGCCAAGTCCCTCGGGGTCGCCCCCTCAGCCCAGTCGTCGGGTCCGAGGTATCGCTATGGTCGGTTCCGATCCTACCAGACCCCTTACCAGCCTTACCAGCAGCGTCAAGGGCGCTTCTTCTCGGGCCAGTCCTACGGTCACCGATCCTACTCTGCCCAGCAGCGTCACCCTTCCAGGCGCTCCGGCCGGTCCAAGGGCAGGCAACAGCCCTCTTCGCCCAAGCCTTCGACCTCGGCGCAGAAGCCCTCGGTCTTCTGACTGCGCCTGAACGCTCCCCCGTTGGCCTCCGAGGGTGCTTCCTCTGCTGCCCAGTTTCTGGACAGGCTTCGACCTTTTTTGCCCTGTTGGCAACGTGTTACTTCTGACGCTTGGGTCCTGTCCATTGTGGCCCATGGTTACAAGTTAATGTTTACGGATGCACCCCCTCTCTCTCTCCCTCCCCGTTGTTCTCCATGTTGTGATGTTGTGTTACACAATAATGTTATGGAGTTGGTTACCAAGGGTGCTGTCCGGGTGGTCAATGTCTCTACTTCCCCATGGGGCTTTTACTCCAGATACTTCCTTGTGGATAAAAAGGGTGGAGGTTCCCGGCCCATCTTAGACCTTCGAGGCCTCAATGGTTATTTGAAGGCTGAGAAGTTTCGCATGCTGACCCTGGCGCGAGTCATGGAACTCCTGGAAGTGGGCGTCTGGCTGGCCATTCTAGACCTGAAGGATGCCTACTTCCACATTTCTATATTTGAGGGCCACAGGAAATACCTGCGGTTTGTGTATGGGAATTCTGTGTATGAATATACAGTGTTGCCCTTCGGACTAGCCTCTGCACCCAGAGTGTTCACAAAGTGCATGGCCACCGTAGTGGCATACCTGCGGTCCCAGGGTTGCTTTATCTACCCGTACCTGGATGACTGGCTCCTGGTGGGACCCTCGCCTGACTCTCTCCAGGCCCATATTGCCCTCACTTTGTCCGTGCTGGCTAGGCTGGGCTTGGTGGTTAATGGGGATAAGTCTATCCTGACCCCAGGCATGGCCATTAGGTTTATTGGGGTCCATTTCAATTCCCTGCTGGGTAGAGCCTACCTGCCCCCTGACCGGTTGGCCAGGCTTTCCGCTTTGGCCCGGCATTTTATGCATTGCCGGTATCAGACTGCCCTTTTGGTTCAGACTCTGTTGGGCCTTATGGCCTCCACCGCAGGGGTGGTTTTCTTTGCGCGCCTGCGTATGAGGCCTCTGCAAAACTGGTTTGTCCGGAGGTACAACCCCCTCACCATGGGTCAGCACCAGAGGTTTTCCATCCCCAGGGTGGTGCTGCGCTCTCTGGCCTGGTGGACTGTCCCTGGAAACCTGTCTGAAGGTTGTCCTTTCGGCCCCTTCCTAGCCGAGGTCACGGTTTATACCGATGCCTCCAACTTGGGATGGGGAGGGCGCTGTGGACAGCTTTCGGCTCAGGGCATCTGGTCCCCATCTGAGGCATCCATGCATATCAACCTTCTTGAGCTTAGGGCGATCCGTTACTCCCTCGCTTCTTTTGCAGATGCCATTCGGAACAGGAGGGTTCAGGTCCTGTCGGACAATACCACGGCCTGCTACTACCTCAACAAGCAGGGGGGAACGGTCTCGCTCAAGCTCTGCAAGGAGGCAACGACTCTATGGAATTGGGCCATGGTCAACAACGTCCTTCCCAGAGCCGTGCACATTGCCGGGGATCTCAACACCTCGGCGGATGCGCTGAGCAGGGTGTTTCTGCCTCAGCACGAGTGGTCCCTAAACAGGGTTTACCTCGACCAGGTTTTCCGCACGTGGGGCACGCCGTTGGTCGACCTCTTCGCCACTGCCCGCAACAAACAGGCCCCGCTGTTCTGCTCCCGGGCCGGCATTGGCCGCCACTCCCTAGGGGATGCCTTCCAAATACCTTGGTCCCCAGGGCTCTTTTATGCCTTCCCGCCCTTTCCGCTCCTGTACAAGGTTCTTTCCAGGGTCAGGGCCTACCGAACCCGCTGTATCCTCGTTGCCCCTCGGTGGCCTCGCCAGGATTGGTTCCCCCTTTTGCTCTCCCTGTCCCAGGGGCGATGCCTCCCCCTGCCTCACGCCCCGGACCTCTTAACCAGGGACGGGGTGTGGCATCACGATGTGGCTGTACTGAATCTGGCTGCCTGGCTTCTGGGCAACCGGGAATGAACCTCTCTTCTGGGGTGCTTGGGGTGATCTTGAATGCCCGGAAACCGTCCACCAGGTTGTCCTACCAGAGGAAGTGGTCACGTTTTTCCCGGTGGTTGGCCCCAAAGGGGGTTTCTCCCTTTAGTTGCCCGCTCCCTGTCATCCTGGACTACCTCCTGGATCTCTGCTCCCAGGGCCTTGCGTTTTCCAGTATTAAGGTCCACATGGCTGCAATCTCTGCCTTCCATGAGCAGATTGATGGGAAGACAGTTTTTACTCACTGGCTTTCCAAGCAGTTCCTGAAGGGCCTGTTCAAGACCTTCCCTCCTAGGGCCCATCCCATTCCGCAATGGAGTCTCTCCCTGGTTCTCTCCCGGCTGATGCTCCAGCCCTTTGAGCCTCTATCTTCTTGTCCCCTACCTTTGCTCACTCAGAAGGTGGCTTTCCTGGTAGCAATCACGTCCTCTAGGCGTGTTGGGGAGCTGTCTGCCCTGCGGTGTGACCCTCCCTTCCTGCAGTTTTTCCCTGGTACTGTCATGCTCCACACTAGCATGGAGTTTCTGCCCAAGGTAGTCTCAAGGTTTCACCTACAGCAAAAGGTGTTCCTCCCTTCCTTTTTTCCAACACCTTCATCCCCAGGGGAACGAGCACTACACACATTGGATGTAAAGCGTGCTTTATTGTTTTATTTGCACCGCACCAAATGTTTCAGGAAGTCTCCTGCCCTGTTTGTGTGTTACTCTGGCCCTCGCAAGGGCTCACCTGCTTCTGCCCAGTCCATCTCTCGCTGGATTGTGTCTACGATTAAACTTTGCTATCAGCATGCTGGAGTCCAGTGTCCCTTGTTGGTTACCGCTCATTCCACTCGAGCGCAAGCTGCTTCTGCTGCCTTCCTACGAGGAGTGCCGCTCCGGGACGTCTGCCAAGCTGCGACATGGTCCACTGCAGACACTTTCATCAAGCACTATTCTGTGGATGTGCATGCACGACGTGACTCGGCTGTGGGCACAGCTGTCCTGCAGTCCTTGTTCAAGTAGACACTCACACCCGCCCCCATTGGTGAGATGCTAGTTACTCTCCCAATGTGGGGCTGCACAGAAGGACGAAGACGATAAACAGGGTTTCTCACCTGTAACTGTTGATCGTCGAGTCTCTTCTGTGCAGACACACATTCCCTCCCGCCTGCCCCGCTGTGAGTGCTTGGTTTCTTCCATTGTTTCTCCGGCGGCTCAGGTGAACTGAGGGAATGCCGGGGACGTTCGGATATATATGCATTCAAAATTGGCGGGAACACCGGCGCGCATGCGCGGTGGATCCGAACGTCCCCCTCACATCTCTTAGAGCTAGAAAAATCTTTTCCGCGGCTGGCCTGCGCCTGCGCAGTCCCAATGTGTGTCTGCACAGAAGAGACTCGACGATCAACAGTTACAGGTGAGAAACCCTGTTTTTTTGGATTTTGAAAAAAAAATGCTTATCTAAGCATTTTTTCTTCAAAAATCTTTACTAAAAATGACTTTAAATTTCTTGAACAATAAAATTCCCTTGTGTTTTGGTCAATGTTCGTAGTCCTGTTCCTTAAATACTATAAAATTCCAGTGTGTTTCTCATCTCATGGATACTAGGCAAAAACTTGTCTTTTCTGTAGGAAAGTTGGAAGACTGGTGATGAAAGTACCAGGAATAATTATTCCACAGTTAATTACATTTTCAAATTACATTGCAGCCTTGGGGGAGTTTCTTTCGAATCTCTAATTTAAAAATAAGTCTTAAAGGTTATAACAAGGTGGATTAAATATACAGAACATAAATTGCTAATTTTTCTCTCCCCCACCCCACCCTACAATGCCTTCATAAGACTCAGTCTTGCATAACCCAAGTTGGAACATTTCAAGAGAGTAATACAGATCTCACCCATTCTAAAAACCATGTGTATTTTGCCTTTTAAAAAAATTAATGTTAATTAAGGTAACTTAGTATAAAAATAAGCAGATAAAACACAGGGAAATGACTAACCAAAAAAGTTGATATTATAGTTTGTATAAGTAATCAAGGAGAGGGAAGGAGAGCCATTACACAATTAAGTTCAGCTTTGACAAATTCTGAATGTATTTTTCTATTAGTTTAATTTAATTCTAAATGCAGTGCTTGTATAAGTTTCAAACTAATTTCAAATGTAGTGTTTATATAAATTGGTATAAGTCTCAATTTAATCTCAAATGCACTGTTTGTATAAGTTTATTTTTATGCACTTTCTATTGCTATCTTTTTTTCTATTTTTTTTTAAATGTGTATTTATGTGCAATAACTTCGCCTGGAGAGTTAACATAAAATTTTACTAGCTGAGATTAGAAAGAACAGTGGTGTAAATAATACCAATAAAAATAATTTCTGTTATCTACCATACGTATACAGGAAAATAAAAGGCAGCTATTTGATTGCCCTTTTTTGGCCGGTATTTCCTGACAAATGCCTTAAAAATCAAGTTGCCTTCCTGTCCCCTCATCATCCAGGTTACTTTTACTTTTGCACGCTATTCTGCTTTTTGGAGAAGACAGGCAAACTAGAAGTTCAACAGTGCTATCTTCTCATTGTCGCCCATAAATATGCCACTGTCTTAATTGAGCCAATGATGTTTACCTTACATCAAGTATTCCAGCATGATATGGTCACTTTTCCCTCAAAGTTTTTGCTATTTCCAACTTATCAACCAAGACATTCATATTGATTAGGATCATGACAGGGATGGCTGATTCCCTTATTCTTTCTACCACCTTCTAAAAATGAAATTTGTCAGGAAAACGTTATGTCAGAAGTGTATTGGACATTCCATGCTTGCATAGTTTGTCTCCCAATATATCAGAATTCTTGAAGCATTACTACAAATTCTTGCATCAGCCCTAATTCCATTTATGAAAGCATCATTCACATCCTCTTCTTGATTTGGTGATCTGTATAAACTCCAATAACTATGTTTATTTTTTCTCCAAAATCCTCTACAGGGTTACATGTTCACTCTCTTAGATTTCTGTTCTGGGGTACATGTTTTTGACACACAATGCCACTCCCCTACCTTTTCTGTTGCATCTGTTCTTTTTGAACAAGTTACGTTTTTCGTTGCCACATTCCAGTAATGGAAATCATCTCATCAAGTCTTAGCTAAACCTATGAAGTCATATTCTAGAATTGTGTATGTGTGGTGCCCTCACATTATAGCTGACTTATGATGACCCCTGGTGGGATTTTCATGGCAAGAGACTAACAGAGGTGGTTTGCCATGGCCTGCCTCTGCAACCCTGGTCTTTTCTGGAGGTCTCCCATCCAATTACTAACCAAGGCCAACCCTTCTTAGCTTCTGAAATCAGGCTCACGTTGGCTATCAGGTCAGGGCACCTTCTAGAATCACCTACTAGAATTTCAATTTTATTTTCTCTCCTTTGGTATAGAGGTTGAAAAAGGTATATAGAAATTGAAATCCATGGATCCTATGCCCTAGTGTTTCACTTAATTTGTTGTGGGTTTTTAGGCACTTCTAAAGCTCCTGGTTTCTCCTGTAATACCCAGCTCCATGTTTTAAATACATTTTGTGCTTATCAGCAGGCTTCACCTCCTTCCCCCACACAAGATTCAGTTTCAGGCCCTCTTAATCAGGTTTGCTAGGCATCTGCCTAATGTTCCCAGTCCTTTTGAGTTGCAGCCCAAGTTTTGCTGGATTAAAACTAGTAAAGTGGACCATTCTGTGTAGTTTTAAGAGAGTAATTTTGCAAGCGCAAGGATATAGTCGCAAAGATACAATTGTCAAGTAAGTGCCCAGTTACCATCACACATAATTAGAATTTGCTGTACTATCTTCATATTCACTGTGTCAGTCAGTAGGTAAGAGTTTATCAATAGCCAGGGCTTTTTTCCAGTGGGAACGCGGTAGAACGGAGTTCCGGCACCTCTTGAAAATACTCGGCGATAGTGCGTGAAAATAATATTATTTCAAAGAATCCTGTGTACTTCTTCCAAATTTCCCTCTTGAGAGTTCCACCACCTCTTTTCCCAGAAAAAAACCCCCTGTCAATAGCTGTACTAGTTTTAACATCATGGTACATGACACGATAATGGTGTTCTATAGATTAATCCTGATGTTGGAGATAGATACAGCAGTGCAAATGCTTAATATAAAGATGTGAGGCATCTAAGTGCTATTTATGCTTTTGAAAATCAATCCCTAAGTATTTTTTAAAGATCCGTGTAGATAAATTGAGCATAAAATGTTTTGGTGTTTGAAACAATGAAATGCATTAAAAGCTTTGGCATAAACAATTCAATAAAAGCAAGCTAGCTATTTTTTACTATTAAGTAAGAGTCTATTGCTTCCCTTTGAGTGTTCTTTTAAACAGACAATGCACCCAATTTGTGAAAAATAAATCTTCCTCTGTTTTAATCCTTGGTGGTTTTGAAATACAAATTTTGCTGGAAGTCTATCCTTATCCAAAATACCCTCAGTGTTTGAAAATCTAAAATCTTTCAGTTTTATATTGATTAAAAATTCTCTTTTCAGTTACTTCTTAGACCTAATATTTTCCAAGTTGATGCTGTATTTTAACCTAAAATAAATATTAGCATTATACATGTATGTTGATAATCCTCAGGTGCTGGTATAACAATAGTTGGTTGTATAACCATGGCTTTCAAATTAGGAGCCAGTCTTGGGAATATGCATCCTTCCATTTTCTCCTCCACTCTGGCACAAATTCCTATACCGAGGTGTTCTTTTCACCACTATCATTTTTTATACTTTGTTTAAAGTCCCTGTTGAGTTTGCAAGATACTAAAGCAAGTCAACACAAGCCTATACAGTGTTTTAATCTGCTGGCAAGGAATGCATCTATTGAAGGCCACTTTGAAGCCCCCCAAATAAACAGGAGTTGTGGAGAACTGCTTTATTATTATTATTATTATTATTATTATTATTATTATTATTATTATTATTATTATTATTATTATTATTATTATATTTCAATTTATAAACTGCCCATCCTCAGGGGTTCTGGGTGGTGAACAAGTTAAAATCAATAAAAACAAGAAAACAACAATTCTAAAATCAACATACAATAAACAATAATGAAATAAATTAACCAGATACATTAAGGTGCAATGGTGGGGAGAACCCCCCCACCCCAAAGGTGGGAGGCTGACATAGTACTGCCCCCTTCAACCACCGAACATCTGGCAGAACAGCTCTGTCTTACAGGCCCGGCGGAACGATGATCTGTCCCGCTGGGCCTGGGTCTCCATTGACAGAGTGTTCCACCAGGCTGGGGCCAGGACTGAAAAGGCCCTGGCCCTGGTTGAAGCAAGGCGAGCTTCCTTAGGGCCGGGGACCACCAGTAAACATTTATCCACTGATCGAAGCGGTCTCCGGGGAACATACAGGGAGAGGTGGACCCGAAGATATGTCGGTCCCAACCCGCTCAGGGCTTTAAAGGTAAGAACCAACACCTTGAACCTGATTCAGAATTCAACTGGAAGCCAGTGCAGCTGGTGCAGGACAGGTGTAATATGTGACTGATAGGATATACCAGTCAGGACCCGTGCCACCGTATTCTGGACCAGTTGTAGTTTCCAGATCAGGCCCAGGGGTAGCCCAGCGTAGAGTGAATTACAGTAATCTAGCCTGGAGGTGACCGTTGCATGGGTCACTGTAGCCAGGTCCTGGGGCGTCAGGTAGGGGGCAAGTTGCCTGATCTGACAAAGATGGAAAAATGCAGACTTGGTAACCGCTGTGACCTGGGCCTCCATCAACAGGAAGGTATCCAGGAGCATACTCAGACTCTTCACCACTGGCAAAGTTGCCAGTGGTGTTCCATCCAGGGCAGGGAGCTGGATCCCAACATCTGGCAGCCCCTGTCCCAGCTGCAGGACCTCCATCTTCACCGGGTTCAGTTTCAGCCTGCTCTGTTTCAACCATGCCGTCACAGCCTCCAGAGTTCTGGCCAGATTGTCTGGGGCTGTGTCCATCAACAGAAAAAGCTGGGTGTCATCCGCGTATTGATGACAGCCCAGCCCAAACCTCCGCACCAACTGGGCGAGGGGGCGCATGTAGATATTAAATAACATCGGGGAGAGTATCGCCCCTTGCGGAACCCTGCACACCAAAGGGTGACGGGGTGATAGATCTCCCCCTGAGTGTCACCCTCTGTTCACTGTCCGTCTGCTGTGCAGTCCCACTGCGCTTGCGCAGGCCTGCCGACCGGAATTTTCTTTTCTAGCAAACGTCTTTTCTAGCAAGCGTCCAGGGGGCGCTCATCTGCCCGATGCACATGCGCCAATACGACATCCGGCGATGGCGCCCCCTTCACCCTCAGTTTCTTCTTTGCCATCGACCGGTGAAGAACTAGCTGTCTGCTGTGAAGAAGTACGCCATTTTGTGAAGATCTGTGTTCTTGCTGTTCGATTCGATATGGCTGATAAAGCACTATTTAAATGCTGCTCTACCTGCTCGACCAAGATGACGAGAACGGATGGCCATTCCGTCTGCCTTGAGTGCTTGGGTGAAGCGCACGTCGTTCAAAAATGTGAGCGTTGTCAGCGTTTTACGCCGAAGGCCAGGGCTGAGAGGGTGACTAGATTACAGGCCCTACTGTGGAAAAGGGCTATGCGGGCTACGGGAGCGATGGACACTCCTCCTGAACCACCTCCGATAGGTGGAAAAGTTAAGCCTCCCTCGGTGAGCGAAATACCTGTTCATAGCTCCGCTTCGACTTCTCGGTCCCGCTCTCCAGATCGGATCCGACAAACTTAGACTCTGACCTTGGATCCGACAGGTGCTTCGGGCCCCGCTTCAGATTGCAAGAATCCTTCGACGACGGACCCAACTCGAAAGCGACGACACCGTTCGAAGTCTCCATTGAGGTCGGAACCGCCTGCTACACCGATTCCGAAGGTCAAGAGAACCGCATCGGATCCAACCATCCCGACCAGCTCGGATCCGAAGCCTTCGAATCTGAAACCTGTGGAGCCAGTTCGTACAACACATGGTTCAAAGAATACTGCCGCATCGGAGTCGAAGGACTCGGATCCGTTACTTAACGTCGGAAGATCGGACCCGATGGACAAAGAACGAGGCTCCGAACATGAATTAGCAACCCAAAGCGGGAAGAAGGCTAAAAAGAAGTCAAAACACAGATACTCCACTGCTGTACAAACGGATCAGGTGTTGTGGGAGAAACCCAAAACCGCTTCTCCACATCTGTCTTCCCCGTCATGCCATTCTTCTGCTGATGAAGGTGACTTACCCAATGCTCCACCAGTTGTTGCCCATGGATGGTCCACTGGTGATTATGCTGGCAGAGAGAACCTGCCTCATCACTTCTCGAGGAGAGATTATGAGGGAGAAGGATCCTTCTACTCCAGGTCCCACTGCTCTTATTCCCCTTATTCTGGCAGAGATCGTTGGGGTGACACTAGGAGTGAGTTCTCCCATTAAGGCTCCCCCAGACAGGAATTGGCTTGCTGTGGAATCGCATGGCGATCTTTATGGAGAAGCTTCCTGCAGACCAGAAAGTGCTGGCTAAGGTAATACTGGATGAGGCCTTACGGCTGTCAAGGTAACAGATTAATGCTGGCTGTGACACGGTGGACACTTCTGCAAGAGCACTAGCATCATCTATTGTGCTTCGCAGACACTCCTGGCTTCGTATGACTGCATTGCCTGTCGAGACGCGAAACAAGGTGGAGAATCTACCCTTTGAGGGTCAAACTCTATTTTCAACCAGAACGGGTGAGTACCTGTTGCAGAAACGTAAAGATCGGCTGACAGCCCGCTCTTACGGAATTCTCCCAACCAGGCAATTCACCGAGAATCGATACCAATATCGCCCTTCACAGAGCTATTGTGGTAGACACCAGAGATACCAACTGTATCCGTGTTACAGTTCCTACAGGCAATTTCAGCCCCCTGCAAGTTCTTTTCAGCGCAGAAGACCCAATTACCGTCCGCAGCGCAATGTGGGACCCTTAGGGCACATGGGGTTTGGTTGGATCAGGAGAAGGAATACCACATTAACCTCTTAGAATTGAAAGTGGTTCGTTACACCCTTATCGCATTCACAGATACCCTACAGCAGAAGTCCGTTCAGGTTCTCACGGACAACTGCACCACAATGTTCTACCTGAACAAGCAAGGGGGCACTACCTCCAAGGCTCTTTGCGACTAGTCTATTTGAATCTGGAAGTGGGCCCTGGACAGGAACGTTTATATTCATGCAGTTCACATTCCCGGCACCATAAATGTGATCGCGGACAAACTGAGTCGCATGAGGTCCGACAATTACGAATGGACGATAGCAGACAGTTACCTGAATACCGTCTTTTTGGACTGGGGATTCCCAGATATAGACCTCTTTGCGTCAGAGGACAACAAGAAAGCTCCACAATTTTGCTCCAGGGGACGCCTAGGTTTCCATTCCCTAGGAGACGCTTTTCAGATTCGTTGGACAGGGCACCTGTTCTACGCCTTCCCTCCGTTTCCACTGTTGTCTCGAACTGTCAGCAAGATTCAGAGGGGCGGGCCTCACATCATTCTAGTGACACCCTTTTGGCCCAGGCAGGCATGGTTCCAGCATGTCATGCATCTTTCACAGGGGTCATATTATCGGTTCACTCTGAGCCTGGACATTCTGTTGTTTTTTTTTAGAATTTTTTTATTGGTGAGTATACTTTTCAAATTCAATACATACATTCCCTCAATATCTAATTAACCCTATCCCCCACCCTTTTCCTCCCCCCTCTCTATCGACTTCCAACAGCTTTCCAACCCTTACCCCCTCTTATTACTTGATAATTCCCTTAGTCTAAGCACATTCTAATTTTTTTTTCAGGTATTCTATCATATATATCAAATATCCTATCAATATAGCATGCTTCTATCAATTATACTATCAAATGTTCTATCAGTATAATATACATCTATCAATTATACTATCAATAAAGTATAAATCTTATACCCCTCAATATAGCAGACCAGTATAATATAATATAATATAATATAATATAATATAATATAATATAATATAATATAATATAATATAATATAATATAATATAATATAATATAATATAATATATAACAAAAGTCTTAGTTTAAACATATTCTATTTCTTTTAAACATATATTCTATCAAATATACTATTGTCATTATAATATGTATTAACACCCCTACTGTGCGCCCTGCCACCAATGTGGCACCGCACACAGCACCATACTGCACATTCATTATATAATATACAATCTGATCTACCAACATAATAGTATATATAGTATGCCCCATCAGTATATTTATTTAACTATTCCCTTATTCATATACTCTGAGAAAGGTATTACTTATCGTAACCTCCCTATCTTATTCTTTAAAAAATCAGTTCTAAATTTCACCCCTCTTCTGCTATGTTATAATCCAAGCTTAGATTAAAGAGCCTGGACATTCTGTACAACAAAGGGATTTGGTATCACGACCTACCCAGACTGAACCTCACTGCTTGGCACATTCTGGGTCGGAAGGAATGTCTGACAGAGTAGCTGAGATCTTACTTAATGCCCGGAGGGACACTACTCGCAGATCATATTCTGCTAAATGGAAGCGTTTTGAGGCCTGGGCTAATGAGAAAAGGGTGGATGTTTGGGACTGCCAATTGGCGTCGGTGTTTGAGTTCCTACTCTCTCTAAAAGATGATGGGCTCTCTAATTCCTCTATTAAAGTTTACCTGGCGGCCATTTCAGCCTTCCACCCTAAAATAGATGGGAAGATGGTTTTCTCCCACAGCCTGTCCAAAACGTTTCTAAAGGGTTTACATAACATGTTCCCACAAGTCAGGGAGATTGTTCCTCAGTGGTCACTCAAGTTGGTTTTAGCTGAGCTAATGAAAGCCCCTTTTGAACCATTGGCAACTTATGAATTAAAATGGTTGTTCTATAAAGTTTCATTTTTGATCGCTATTACTTCTGCCCGCAGAGTTAGTGAATTCGCAGCTCTCAGATTGGACCCCCCCTTTTTGAAAGTCCATCAAAGCAAGGTGGTTCTGAGACCTGATCTTAGATTTAGACCTAAAGTCTCTACTCAGTTTCATACTTCACAAGATATTGTACTGCCTGTATTTTTTCCTTCTCTAACTGATCATTCAGAAAGTGATTTACATTATTTAGATGTTAGAAGAGCTGTTTTGTTTTACCTTCAACGTACCTCTCAGTTTAGGTGTGACAAACAATTATTTGTTTGCTACTATGGGCCTAGGAAAGGGAGAGCTGCTACGGCTCAGTCAATTTCCCAATGGGTTACTTGGACTGTTAAAACTTGCTACTCGCATGCTAATTTACCGTGTCCTTTGGAGGTCAAAGCTCATTCCACTAGGGCCCAGGCTTCTTCAGCTGCCTTCCTGAGGGGAGTTCCATTACATGACATCTGCAGAGCTGCCATGTGGTCATCTTCAGACACGTTCACCAAACATTATGCCCTAGATTTGTGGGAGAGGAAGGAGGCTGCAGTTGGCCAAGCCGTTCTACAGTCTCTTTTTCAATGAGAACACACGCCCGCCTCCAGGGTAAGTGGCTTGTGAGTCTCCCATGTGGGACTGCACAGAAGACGGACAGTGAAAACAGAGTTGCGCTTACCGTAACTGCTGTTCATTGATGTTTTCTGTGCAGGCACACAAACCCTTCCTCCTGCCCCACTGTGTTCTTCCAGGTAATGTGAAGGCATGTCGGCGGCAAAGGAGAAACTGAGAGTGAAGGGGGTGCCATCGCCGGATGTCATATTGGCAGGAAAGGCCGCACATGCACATTGGACAGATGAGCCCCCCCTGGTGGACGTTTGCTAGAAAAGAAAATTCCGGTCGGCAGGACTGCGCAAGCACAGTCCCATGTGTGCCTGCACAGAAGACGTCAATGAACAGCAGTTACAGTAAGCGCAACTCTGTTTTCCTGACCCTGGAGAAAGGAGACCAGCCACTGTAAGGCTGTCCCCCTAATCCCCACATCGGCGAGGTGGCTGGTCAACATATCATAGTCGACTGTGTCAAACGCTGCTGTAAGATTGAGTAACACAAGCAGTGCCGACCCGCCTCGATCCAGATGCCTGCGAAGGTCATCTCTGAGGGCAACCAAGGCCGTCTTTCCACACTGTGACACTGAGAGATCTCTGTCTTTTGGTGCTACACCTCTGAAGATGCCAGCCACAGCTGCTGGCGAAACGTCAGGAACTACAATGCCAAGACCACGACAATACAGCCCGGAAAACCCACAACAACCAATATGAATATACATAAATAGGAGAAGGAGTGCATAAAGGGATACAGCTGGTGCTAGGTTCTTGTATTCCTTTCTTATATGCCCAGGGTAATACCGATTCCCACTTTGAGGTGAGGAAGGAATTTTCCTCCAGGCCAGACTGGCCAGGGATCCTGGAGGTTTTTTGCCTTCCTCTGGGCATAGAACAAGTGTCACTGAGGGAGTTGGGGGGGGGATAGCTTCCTCTGGGCACAGAACAAGGGTCACGGAGGGAGGGGGGGAAAGAGCTGTGAATTTCCTGCATTGTGCAGTGGGCTGGACTATATGACCCTTGGGATCTTTTCCAGCTCTATGTTTCTTTGTTTCTAAACAAACCCTGACTCTTGAAAGCTCATACCTTGTCTTTAAGGTACTACTAGAAGCTTTTACTGCAGACCAACATGGCTACCCACCTGAAGTTATCAAGCCCTAAAGCTTGATTATTAAACCACTCTCCGACACTGGCGCTGTGCAATGCCAGGTCCATAAATAATAAGACCAAAACGCTGCAAGATTACCTTGCAGCATTGAATGTGGACCTGTCTTGCGTGACCGAGAACTGGGTGAGGGAGGGCGAGACAGTCGCTTTGAAAGAACTAGCCCCCCCCAGGTTATACAGTCCTCCACCAGTACCAGACAAGTGGTCGGGGGGGGGAGGCGTGGCTTTGCTCATTCGGGAGTTTTCTCCTTCAAACCATTCCCCATCCCAAAAATTACTGGCATTGATTGTGTGGGCCTAGCGTTGGACGCCGAGGAGAGGTTGGCAGTATGCGTGGTGTACTGGCCTCCTACTGCACCTGCATCTTCCCTGTCTGGTCTGTTGGAGGTGGTGGCTGGCTGGCCTTGGAATTCCTGAGACTTTTGGTTCTCAAGGATTTCAACATCCATGCTGACAACGACACCTCCACGCAGGCCATGGACCTGGTGTCCTCCATGGCAGCCCTAGGACTCTCCCAGTTTGTTTAAGCTCCCATGTATCAAGCAGATCACACGCTGGATTTGATTTTGGGGGCGGGGATGATGGTGGTCCTGGATGCCTATGATGCAGTGCCATGGTCGGATCACTTTGTTCTGAAGGCTCATCTGAGCATGCCGCTCCTTTCCCGGGTGGGCAGTGAGCGGATTTACACTCGCCAGTGGAGACTTATGGATCCAATTGTTTTCCAGGAGGCTCTGCGGGATCTGATGCCCCCTGGCAATACGTTAGATGAGCTGGTGGATGATTGGCATGGCCGACTTTCTGAAGCCATCGATGTTATTGCCCCCTGCCGTCGTCTCCGAGCCCGCAAATGGGTAGCTCCTTGGTTCACCAAGAATCTTCACCAGATGAAGCGGTTTCTGAGACGACTAGAGCGAGCATGGAGGCGGGGGCACAACGAAGAGGCAAGAACATCTTATAGGACGTTTATGAAAGCCTATGAGGTGGCAGTAAAAGCAGCAAAGAGGGATTTCTTTGCTGCTTCCATTGAGTCCGCTAGCTCACGCCCGGCTCAATTATTTTGAACAGTTTGGTCCTTGGTCTCCCTTTCTCAGGGAGGCCACCAAATTCTTAATTCAACTCTTGGCTGTGAGGCTTTTGTGAGCTATTTTGCATTCTCTTTCACACGCCCTGGCAGCTACCAATCAAGGTAATCAAACCCTTTGTTACTCCCAGGAACTGACCATTGGAGTCTTTGTTCCAATAGCTAGGTGGGCTATCCCACTTTGGGGCACGTTTTACCCTAAGAGTAATGCCCTGGCCCCATTCAAAGTGTACACGCTTACTGGATCCAAAGTGCTGTTCCCTTCAGGTTTGCACCAAGCCTCTTGCTCTCCTGGCTGAGAATGCTGGTGTTTGAAGCTGCCCTCTTCCCCATGGACTGGACTACTCTTCAGGATAGGTAGATATACTTTGCCCTCCCTCCCTCTATTCCAACTTCTGTCTAGCTTCCTAGGACTCTGTGCATGTGTAACCATTTTTACTATTTACCCTGTGTGTATGTGCATGCATTTTCCTCTTTCAATAAAATATTGCCCTTTGAAATTTAAGCGTCTCCGTCCCATGGCCAGGACGGAAGCCAGACTGGAATGGGTCCAGGACTACAGCATCATTCAGGAATTCCTGCAGTTGTACCGCCCCCGCCCACTCAATCACCTTGCCCAGGAATGGGAGGTTTGACACTGGGTGGTAATTGGACATGTCGGGGGGGTCCAAAGATGGTTTTTTCAGGAGGGGCCGCACCACCGCCTCCTTTAACGCTTTGTCAGACTGCACAGGGAAGCCATTGAAATTCACAAGCATAAGCAAAACTTCAACAGGAAAGAAGAAACCTTAAGAATGAACAGAACATGGTTTCCAGTTCTGAAAAACACCAGGCTAACAAAACATTCTATCCCCGACAATAGCCCTGCAGAGAAGATTAGCACATCAAGTACCAATCCATATGCAAAAGAACCTCCTCAGGATACAGTGAAGCCTCCCGCCATTAGCATTCCACACCCTGGGAAACTCTCACAGGATGACTCAGCTCAACCCCACCCCTCCTGAGTAGATACAAATGACCTACATCTTTCCACACTGTGACACTGAGAGATCTCTGTCTTTTGGTGCTACACCTCTGAAGATGCCAGCCACAGCTGCTGGCGAAACGTCAGGAACTACAATGCCAAGACCACGGCAATACAGCCCGGAAAACCCACAACAACCATCGTTCTCCGGCCGTGAAAGCCTTCGACAATATATTCATATTAAGTCAGAAAATCATCATAGCTGTCAGGTGATCATCTAGCCTCTTCTTAAATAACTCCAAGGAAGGAGAGTCCACCACCACCCGAGGAAACCTGTTTCAATGAGGAACTGCTCCATCAGGAAGTTCTTCTTAATGTTTAGCTCTTGATTTAATTTTAACCCATGGTTTCTGGACCAACAGAAAACAACTCCACACCATCTTCTATGTGACAGCCCTTCAAATACTTGAAGAGGGCTATCATATCACCTCTCAATCACCTCCTCTCCAGTCTAAACATACCCTGCTTGACCTCCAGAACCCTCACCATCTTTGTTGCCCACCTATGAAAAAGTTTCAGCTTGTCAACATCTTTCTTAAACTGTAGTGCCCCAAACTGAGCACAGTACTCCAAGTGAGGTCTAACCAGAGGAGTGTAAGTGGTGCCATTGCTTTACATGATCTGTGAAGTAATTTATAAAGATGTTGAACAACACAAGGCTCAGGACAGATCTCTGAGGCATTCCACTTGTTACTCCTCTCCAAAAGGACAAGGAACCATTTACAAGCATTCTTTGGGTGCAATCTGTCAACCAGTTACAAATCCACCTAACAGTAATAAGATTCAAACCACGTTTTACCAACTTGTCAACCAGAATATCATGTAGAACCTTATTATAATCAAGATAAACTATATCCACAGTATTCCTCTGATCCACCAAAGTAGTAATTTTCTCAAAAACAGTTTCTTGAGGAAACTATGATTGCTCTTAGTAATCACAGCTGTCTTTTCTAAATGGTGAAGGATTGACTTTTTGATGATTTGTTCCAAGACCTTTTCAGGTATGATTGTCAAGCTGATGAATCAATAGTTACCTAGCTCCTCCTTTTTCCCCTTCTTGAAGATGGGGACAATCTTGGGTTCTTTCCTGAAATGGGGTGCAGACTAGAGATGGGCATGAACAGCAATACGAACAAAAAAAAAGCCATGAACATCAGATTGGCTGTTTGTGAAGCCCCATTCTAAATCAACAGGTGGTCGTTGTATGCCTTGTTTGTTGCTGTTCATCAAGCCAGACTGTCTGACACCGCAAACAATTCCCTTGGCAACTTAGGCAGGGATTGTCTGAACTCTATCTGAACTCCTGCTGTTACCCTGGAAACCCCAATCTAAGCCCAATTTAGCTTGATAGGCAGGTCTCCCTTTCATGTGTGGAGCTCCAAATTTGTTACAAGGAAACAAAGACCAGAGGGGAGGGGGGCTCCCAGCTCTGGCTTTGGAGAGAGAGAGAGACAGCTGCTGTTGGCATTGTGATAGAGAGAGTGCATTGGAGCTTGAATTTTCTTTGTGTGTGGTAGGATAGGGATCTACCCCTTCAAGTTCCAGGGCTGCTGCCAGGCTCTGAGCCAAGCTATTATTTATTATTGGTACCTTTCCTGCTGCCTGCTCAGGTTAGGTTTCTGGGAGTAGTGCAGTAGGGATCTTGACTTGGATGATGGCTGGAGGAGAGGCTGCTGGCCCCCACGAACAGCCAACCATGAACAGGAACATGATCAAAAGGCTGGAGCACTCCCTTCTTAGAAAATGCTATAGTTTATGACTTTTTAGCTTGTATAAAAGACCACTAAGGGCATGTGTGTGAGAGAAAGACAGAGAGAGAGGTTTATAAAGTTATGTATGAGGTAGTGATGGTAGATAGAGAAAAGTTTTTCCATATCTTATAATACAAGAACCATAATATAAATAATCTGTGAGGGTCTTTTTACCATACTTGTTAATGTAGGTAGTTCATGTTCATTGGGGTGTATGTGCACTAGGAATGTGCTTCCCTGACTTCTTCACTTCTGGCCCTTCCTTGCCCCCATATGGTGTAGAATAATGGCTAAGGGTATAACGCATATACTAGATACATAATTGTAAACTGACCTCCCATTTTTGAAGACTGGTGTAGGCTGCAAAACTGAGGTCTTGTATATGTGGTAGTTTCAGCTTAATTTACCTTACAGGGTTGTTGTGAGGATAAAATGGAAGAGATGAGAGAATCATGTAAGTTGCTCTTCATTCAGAAAGGTGAGGTATAAACGAATTAAGTAAATAATACATCTTGAACATTTCCTACATTTTTAAAACATACCTTTTTGTATTCTATACTTGTGTGTTTTAAAAATGCATAGATTTGTAGCAGACGTTTTAAAATCTTTTGAAGATTTACACATTTTGAAATGTGACTCATGTATTGTGTTATAAAAGAATTAATATTAGTTGTGTGGCTAGGCATTTCAGTCTAGGGGAAATTATGAACTAATTATAACCCCCTCAATCTTATTGCATGGTTTGTAATTAAATAACACCTAGGATGATGATTCCAGGTTAATGGTGCTGCCATAATTGGAACAGATTTCTTCATTATGCTTCAGTTCATTATCTTTATTTTGAAGACTGGTAGAATTCAAATGGTATATGCCACATTAGCTATATCACATAGAATATTTGATAATTAAGAGACAGGATTTCATTCTCAAAAGGTCAGACATGTACCAAGTAACTGTGAACATATATAATAGGGTATTTGTTGAAATATCTAGATGCCTTCATGGCCATTTGCCTGTTTCACAAAAGGGATTTATATATATTGTAAATCAATTTTAATGAAATAGATGAGAATTCTAAGACAAAGTATTTATTTTCAGAGATATTTAGGTTGCTTTGAACGTTGTCATTTCACTATACTAGTTTTTGGTTATGCAAGTGGCCCTGTCTTTCAGTTTCATGACTGCAATAACATTAAAACTAAACTACTGTAATGCACTCTACATACGTCTTCCCTCAAAGTTGACTCGGAAACTACAGCCGGTGCAGAATGCTGCCGCTCATTCTCAAGAATTAGATGGAGCATGCATCACTCCCATTCTGCAGTCACTCCTTTGGTTTCCCATCAGTTACTAGGCTCAACTAGTCATGACTATCACATTCTAAAACTTTTTGAGAATTTATTTGTGGGAGCTCTGTGGAAAAGAGAGCCGGTGTGGTGTGCTAGACTAGAATCTGGGAGAGCCAGGTTCGAATCCCCACTCTGCTTGTTACCTGAATTGGTCTCCTTGCAATAAGAGAATTATGGGGAGAATTAGCAAGCAAGGAAGACGGCTATACGAGAGGTGGTAACTACAGGATCTTTTTCATCAATGTCTATGGGATCCCTTCCCAAAATAGCAAACGAGGCTGGTGCTTAAATTTCAAAGGGCAATATTTTATTGAAAGAGGAAAATGCATGCACATACACACAGGGTAAATAGTAAAAATGGTTACACATGCACAGAGTCCTAGGAAGCTGGACAGAAGTTGGAATAGAGAGAGGGAGGGCAAAGTATATCTACCTATCCTGAAGAGTAGTCCAGTCCATGGGGAAGAGGGCAGCTTCAAACACCAGCATTCTCAGCCAGGAGAGCAAGAGGCTTGGTGCAAACCTGAAGGGAACAGCACTTTGGATCCAGTAAGCGTGTACACTTTGAATGGGGCCAGGGCATTACTCTTAGGGTAAAACGTGCCCCGAAGTGGGATAGCCCACCTAGCTATTGGAACAAAGACTCCAATGGTCAGTTCCTGGAGTAACAAAGGGTTTGATTACCTTGATTGGTAGCTGCCAGGGCGTGTGAAAGAGAATGCAAAATTGTCCTGGCTCTGCACAAAAGGGCAGTTTGTTAATGAAGTCCACCAAAGCTAAGTTGATTAATTTGGTTGGGGAATGTACCTTCCCAGGAATGAATTATAAATACTTATGAATGCTAGTTGATGTTCTCCTCAATCATGGACAGGAGGTCTCATCACAGAAGGAGGGAAAGGAATGTGTTAAGTGGGGGAGACTCTGTGAGACCTTTGTTGCACTGGATTCCTTTAGGGGCTGGGGAGACTGCAAAACTAATTACCACTAGTCTCTCCGCATTTACATGCAGCATTCCGTTCATGCCTGGGTCTGCCACAAATTTTATAGCAGAAAGTGAAAGTTTTTCCTGAGAAAACACCTACATCATTCATCTTCCTTCCACAATCTATGATTTCAGCACTCATGCTTTCTCTTCTGTATTTACCAGTGTCAGTAATATCAGCATTTTCCAGGAACAGTATCCACTATTAAATAGAAGTCAATTTAGCTAGCCTGTGTTATCCATCATTGCCATCCAAACAAACCCCAGGTTAGTTCTCTTGGACTGCACTTGTAACATTATCTATCAGGAGAGATTATTTTTACTATATTTTATGCTGTTTTCCCCCTTCCTGTTTGCTTACTTCAACATTGCCTGTTATATTCTTGGAATGATATCCTTGCATTAGGAGCACTGATCCATTTTTCTCTCTGCTCGAAGATGGCTATTATAGTCTAAAATGGCAGCTAATAGGGTTTGAGAGGTTTTGCTCAACTTGAAGATAGGTGAAGCGCTTGAGCTTGGCTTTGAACTGAGGACTAAATATGCAGTTCCAAGGCAGATATCTCATTACACTATGTTTTAAATTTTCCTTGCCAGAGATGAACAGCTATCTGAACTTCAAATGTAGAATGTTGTCATAAATATACATTATTTCATTGTCAGATTTTACATTCTATCTTTTCTATCTTTTCCGGTGCCCTTAAAAATATGTGTAGGGATTGAGTTTATCCTTGAAACTGATTGTGATGGCCTAAAGATACATTCCAACTTAATCTGATGTCTCAGTCTTCACTGGAGGTCTCATAATGCATTGTAGTTTATGCCACTCTCCTTAAAAGTAGGAATGGGAGTTGAGCTGAAGTTTCTTCTTGGAATATTGTCCCGAATTACTTGTTTGGTTTGCTTTTATTATTTACACAATGCCATAATTATTATTAAAGACATTTTACAGAACAGAAGAAGATAAGTCCCTGCACTAAGGAATGTACAACCTAAAATTTAGCACTAGGACAATGACTGAGGGGATGGGGGAAGATATAGGTGGAGGAAAATGAGTTCATTTCAGTTATCTGCACTTAAGATAAAATTTGGTAGATAATAGGAATTAAGAGGTTACTTTGTGCCAAACTGTGTATGACAAAGGTGGGCTTTGAGAAATCATTTCAAGGAAGCTTGGTTACCCTAACCAACCTCACAGAGTTGTTGTGATGGTTAAATGGAGGAAGGAAGAAATGTCCTTAGCAAACTGATGGCCGGGCATTATAAATGCATAATAGATAACATTACATACATATTCAAGATGTATATCCAGATAGAAGGGGAAACAAGGAAGAAAGGGTGAAGGAAGCTCTGCAGACAGCTGAATTTTTTGGAGCTTGTGGAGCAAAGGTTGTATGTATCATAATGTGACAGCACACTAATCTAATTTTGATTCCAATTGGCCAGGGTCTAATTAAATTTGATCTTGGGAATCAAATTTTTAAGAGCATATAGCAATCTATTGGAAGCAAGAGAATTTGGGTTGTAGCATCAGTATGGAAAAGGACTGTTTAATCACTTGTCTTCGTGCCCTGAGCCTCATCACAGTCAGGGTTGCCCTTCAGTTAGAATTTACTCTTTAAAAATCTATGGAAGATATTCTTAGATCTCCCAGCATAACAATTAATTTCACTTTTATTCTTCAAAGGTGGTGTCACCTTGCATATCATATTTTCTTGTTGTTTTTGAAAATTGAAGTGCAAAAGTGCACTTTTCAAAATTGGTTTAAGAGTTGAGCTAAATTTGGGTTTGAAATACAGAATTGTGTTCTAAACATGTATACCACAGTTTATTCTGGTACTTCAGTAGTCAAGTCATAGCGTTAGCCCTTCTTCTGTTATATGTATTCTGAATGGCTTTCATTTTTACTTCACTACACTAGTTCTGTGCAGTGAAAAAAAAAGATTATCCATGCTCATAGATTCTGCTACTACTACATGCAAATTCCTTTTAAAAACATATCTTGGTACCATTTTATGACTGTCAGTGTCACTGTGTGTCAGTCTGGCCCTCATGTATATAAGTCCCAGATTGTAAAGTGCTTTAATTAGTTTTAGGAAGGGAAGGATAATGCGAGGGCTGTTGAATTTTATAAATTGAATCTGGTTTTATTATGCTACCTGTTTTTATATTGTGATGTAATCCTCTCTGAGCCTGCTCTGCAGGGAGAGCAGAATATAATAAATAAATAAATAGTTTGTTTTCATGTTACTTTTATTATGCTGTTGCTAATGTAAGATATAACTGTACCCAGATTATTTGCTTTTAAAAATCCAGCATAGCACTATAATGTAGGTTTAATTCTTTGTTAAACTATATTAAATGTTTCTTCTTTGAAGTATACAGGAAAAATATTTTTTTAAACATTAGACCTACATGTAGCTTTTTGTTTGTTTGTTTCTATGGAGAGCCAGAGGTTATTTTGTAAATAGACTGGTTCATTTTTTCTGTATAGCATGAAGTTCCACATTTGTGTGCTTTGTGATAAGACTCAGGCAGGTTGGGATTAAAATTCACCACACGTCCTTGTAGTTAGGATTCACATCTGGATGGCAGTGCAGGAGCATATTGCTGAAAGCAAATAGTCTAGCAATTTTGATCGATAATAATGGAGTCTGAGAAAACACTGGAGGCATGAATAAGATTCCATTAATAACAAAAGAGGGAGAAAGAGATGTCTAGTGCAGTTCATTTAATGTAGAACTCTCCAGAGACTGAAGTGGGGATTATGCCTGCTGCCCTTCATATTCGACACAGGTCCAGAGGACACTGATTGGGTGACTGGCATCTCTATAGCAGGCATGCTCTTACTCATGAATAAGAGTCTAATTATATCTTAATGATCTCTGCTGCAAATAGGAAAACAAAATCTTCAGCTCTGCAAATGATAACCTTGGTATAGCTGCAAGACTGGAGAAATTTAAATTATCCTCTCCTCACTAATGTCAGGGGGATTCATTGTGAAAAATGAGGCTTGTTTATAGTCAAAAATTAAATTGCTGTAAAAGCTTATTTCAATAGACAGTAGAGGAACCATAATAAAATAATTTTGTAAAAATGGAAGTGAGAGCATGCTTAATGGAACATGATTAGCTTTAATTTCCATGCTATCTCAATCATTAAGGTGCATTATCCTTCCTTACACCTAATTTTAGGCTCTTTATTGGAGTCTTGTGGAGTCACTTTTCCAAGAAGCACTGGAACGCATGTTACGTTGGGAAATGAAAATGGCTAATAACACAATATTGATATTACTACTTGGAAATTTGGTTGCCAGCCTTAAGCTGAAAACATATTTATGATCAATCATCTGTATGTATAAACAGCTACTTATAGGGAAATGAATTCCAAGGCATAAAGTAAAGTTAGATGCTGGTATGAAAACTTTTAGAATATTTTGTATCTGTATCATTAGCATTATCAATTGAGACTGACAATCAGCAAGTCCACGTCTTGTCCTGAAGTGGATGTGTGTTACAGCATTTCCAAAGTAATCAAGACACAGATTGATTGCCCCCTCCTAGACAAAAACCAATTACTTTCATTGATTATTTGCTTGTTTTACTGAAGGCTCACAATAGACTGTACAGCTTTAAAAGATTAAAGTTGGGCGTGTAGATAATTATAGGGTCATATGAGTGGTATTGTATTTGCAGGTCCTTGATCTCAGTTGGAAGCTGCAACTAAGTTTGTTGATGTTCTTATGCATCTTCCTTGAATAAATTCATTACCTGTTGCTTCAGTGTATATATTCTGGTTTCAATGTATATTTTCAGAGCAGAGTAAGTGATGCCATCACTTCGCATGATCTGGACACTATACTTCTATTGACACAGCCCAGTGCCCTGCCTGGCTTCATTTGATAGCACTTCCTCAAGAAAAAAAGAATAGGATTAAGAGTTTTCCCTTCAAGGGCACATTGCTATTTTCCGAAAGGACCGATGACCTATTGATCCAAATGAAGAAATATCACTACTCTGCAAAGTCTCTGTGCTAATTGCCCCCTTCCAACCACAACTACCCAGATCTAGATACCAAGGTCCACATGTAGATACCAAGGGCATTACCAGCATCAGCCCATAAGGTATCCCTACCATCAAGCATATGCTCAGAGATCTTACTCTTCAGCTCAGCGTCATACTGTGAAGAGGGTATCCAAGCCAAGGTGAAACTACCCCAGCCCCATTCTCCCAGACCCTCTCCTCAATGGCATTGCTAACTCTCTGTGCCAAGGCTACAGTTCTGTGGGGATGGGCAACAACATCCTTCTATTTATACAATAGGCATAGCAAACAGCACAGGACACACTCAGGAGGATTTCACACTCATCATGAGTGGACAATCAGTACCAAGTATATCCTGCCCATTTTTCAGCAGTGGTGATTCCCTACTGTGGACCTGTTTGCAACACTGTTCAAGACAAAAGCCAGGTATTTTTGTTCTCTGGCAGGCATCAACACTCTTTCTCTAGGGGATGTTTTCCAATTCTGTGGACTCAAGGGCTCTTCTATGCTTTCTGCCCTACACCACTAATAACCAGAGACCTTTGCCGAGCTTGATATTTTCACACTCACTGCATTCTGGTCACTTCTTTCTGGCCATGTCAGGAATGGTTTTCCACACTAAGGATCATGTCCTTAGTTGACTCTCCTTTTATTCAAAAGGAGTTGACTCTCCTTTTATTCATTTTTTCCTGAAAAAGTTGTTTTGCATACCAGCCTTGAATACCTACTCAAGGTGGTATCAAAATTTCACTGCCAGAAAGCAGAAAGAAAGCGATCTAGGTCAGATGATTTATATGGGAAGTAGCAACAAAGCCCGTTGTGGGGAAAAATACAACAGGCTCTAGAAAGGGAAGGGTGGGTATTCCCTCCTCCTCCATTACTGATCCTGGCCAGATGAAGTCAGGGGGGTGGGCATGGCCACCTCCTCTGCACCTGATCCCAGCTGAGTGAAGGGGGAAGGCATTGCCACCTGCTCTGCCCCTAATCCCAGCGGGTGATGGTGGGGGGGCATTGCCACCTGTTCCACTCCTGATACCAGCTGGGTGAAGGTGGAGGGGGGGGAACTGCCCCCTGCTCTGTGCCTGATCCCAGCTGGGTAAAGGGTGGGCGGACATTGCCACCTGCTCTGTGCCTGATCCTAGCTTGAAGACACCGGAATTGATTGTGTTGACTATCACCTGGATGGTGTTCACTATTAACTATTTGACTGTTTTTGAATGAGAGATGGAGGCAATTCACCCCTGAGGAGGTCGTTCGCGGCAAAACAGCGGAACAAGCTGGTGCTGCATGTTGGGTGCGTTGGCTCTGCCATGTGCATCTCTCTTCACATCGGTTCCACCTGCAACAATATCATTGACTGATTGTATTCATCTGGACTTACTCTCATTAGTTGACTCACCATTGGACTCTCTGTACTTACTCAACGTATGAGGTTCCTGTTATGGAACTATATTGACTATTTGATTTACTGTTGGTTTCTCTGCACTTACCTGTTGAATGAGTTTCCAGATATAGCATTTCTGAATTATCTGTTTTGCCATTGACTGCTTTTGACTGTTTGTCTGTTTATCATTGTGATTGAGTTATTACATCTTATACTATTTCATTCATAGTTTGAATTCTGTACTCATTATTTTACATTGCGCCCTACTCTTGTGTTTTCACCCTCCTTAATACTGTTTGAGTGGGTTCCTCCCTTGCAGTGTGCCCCTCCTGATCCCAGCTGGATAAAGATGGAGAGTGGGCATTGCCACCTTCTCCCATCCTGATCCCAGCTGGGTGAAGGGCAGGCGGGCATTGCCACCTACTCTGCTTCTGATCCCAGCTGAATGAAGATGGGGGATGGGCATTGCCACCTGCTCCACTCCTGATCCCAACTGGGTGAAGGCAGGAGTGGGCATTGCCACCTGCTCTGCTCCTGATCCCAGATGGGTGAAGGCGGGAGGCGGGCATTGCCACCTGCTCCGCACCTGAGCTTCCTGCCGTGGCGTGCTCTCTGGTGGTCTGGCTGCCTCCTCTGGGCTTCCCTCCACAGCAGCGTCCTCTGGCGGTGTATTGAATATGCTTAGTCTTTTATATAGTAGGATGCCTGGAGTTACTTTGTAACTGCTTTAGTCTTGCCCAGGCTTAAATACCTGTAACAGAAAGGGAAGCAGAAACATGGCCCTTAACCTTATGCAGTTGTCCCACATGTTCCCAAGACTCCTCTATCCTGCAAAGCAAAAAGCATACAAAAAAACTCAGTGAAGAGAACCGTGGAACAATGTGATCTAACAATAAACATAAATTATCAAATGGTTATCCTGTTGTATGAATAGTTTCTAAAATGCTGGGTTTTGTATTGGAATGCAAGCAGTTAAATCTGTTGTTTGCACCTGATTCAAAAATGGTAAATAATTTTTAATGAAATCTAGCATGTATAGATACTGATTAGATAAACAAATCTCTGTACAGTATCCTAGAGGAGTAACCAGATTTTTTAAAAATAGAGATAGGTAGAATAAGCTCATCTTGCACATGGAGCTATGAATTTAAGGGACAAAGTACATGTTGTGGTTTTAGCATGTAGCCTTGACTCAGACAGTCAGACATCAGATTGTTTCTCAAGCATATGGCTCCCAGTTCAGATTATGACTCCGGCATGGAGAGAGAATGGGCTTCAGCTCCCTGCACCCCTGCATAATTTTCCCAATCAAACCAGCTCTTGGAGTGTGCTCTTCGTTCCATTGGGTTTAATGTGTGCTGATGGGCTACACATGTAAACCTCCACTGGACCAAATTGCACCACCACCACCCCATATCCATTTCAGGTCTGGAAAATGGTGTGGAGGAGAAGGCTGAAGACCCTTAATTTAAAAAGTTGTCTTTCCAATGCAAGTTGTTTTCGTCCATGGTTACTGACTAAGTAACCAGAGCAAACCTAAGCTGGTCTACTTAGAATCCTACTCAGGTCTATTAAATGGGACTTACTTCAAGGAAAGTGTTCTTAGGAATGCAATGTGTGTGATATGCAAACATATATAACATATATTTCTTTAACACGCTTCTTTGAGAGAGGGAAGTTTGTAGCAGAAAACTAAGGTAGTTGCCTAAGTTTTGCTATTCCTCTGCTTTCATTTGCTATCATCTCATGCAGGGTTTCAAATTCACGTTTGATGCAGGGAGAAAGGCCAAAACTCCTCTTAAAACCGCTTTTCTTTTCTTCAGAAATGGTGTCAGTGCCCTGTTTTACACATATATTTAGCACCTTACTCTACCATAAATGCTGCCTAAATCATTGGTGATATCATGGGAGAATTATGTAGCAGCTACCAGTTTGTTTCATCTAATTGATCATTTTCTGCGGTTATTAAACAAAAAAAAGTTAATGAGCCTTCCTTTCATAGTAGTTTGGCAGCCTAGTTGCCATGCCAGTCCCAAACTATGTTATTAGTTCTGACGAGTAGCATGAGGGAAGGAAGTCTGAAGAATCACTTCTTTTTTGAGTGCCTGCTGTATGGAAGCACTTCAGAACTGTTGCTGAAATCTGCCTCTTCTTGAGTTCTAATCACTTGCTGCCTATGTATAGCAATATTTTGACAGACCTGTGCTACATTTTGCCTAACTTGCTTATGGGATGGTAAAAAGCATATGCTGGGGATCTCTTTCAGGCTGTTAGACCCATCATGTAGAAACTACATGAGCCCTGTTCACAATCCCTGAGCACTTGATTTTTCTTTGTATGTATGTTGAGTAATTCTCTGGTGGTCCTAAGGGAGTAGGGGCAGTCCAGACTAATGGGAAGCGACTCTTTCCATCCAATGCAGGCTCAGTCAAATCGATCGATCCCGGTTGGGGAGGGGCTTCCGTATCTCACATTTTTTCCTGGCCCTGACTTGGTGCAGGACATTGACTCAAATGCTCCGTGGAGCACAGGATCCCAGATAAAGAAAGAACAGACTCTCAGGCTCGCTGGGGCAGGGAGACTGCTAGCCCCCCCCCCTCTTGTTTGGGCTCTTCTGCCTTGGAACGGAACGGGAGTGAGCTGCGGGGCTGACGGCACTAGGTGTGCCTAGTTTCCATGGTCTTCACGAGGCCTCCCATGCTGGATTCCAGCCTTCGGGCTAAGAATCCTCCCCCTCAGCTGTGCCTTTGCTACGTGGGGGAAGTGGTAGAGCGCCTAATTGCTGGCAGGAGTAACGTTGGGCTGCAAAGTGTCCTGTTCCAGCTCCTGCGCAGCTTCCTGGGCAACTCTCCTTCTTAACAAAGGGAAGAAGCCCGCTGACAAGAAGAGTGGTAAGGAGCCCTGACAGGCTGACTTTTACTTTTTATCTTTCGACCTCCCCTTGTCTAGCTGCCCTTGTTAGAGCCCCTATTTCTTCGTTACTCAGATGTTTATTTTGGCGGGAAATCACTAATGGCGGCCAAAGCAGGCTTGTCTTCAGCCACGAGTGGAGGGGGCGCTCTTTGCGATTTAGAGCTCCCTAATTCTCCAAACTCACTTTCTCCACACCAGTCCCCAAGGGATGTAGAGGAAAATACTGGAATGGATCCCTCATTCCAGGAGGTCAAAGCTCACCTATTATCTTGGCTTGGCACAGAAATGAGGAAAGAGTTTAAAGAGGTATTAAAGGAGCATGGTTTCCTTAAAGGGGATTCTGCTCCATCACAGAGGCCTAGCAGGCATAAAAAGACAGAACTCTCAAAATCAGACAAGCGTCGAGGATCTCCTCCCTCCCCGTCAAGGTCAAAAAAGAGACGGGAGGAGGAACCAACTCACCCTAGGGAGCTTAGCTATTTGAATGATGAACATTCCAACTCAGATACGTCAGACATGTTCTCAGTTAATGAGGAGGGGGAGCTGTCAGAGGAGGAAGAAGATACAATGTCCTGAGCACAAGTATGATTTTTTCCTCAGGAGGTATTTGCGAGACTGCTTCCTAAGGTCCCGAGGGTACTGGATATATCTCCTACATCCTCTGACAAGAAAGAGACAGATTCTGCTTTCCCACAAGGGTCAGAAAGGGCTCTACCCAAGAAGGGCGATAGTCAAACTGCCGTCCCATTGCCTCCTGTGTTCTATGACATCATGAAGGCAGAATGGGAGACACCAGCAAGGTCAAAGTCCAGCCAGCCTGTTGTGTCCAAATTTTATTCCTTTACATCCGACGTGGCTAAAGAGATCAAATTGCCAGTCGTAGATGACCCGGTCTCTAGCCTGGCAACCACCTCAGTCCTTCCCATGGGGGCGGATGGTCTCCCAAAAGACCCGTTTGACAGGAGAATCGAGCAAGCACTGCGTAGAAACTTTGAAGCCTTAGCTACATCTCTTAGAGCTTCGGTGACCAGCTTCTTATTTGCAAGAGCTGCCTTCTCCTGGGCATTGGATTTGGCCACAGCTGAAAGTGTTGTCCTGAAAGAAATTAAAGATGAGGTCAAGATAGCTCTAGCTACAGCCTTTGCTGCAGATGCTTCTATGGATGCCTTCCAATTCTCCAGTGGAAGACAAGGAGAAGAAAAAAGTGCTACCCTCAAAAAAGAAGGATGTACAGCATAGAAGGAGATTCCATTCCTTTCGTGACCTCAAGAGAATTCCTCAATTTGGGAATTCCAGATCCTTTAAAGGACGATGACAGTCCAGGTCCAGATCGGATAGTAAAGCTGCACCTTTCTCCAGATTTGGTCAGTACAACAAGACACAAAAGAAGGAGGCATCCACATGACTACGAACCCCCAAAGGGATCATCAAGATAGGGGGCAGGCTACAGGAGTTTGCAGACATCTGGCATCAAACAATTTCAGACAAATGGGTTCTAGACATGGTGACAACAGGATACTCTCTGAAGTTCAAATCAATACCACCAAGACGTGTTTTTTGCCTGCCAAGAAGCTCATCAACACAAAAACACCAGTTGCTGGTGCAGGCAATTCAACACTTAATGCAAATCAAAGCAATAGAACTGGTTCCAGCAGATCAGAGGAACCATGGAGTTTATTCTACTTTTTTATAGTTCCAAAGAAGAATGGGGACATCCGAACTATTCTAGATCTACAGTGGTTGAACAAATACATCAAGACCCGCAAGTTCAGGATGGAACCCCTGTGAAGCATCGTGGCGGCTATTCAAAAGGGAGACTTCTTAGCCTCTATCGATCTTTCTGAGGCTTATCTCCACATTCTGATAAAGGAATCTCACCGAAGGTTTCTCCATTTCGCCTACAACAGGAAACACTTCCAGTATCGAGCTCTCCCCTTCGATCTCAAGTCCTCTCCCAGAGTATTCACCAAAGTGCTAGTAAGTTTGATGGCTCTACTCAGGGTGCAAGGGATATCACTCTTTCTTTACCTTGACAATATCCTAATCAAGGCACCCTCCATACAGATGGGGACAGAGGCAATACTCAGGACATTAGAGTGCCTAGAGAAACATGGCTTTGTGATCAACACGAAGAAAAGCTCTCTAACCCCAGTGCAGAGGATAGTCCATCTGGGAGTACTGCTGGACACTGAAAAGGACAAGATGTTCTTGACCCAAGATAGGCAAGAGAAACTTCAGCCTCTGATCTCTCAGATCCAAAAAAGCCCATATCGGGAAATTTTATCTCTGGCCCAGCTGATAGGCATGTTGGTTTCCTGCCAGGATGTCCTACAATGGGCAAGATTCCACACGCGACCGCTTCAATGGTTTCTACTCCCTTATCAGAGAGCCATTGCTCACAAGAAGCGCTTCATGGTAAAAGTCCCAAGAGGTATTATCCTGGAGTTACAGTGGTGGATGGACCCAGACAGGTTCCAGTTAGGAGTTCCCCTCAGAGATCCAAAGAGGGTGGTGATGATGACGGATGCAAGTCGATGGGGCTGGGGAGCTCACGCCCAAAACACAGCAGCCCCGGGGCACCTGGTCAGAGACCAAGAGAACAGAAAGCATGAATCTGCTAGAACTGAGAGCAGTCAGGTATGGGCTGCTACAGTTCAGGAGTCAACTCTCGGGAGCCCATGTGCTAGTACGGACAGACAACATGACGGCAAAGGCATACCTGAACAGACAAGAAGGTACAAGGTTCAAGACATTACAGAAGGAAGCCAGTCTCTTAATTAGATGGGCAGAGAGCAACATTCAGTTGCTGAAAACGATCCATGTGACTGGAATGGAAAATGCTCTGGCAGACCATTTAAGCAGAGGAAAAATAGATCAAAGTGAATGGATGTTGAACAGGGAAGCTTTCCAAACGATATGCTTAAAATTCGGCATGCCGGGCATAGACCTGTTTGCCGATGTGCAAAACTGTCAGGTCCCACAGTTCATATCCAGAGGAAAGGACGCACAGGCGTGGAGCACAGATGCATTAAACTGTGACTGGCCAAGGAATCTTCTGTATGCTTTTCCTCCGATTCAGTTAATCCACAAAATGATACAGAAGATCATAGAACAAAGGGCGGAGGTGATTCTAATTGCACCACACTGGCCCAGAAGAACTTGGTTCCAGGACATACTGAGGCTGTCAACCATGGAACCTTGGACCGTTCTGATCAGACAGGACCTGCTGACACAAGGGGCCCTTCTCCATCCACGCCCAGAGATGTTTCATCTCACGGCCTGGAAATCGAACACCAACAACTTAGTCAACTAGGCTACTCAGAACAAGTGATACCTACTATGTTAGCATCAAGAAAGAGATCCACAAATAGCAGTTATAATAATACATGGCAAGTTTGCCACAACTGGTGTTCAAGCAGACAGAAGGACCCACTACTAGTATCCATTAATGAAATCTTGCCTTTTCTTCAAGAGGGTTTAAACCAGGGCCTCAGCACAAGTACCCTAAAACGACAAATGGCAGCCATCTCAGTCATAGCAGGTGGTAAGAAAGCAAAATCTCTCACACAACACCCATGCATCAAAAGATTTCTAAGACATACGGCTCTAATCAACCTACCTCAGATCCATAGATTCCCAACATGGAATCTTAACATACTGTTAAAGGAGCCATTTGAACCCATGGCGGTATGCCCTCTAAAGGAATTGACATACAAGACACTTTTCTTAGTGGGGATAACTTCCACTAGAAGGGTCTCTGAGCTAAATGCAATATCAGTGGATAAGGAGCTCTGCATTTTTCATAACAATAGAGTTATCTTAAGGCCAGACCCAACCTTTATCCCCCAAATTAATTCACCTTTCCATAGGGGCGAGGACATAAACTTGCCATCCTTTTGCGCTAACCCAAAACACAAAAGAGAAAGAAAGTGGCATTATTTGGATGTTCTCAGCTTCTACGTAGACAGGACAAAGCCTTTCCACAAATGTGAATCCATGTTCATTTCCTTTAGGCGGTCAGCCATGGGTAAGAGAGTATCTAGTTCCACTTTAAGTAGATGGATTAGAGAACGTATCATTCTGATGTACAAGGCTAGAAGATTGGAACCCCCCAGAAGGGATCACTCCCCACTCTCTTAGCGGAGTAGCCACTTCGGTTGCATATAGATCATGTCCCTCCTTAGATGTGATCTGCAAGGCAGCCATGTGGAGGTCAGTTCATTCTTTCACTACACACTATAGGATAGATAAGATTGCCTCGGCTCAAGCCGCATTTGGGAGGAAAGTACTTCAGCACACACTCTGAATCTGACCAGTTATGTAACACTCCCTGGGACACACTGCTTTTCTACGTCCCATTAGTCTGGACTGCCCCCACTCCCTTAGGACCACCGGAGAATGGAAGATTTAAATATCACTTACTGTGATGCTTCCTTTCTTGGTGGTCCGGGAGTGGGGGCAGTCCTACCCACCCGAACAGAGAGGAGGGCATGCTGAAGTACGACTGCATTAAAACTAAGTTAGAAACGAGTACAGCAAATAGACAGGAAAATGTTGTACATAGTTCCTCCTTGCCAAAGAGAAAGGAGATTAATATCGGTTTCTATGTGTGTTCTATGTGTTAAATATAGCAAGTAGGACTGTTCTCAGAAAGGTGGAGGGGATTATCAACCAAGCACGACAGCTCAAATGGAATCAAGGCTTGTGGAAGAACTGGTGAGACATGGAAGCCCCTCCCCATCCGGGATCGATTGATTTGACTGACCCTGCGCTGGATGGAAGGAGTAGCTTCCCATTAGTTTGGACTGCCGTAAGGGATATTTAAATCTTTCATTCTCATGTTACAATCAACGTATATAAAGCTGTACATGTGATTTAAATGTCACACTATTCAGGTACTGGTATCCAGATTCATTTGTAAAAGATGTATTGGTTCTTTTTTACAAACTGATGTACACATTTAGGATGTGTGTGTTCATTGTAACGTGAACAAGGCTATGGATAGCTCCTTAAAAGATATTGTAGTCTCCTTAAAAGATATTAAAATGAGCAACTAAAAAACAGGATAAATGTTAAATGCCTGGGCAACAAGAATGTTTTGACCTGGCATCAGAATAACAGTAAATCAGGTACAAGGCAAAACTCTTGGGTGAGGGCATTTCAAAGACAGGATGCCACCATGAAAAAAGTCCTGTTTCTAGCAGTCACTTGCCTGATCCCTGTGAGTGAGGGCACGGAGAATAGGGCTTGAGACAAAGATATTAACTGGCAAGCAGGACAGTACTGGAGGAGGCAGTCCTTCAGTTACTCTTGTCCCAAACCGCTTTAAGCACTAGGACTTTGAATTGTGACTGGAAATAGATAAGCGGGTGATATGACCCGTATATCTAACCTCTGAGGGAAACCTGCCTGTTTTAGGCTAAATAAATTTAACTATATTTTGGTATTTTTGTAAGCTGCTTTGAGCCCCCTAGAGCAGAAAAGCCAAATAACATACCTAAATAAATACATACATAATTGAGACTTTGGAGCATTTTCAGATGCTGTCCTATGTGGAGCATATTGTAGTAATCTAACCTGAATCACTGGCCAAATGATGTATTGCAAGGAATAGGTGTCGCTTTTGTATCCGCCAAAGCTGTTCAGAGGTTTTATGTGCCATGGAGGAGAGTTGGACACCAGATTGTAGGCCAGTATGTGACAGTAGCCCCCTCCCCCAACCACACACCTCCTGTTTCAGGGGGAGTTCTGCTATAACCATTCTATCAAATGATTCCCTTAGTTTGCAGCTAGCAACTCTACTAGCATCCAGTGAAGCAAGTAATAAGCTGTGAAAGCTCATGCTCTGTAAATTTCAAAATTAGTCTAAAAAGTGTGGCAGAATTGCCTTAATGTTTATTGTAAGTTGAGGTAGTTTATGACACAACCAATTAGTGTATAAAACTATAAGTTTATAACAGTATAGTAAATTAATGCTAAAGACAGCCCATCACCTCAAAGTTCCTTAACACTGGAGGTCTAACTGTACATTGTCTTATATTTCAAGAGTTTTTCTCTTCTTCTGTTTCAGGCTAAGAAAAAAAATATAGCTGCAGATAATTGCATTATAATTTAAGAACAAAGAGTAGCAGTCTGTTTTTTTCCTGCAGAAGGAAGGAGGAAATTAGAATGTTGCTGTTAAACCTCCAGCTTTCCCTTTTTTGTTTACTTTTCAGATCATAGTTTTGTTACGAATTTAAAGGCATGATCGGTTTTAGTTGGTCAATGATCTGTGTATGGCTCAATTTAACCTTCTTCCTTGCTCAGCAATTGATGCATACCAACCATTGCACAAGCCAGGAAGTACATGCATGTTTCCTTTCCCCCCAGTGGCCTATCTTGGAAACTGCCTCATGTAAAAAAAAAAAATCAAGTCCAATCTGCAATCATGGATAGCATATAATGAGAGAGATTCCTTGGCAAAGGCATTATACTAACAATATAATAATATAGTGTTAGATACACTGTTGGTACTATTTGTAGACAGGACCTTATTGGCCAATTCAGTGAAAGAAGTATTTCAGAAAATATGATAGTCTTTCTCCTTTAAATGCTATATTTAGTTATTAAGTGCAGTTCTAAAAAGTATATGTAACATTGAATTGCCACCAAAAAAAAGCATCCCCATATTGTCTTCTTTTCTTGGTCCCTGTAAGGTGTAGAATCACTTATCCCATTTTATGTTATGATACTGCCATGTGTATTCCCCCCCCCCCACTCCTGCACTGCTAGAGGGCGGAGGAAAACACCACAATGAATTTTGTTGCCATATTGCTGAGTAGAGGAGAAGCAATTGAGGGAATGACATTTTCAACAGGAGCTCTGAGTCACATACAACAGATTGACAGCTGGCATGATGAGTGGTTAGAGTATTGAACTAGAGCCTGGGGGGGGTGCATTTATATCCCCACTCTGTCAAGAAGCTCACTGGGTGATTTTGCTTGGTTGCTAACTCTTAGCCTAAGCTACCCCATAGTATTTTGTGGTGATAAAAGGGGAAGGATCCATGTACACTGCTCTGACCCCTCGGAAGTCAGGTACGATACAAATAATAAATAGTCATTATAAAACAGTTAACATAACAGAAATTTGCTAATGATACTAGTTTAAATTAAGTTATATTTATTTAATGATATACAATGAATAATTTATACAGTAGCTGTGATGTTGGCTGCTAGACATTGAATAGAAGTAGTAGTATACTCAATCCAACAAAGCTTTGCTTCTGTCAAGAATTCCGGCAGACAGCCAATATGTGTAACATTGACACTTGCTTTATTACATCTATTTTATCATTCATGTGAAAACTTTTTAATAAGTATGATACGACTACGATTTGTGATGCATCTCTCCTAAATCATTGTATTTATAGAGAACAGTATGAACTGATTTTACATTAATTATCTTGTTTGCCAACAAAGGTCATGTAGAAGTTCAGAGAGAAAGATGGCCCAAGTAATTGAAATTTAACCACTGTAATTTCATTAAGTGGAATAAAATTACAGCGTGAAATGCCATGGCATGTGATTATTTGGTTATATACCACATATCTGAAATTAACCCATGCAATCTCTTGAAGTAATAGAGAACTCGCATGTTTATTTTCTCAGGTCTTTTCTACACGGGGCTTTATCCTCAATTCTGGCCCCATGTGGCACCAATTTCTTTCCAGAATTCTGCGCACACGGTCAAAATACCCTGATTCAGTCTCCAAACTGCTTCCCAGACTTTTTTGTATTCTGCATGGACAAAGGCTGTATGTGCTACAGAATCAATCTTTCCTCACTGCACACATAACCCATTCTTTTTTTCCAGCTAAGTCAAAACAAGGGGGGTTTTTAGCTTGAAGTCTGACTCTGGCCCACTCCTTTATCCCTCCGTGTTCTGATTGGTTGAACAGCAACCAAACCAGTTTTTAAAATGTTTTTATTAAAAAAAAATGTTGTTTTTAAAAAACAAAACAAAAATCTTTGCAACTGATGGGTGTGTGTGTGTGGAAATGCCGCAATACAACTAACAGAAAAACTCTGCAGAGAGCCCTGAATCCCTAATATATTAAAGTTTCTCTACAGACTGTCTCAGCCAATCAACACCCAGATATGTTGTCATTGTTTATTATGTGTTGTGTGTGCATGCTAACCTGGGCAGTAAGAAGTAAATTGTCTTCTGACCAACACAAGATATGTAGGATAATATCTTGCAGAGTAGTTTGCGTTTCCTGTACTTTTTAGTTCATTCTTTTTTGCCTTTATAATTTTTTTTAAATGTTGCAACCTTGGTGCTTTAAAAAAAAACCCTTGCAAGTTTTCTCAGCTGACCAGCTGACAAAACTGTGGTGTCCTCAGCCGATCAACTAACAAAACTGAAAGCCGCAGCAGAAACTGGGCATTTTTCTGGTGTAGACAGAATAAACAGACACCAATTCAGTTTAGATCCCTCAAGTGCAAAATTACAGAGGCTCAAAGGGGAGCCGATCTTTGTGGATTGAATCACCAGAAAACCTGGTGTAAGCATGCATGTGGAAAACACCTCAGAAAGTTCAATTACTTCGATGTCACTGGTTTAAAATCTTACAGCACTGAACATGGTTCTGATATGCTAAAAAGTATTACATTACAAGGTTTGTAGACATTTATTTATTTATACCTCTGTCTATCAGATTTGACCTGAGGTGGTCAGTCTGATAGGTTAATCTGATAGACAGGTTATCCCAGTATCCTCATATCTCAGAAGCAAAGTAGGGTTGATCCTGGTTAGTACTTGGAAGGGAGACCATGAAGGACAGCCAGAGCCTCTATGCAGAGGCAGGCAATGTCAAACCACATGTGTTAGTGTCTTGTCTTGAAAACCATAAATTGGCTATGACTTGAAGGCACTTTACACACACACCTTCCAGACTAGTATAAATTCCCAGGCATACTTTCCCCCTATAATCCTATATCTCTTAAAATATAAATTAAAACTCTGTAACATTAAAAAGTACAGTAGTTCTTGTGAGTTCTTTTCTGAAATCCAGTCCTTTTTTTCTTTCCTCGTTATGCCCTTGGTATTTCATAGCTGGCCTGTTTAAGCACTGAAGCAATTAGTTTTGAGAAGGCTGATTCTTCAGGGTCCAGTGCTTTCTTGCCTTTCATTTGCTGAAGCTGTACATTTTAATGAAGTTGTTTCATCTGTGTTGCCAAACACTAGAATTTTGCTGCTTCAGTTCTAATTATCTCTGCTGGCAAATGCTATGTTTTATTAAAGCTGTCAAGAGCACTGTTCATTAAATGTCCACAGTCTGTGGTGTCGTACACACAAATTAGATCAGCTTTTCTCATTGACGGATTGTGTAGAACTTAAATACTTTCTACACAGACCTTAGAAATACAATTTAACAACCCCCAATAACTTTATATGCATAGATGAAGCATACTGGTGACTTCAAGAGTCTAAAAGCTACTTCAGTCTATCAGGAATTAATATGACAGTCCTTTCACCAGACTACCACCTCAAATTTCATACGAGAGTCCAGTTGCCAATGGATTAATGTGTACTGTTTGCAAAGGTTTCAGCACTCTAGGTCTGGCTGGACAGATCCTGAATGTGTCTTGATGTGATTAAAATAGGCTTCTCTCCATTGTATGTTCCAGAGACAAATGTGATTAGAATAGGCTTCTCTGCCTTGTATGTTCACCACAAATAAGAAGGCGCTGTTGGAGCAATTAAGAGCTACCACCGTGCAACATCCATCTTAAGACTAGGTTGTTAATGTAGTCTTAATATTCGCAACTGCATCTATTATTATTATTAGACAGCTTGTATAAGATGATTGATTTCTGCTAAAAGAAATATGGTTGTACTGAATGCTGCTAGCCTTGTGAAAGAATTTTAATGCTGAAAAGATTTTTCCCATTATACCAATACATTAAAAGTTAAATTTCATTATCAGATTTCTTTATTGACTAAATGATGCATTGGACAGAGTGACAGATTTATTATACTGAATTGCAAGTATTTGATGCAGTCTCATCTGTCATTTTTATCTTGGTAATCTTTCTGTTAGTTTTTGTAGTTGTTTTTAACAAAGGACATGGTTTCCTGTAATGGTTAGTTTTTAGGTAAAGGTAAAGGTGCAAGCACCAAGTCATTACTGACCCATGGGGGCATGTTGCATCATGATGTTTTCTTGGCAGACTTTTTACGGGGTGGTTTGCCATTGCCTTCCCCAGTCATCTACACTATACCCCCAGGAAACTGGGTATTCATTTTACTGACCTCGGAAAGATGGAAGGCTGAGTCAACCTTGAGCTGGCTATTTGAACCTGGCGTCCGCCAGGATCGAACTCAGGTCGTGAGCAGAGTTTGGGCTGCAGTACTGCAGCATACCACTCTGTGCCACAGGGCTCTTTTTAGTAATGTATTTTCTTTTAGTAATATATTTCCTTTTGCCTTATGTTTATTAACCAGTTTAAGTTCAAAAAATGTTTTAAGAATTTTATTTGGAGTCAATGGTATTCAGCAGCCATGAAATGTTCTGATATATGTCCCTATTTCCTATCAGAAAGATATGGTAATTGGAACTTGCAACTGTTGGACACACATCTCCATACTTAACTGTACCTTCTGATTTTACTCTGTAGCTTAAGGCATTGCATGCACATTGCTATTTTTATTTGTTATTTTGTTTTGTGTGTGATGTTATTTCCTCAACGGACCCTAATAAGGTCCCACAGACTGTCCTCTTGTTGGAAGTTTCACTATGGAGACATGGTCTAATGGGCTTTATTCATGGGGCAGCCAAAGAATGGATCTTCCTGCACTTATTACTTCAGGCAAATTAGCAGTAATACTGGAGTATTTTGATATATGTATGCTTGAGAATTATACTATGCTATTGATCAGAAATAAACCCAGAGACAGGGATGAGGGTTCGTCTTTAGTGAAGAACTTTGAAATTCTCTTAGCCATAAGAAAGGCATTCTAATATCCCTGTGTAAATGCTACTTTGTACTGTAGGCATTAAGCTTCGTATTATATGACAAAAGATGTAATTTTTAAAAGTCAGCAAAATCAGTCCCAGTGATCCCAGTTCTTCTCATACAGTACCACTACATAACCAATTTCACCTCTGCTTTTGTGCTAGGTAAAGGTGCAAGGGTAAGCTGAAATAGATTTCTTACTGAGTTACTTATTAAGGATTTATTGTGACACGAATTTTTTGTGAACTTGAACCCACTTTATCAATTGTAAAAGTGTATCATATATTGGTAGATCTGTATGCATGTGTCTAAATATAAAATTAAATACACATGGCTATAGAGAGAAATACTGAGTAGATGAGGAGGGCATGTTTGGCAGGAACAGCTTGGCTGAAAAGAGGTGTGATGAAAGCTTCCCTGCTTGCTTTACACAATCATGAAGACTTATATAGATACTAAAGCCCATCCCAATTGCTGCACT
Source organism: Eublepharis macularius (assembly GCF_028583425.1). Taxonomy (NCBI): domain Eukaryota; kingdom Metazoa; phylum Chordata; class Lepidosauria; order Squamata; family Eublepharidae; genus Eublepharis; species Eublepharis macularius. The sequence goes on from NC_072800.1 coordinate 32,490,724, forward strand.
TAGAATGTTAAATGGTAGCTGGAATATTGAATGAGCAGTTCTTCCTCCTATCTAAAGAGTTGCAACAATGCCTGATGAAACAAAGTGATCATCCATTTTTGTTGATCTGTAGACAAAGTTAGATTTATAACAAATGTCATACTCCTCCTTTCTTCCCAGTGGAAACCCAATGTGGCTTTCATTTGTAGGTAGAAGACATTCCTTTCTGTCAGTTTGGAAGGAAAATTCTTATGCAGATGTATGTTTGTTACAGGATCATCATGGGACACTGCTGGGAAATACAGTACAAAGTGCAGTTACAATCTTAAACTGTCTGGTTTCTCATAAAAGTACAAACATGATATTACTTTATGATCAAGGTAAGTACTTCTAACAACTGGTATTTACTCTAAATACTTGACATCATGCTTCTTCAGATATGAATACTGATATACATATATAATGCAGATTTTCATTGCTTAAGATCATGCTGCATTAGTTCGTATTTGGTTTTGTTCAGGGTACTACTATAAAGCTTAGCTATTTAATCAAGCATTATTTTTTGTAATTAGCTACCAAAAGTGGTTTTTGTTAAATATGTGGCCACAAGCTATTTTCTATTCATTGTCCCTGTTCATTGTTACCAAAAGTCCAGTGTTTCCCTACATTGTCCCCCTGTTTCAGATAGAGATCGGTACAAACCAAAATACAAACCAAAGTTCATGACGAACTGGGCCAGTTCGTAGTTCACGAACCAGTAGTTCGTCAGGGCCCATTTCCGACGAACTGCCACAAACTTTAGGCTGGTTTATTTGGTTCATTTTTGGGTTTGTCACTGCAGACAGCCTGGCGCTGATCAATCAGTTTCCTAGGCAACAGGGGATGTACTTCCTGCAGACCTTCTGTTGGCCCGGAAGTGACTATTTGCTGATCTGGATGTGACATTTTCACGAACCAAATGAACTGGTTCATGAACCGGGGCAGGTTCATGAAAGTTTGTGGTTCGTGGTTCATGAAATGCATGGTTCTTTTTTTTCCAGTTTGTGCCCATCTCTAGTTTCAGATGTGTTTGACTCATTTATTTATTTCTATATCTCACCTTATCTATAGTCACCTGTGTGCTGATTCTTGAACTCCTGGAGGTGTTTAAAACCATTACAGGTGTTAACATGTAGAGCACGCAGGATGAGAGAGAACCCAGGTCTCCCTTCATACTAGGTTTGTGTTTTTCTCCTCTATCTGAGTGACTGTGAGAGCCATCTCCTGTATAAAACAGTCATCCACTGGTTTACCTTCTCTGGGATGGGGTTGACTATTCCAAAGGATAACAAATGCCCCTCTGCCTCCCTTGATAACAGATACTTGCAATAAGAATTTTTTTCTTCACCAGATACAAACTAAACGTTTGGACAGTTCTGGAACCTTAATTTCAATAATCCTTTAATCTGTTTCTATATTTTATAGTGCTATTAGATTATAGAATCTGAGATACAGGAAATGCTCAATTGTTCTTTGTATATCAAAACAAGTTAGATTTGTATGACAATACAAGTTAGATACAACTGCATAGTTCTTTATTTCAGTTGTTATTAAATACTGTGTCCTTTTTGTTTTCCCCAGGCATTTCATTTCCTTGTCAGGGCCCAAGGAGTCTTACTGATAGAACAGTAACTGTAGAATCACATTAACCACTGAGTATTTTTGTGTATTTCAGAGTGCAAAGCTTTCTTTCCTGAGTCCTTATTAGGGTTATGACTTGTGACATCCAGGTGGGGTGTGGAGGTCTCCCAGAATTACAGCTGATCTCAAGATGTCAGAGATCAGTTCTCTTGGAGACATGGCTGCTTTTGAGGGTGGATTCTATGACATTATACTGCACTGAGGTCCTTCCCCAGGATCCAAACCCTAATTTCAAGGAATTCTCGTAGCCGGAGTTGGCAGCCCTATACATTATCCACTTTAACATCATAACCAAGTTCTGGCTTATCTGGAGAAATGTGGGAAATAGCTTCAGACATGATGTCCAAAGGCACAGTCTGAAATTAGTCAAACCCAGTGCTTACCAGAATACTTGTGAAAAATACGTTAACATTGTGATTCAATTTAGGACTTTTTTAATTATCAAGTTTTCTTTGTCTGTGTAATCCACCTTGAGTCTCAGTGAGAAAGGTGGACTATAAGCAAACAAATAAATAATAATAAAGTATAAGATTAAAATGTTAATGAAAGCTGCCTTCCACTGTTAGAAGAAAATGCATTCTTAATATTTTCACTTTCCTTTTCATGTTAAATAACTCACTACAATGAAAATAGCCTTAAAACAAGTAGTCCCTTTGTTGAATAAAATTTACAGTCCTAGTTAAAAGAAATGTGGTCAAGGCAGGAAAATCAGAAGATAAGGGGAAATGGAGTTGCAAATGATGTCACAAATGGATTACAACTTACACTGAATCATAGGCAGACCAAATTCTAGGTGACAATAAAATAGAAGTAGGATTTGCTTAGAGGCAGAGACACAAAAACAGATTTATTTAGCAGACAGTCGGAAGTATCTTTTAATAGCTCGTTTGCTCTTGCTTAGTAACAGAAAACAATGCCAATTTGGAGTCTGGGCATTATTTAAGTATTCTGAGTTCTAAAGATATTCCTTCTAAAATACACACAGCTGCTTGGTACCAGAGTCACAGCTGCCTAATGCTGCTTTATGATTCGATGAATTAAAAATTGCCAAGAGTATTTGATTATCTATCAGTGTCTCTACCAGAAATTGAGTTTTAACTTTTCCCCCTCTCTGTAAATGCATTGGAAGTCAAGGACATACTGCTTTGTAGCAATCCTACGGTGGGCTGTGTTCACCTCTTAATAACCATTTCACATAGTGGCAGTTTTATTCATATTAGCTGTCCTTCCATCCAAGACTAATGTTATGATAGCTTCAAAGGCTCAAGCTATTATGTGATGACTGTGTTCATCATATGAAAATGTAATTGTCTGAATATTCCTCTATAATTTTTTTAAGATAAAAGGTTGAAGCCAGTGCCTTCTGTTGTCTGAAGAGTTTGTTTCATTCGTGGAAAAGCATTCTTGGATCTAACCTACAAAATGTCAGTGCTGCTTTTTGGAGTAAATTTTATTTTTCTGCATCAGAAAAATTCTGCTTTTTGAACCATAGCTAAATATAAACTTCGTTAGTGCATTCATCTGAGCCTATTGGTATTTTCTGAACAATTAAATGTAAAATAAATGGTCTTCACATAGTTTCATAAGTAATCAGGGCTATAAAATTCTTCAGTCTAATACTTTTTCTCCTTGATCAACCAGTATTAGTCCAGTGGCTGTCCCCCCATAAAGAATTTTGAAAACTATACGTGCTAAATATCAACAAAAACGAAGGCAACATTTTAAACAGTCTTACTTATTTTTTAAATTTCTGATTGTGAAAAACTGGCATAATTTGCTAATATGACTGGTATGGGAAGATGAAGGAATATAGTCTGTTAACAATACCATAATACTGTGAAGCAATATAGTCAGAAACTACTGCAGAAGAAAATATAACTGTTGTCATTTCACCAATATCTGGTGCATCTTGGACATTTAAATTGAAAACCAAATTCCAGAATATCATTTAAATGGACATAACCAGCAAACGGTTTCCTAAAAACGATGAACTAGCACCTTATACTCTCTATTGTTTTAAATATTGTCATGGCAACTTCCGGATGAAGTAGTTGTTCCTGAGCTATAAATAACCAGAGAAGACCTTAATGATATTGTCAAATGAGTGCTTACAGCAAGCATTAGATCCAGGACTATATTAAGAGAAAACAATAGGCATTTAGTGCGTGGACAGTTATTAAAAAGAGGATCAAATCTGCAATAAAACTTTGTCAAAGATACTTAATAACTCATTTATACCTCATGAGAGAAAGATAATACTAGTCAACCTTCACGGGTGAGGTGCTCTGTTCATCTTGTAGTCCACTGCTTTGACTTTTAGTCAAATGTCAAGAGATTAATTAGATTTCAAATGTCTTTGTGCCTGTCTTATTGTTAAAGTCTGTTAAATCTTACCTCTTTTAAGTGACTCCTCTGAGAGCAGCAATCCAGCAGTAATGATTTTAATCAAAAAAGGTCATGTGTCAGCCTTTTATATTTTTAATATATAATGGGCAGTTTCCAAAAGGTTCTGATATCTTGATAAGCCCCCAAAGGAGTACAATATACCTAAACTCTTGCAGGATCATTTCTGTACTTATAAGAAAGTGTACTAGAAGTCCACCCCCCTCTCCAAGCCAAGCTTGTTTTCTGTTACCTCTTAACCAATTCCTGCATTACTTTGGCATTATAGAACAGCTATTTGAGCCCTCACGATTTCCCTTTGCTTTCCATTTCCTTCCCTTAATTTCCTTTAATTGCAGCATTACCTTCAAAACATACAAATTAGTTTCAGGCACTGTGCAGTGATGTATATTTGGGTCCCCCAGTACCAATTTGGGTACGGGTTTTTCTGGAATTATTTGGATCCATTGTTTCATATGGGGGACTTGGGAGTGAGCTGGAGTGGCTATATTTCAGAGGAGCTAGTTCTGCCTGTCTACTTAAAGCCCTTATAATTTTCAGGAGACTAGGACCAAAGGGTACAATTCTGTGGGTCTCTGAGCAAAGTTCCCCCAGTCAACTTACTTGCAGGGGGTGTAGCCTGGAAAAGATCCCCACCCCCACAAAGGAGGGAAGGAAGAAGGAGCCAACCGGACCCACAGCTCTGTCGGTCCCTACTTCTGATTTCTACCTGCCCTGGGATGGGTGAGACTTATGCTAACCAGGAGCCACTTTCTTGTTGTCTGGGACACCCGTTAAAAGAAAGAAAACAGGCCTGGAATCCTTAAAATACCTACCTATTAAAAGGGAGAAAATAGGTCTATAATCTTTAGAATGCCAGTCCCAAATATTCCTGGAAATATATGAGATCAAGGTACTGCTCTGGACACCTGAATATACCCCAAAATACCACTAAAGTATTTTGCAGATATATATTGAGATCAGATATATCTGAGTGCACATTCCTAGTTAGGGATCCATGTAGAAAAAAATAATTTAAATTTCTGGAAAAGTTATATTTATTTTATCTTAGACCAGGTGATTGTAAAGATGTCTTACCAAGTTCTTACTAAAAAAAATTAATAATGGATATGAAAGTAGCTTTTGTCCTGTAGCAGTACCTCCACCAATAAGATTTCCAGAATCACTCTTGGTGAGATTAAGATTTCCAGTCTTGGTGAGATTGAGATAAGTGATATCCAGGGTGCAACAATGTTATGGCAATTTTTGAATTTCTTCAAAAAGAAGAAACACCCTGACCCATCAAATGGCTGACCTCAGTTGTATCTTGCAGTATAAGAAAAAGGTGTGTGAGATTCCTATTGCTGAATCTTCCCATTGAGCACAGCTTTCCCAAATGAAGTCTGGATTGCATTCTCATAGGTTTGATATGCCTGATGTTTGAACCCTTGGCCTCAATATCAAGAAAGTCCTCAGTACTTTTCTATATTTTGAAAGATAACAAATACCATGGTTGTTGTGGGTTTTCCGGGCTGTATTGCCGTGGTCTTGGCATTGTAGTTCCTGACGTTTCGCCAGCAGCTGTGGCTGGCATCTTCAGAGGTGTAGCACCAAAAGACAGAGATCTCTCAGTGTCACTGAGAGATCTCTGTCTTTTGGTGCTACACCTCTGATGATGCCAGCCACAGCTGCTGGTGAAACGTCAGGAACTACAATGCCAAGACCACGGCAATACAGCCCGGAAAACCCACAACAACCATCGTTCTCCGGCCGTGAAAGCCTTCGACAATACATAACAAATACCCTCTTACCACCATGGGAGGAAAGTTTTTTTCCGGATCCTAACTTCCTATTCTCAAGGGAGGGAGGGGAACATTCAGCGTAGATTGGCTTTTTATTGTTCTGAAAAGAGAGTCTGATTCTTCTAGATGATAAGCATTATGTGGGGAAGTAGATAGAAACACCTAGAATTAGTTCTCACATTTTTTTATTTGAATTGTTTCTTCCGCTGGTATTGTTAAAGTGCCGATTTGTATTGGTGAGTTTTTGAGAGGGGGCCACTTGCCTCTAATGGTTAATTTCTACCTATCTGGTCCTCTTTATCTAGTAAAAGCTCCAATATTTGGAATCACAAGGGAAGGGTTTGAGAGCCACTATCTGGTCCCCAACCCCAAGCCACCTTTCGAAAGCAGTTTTGGACTTAGAAGAATATCAGACTCTCTATAGATTGATGAGTATCACTGACTATAAGAAAAGGATTGGTCTCTTTTCTATTTGATGGAAATTTTCTATCCATTTTTGCTTAAGCCATATGTTCGTAAAGCAGTTCCAAGAAATAGTTGATTTGACGGAGTTGTATGACCACTAATCGTCAGGTATCCCATAAATTGAGATTTATGAGAGAGCTTCAGACCAGTAGTTCAGTGAAAGATCTCAAGGCTGCTAAGGGTGCTTATAAGTGAATTGTGAAGGAAAAGAAAGCTGCTGCCAGAATGAGGTCCTTACAGAAGCTATTCAAAACTGCTTGGTATAATGAGTCCTCCTAGATTCTGGTCAATTGTCTCCTCTTTGTTAAAAACCAGATACAGTTTTTCTCATGTTATTATTGCTCAGACTTGGGTATTGCATTTTTCATCATTGTATTCTGAGTTGGAAAACAGTATCAATTTAGATGTCTCATTGTCTCTTGATCTCCCAGAATGGCAACCAGTCTTATGTTCAGAGATAATGAACCATATTTAAGGACTTCATGCTTGAAAGGCCGCATGCCCTGTTGGTATTCCAGCAGAATTTATTATTAATAACATGGACTGGAGAGTGCTGCTCTTAGCTAATTTTTTTACTAGAGTGAATTCTGTGGATGTGATTCCCCCTCAAAGACATTTAGTTTAACTGTCCTGCTCCATAAATCTGGAGACAGACAACCATAAGAACTATAGACCAATTAGTTTGTTGTCAGTCATAGGCAAGATCTATCCAGCATTTCTGTTGAGCAGACTTCAGTGTTGGATGGCCAATTCTAAAATCATTGGCCCAGAACAGGTGGGATTTCGTAAGGGATATAGTTCGCTCATCATTGTCATGTTATCCCACCTGATTAGTGTGCATTTAACTTCATATCTACTGATTCTACTACCCAAGTACAGTATAATAGTGAGGGTCACTCAAGTGCCCCCTTTCCCATTGTCAACTAGAGGATTCCCTAGCTGCATTTCATCACCAGTCCTTCATTATGAATTTGGCCTTAGTATAGAAGCCTGTGCCAGGGTACAAGCCTTTAATTTTTGGTTTCATCTATTTTTGAGGCCCCTGAGGGCAAGGCTTACCAAACTACCCTCAGGGATTCTTATAAGGCTCCCTAGCTCCAGCTATTTGAACAGAAGTTCATTGTCGGTCTTCCTGTACAGTCCCACATGGGACTGTGCATGTGCAGGCCTGCCGAGATTGGAGGGTTTTTTTTTAGCTCAATTACCACTAGGGAGCACCCCTCACTTCCATTGTGCATGCGTGGCTGTTTTCCCGCTGAAATGGCCCCAATGGGAGGCGAGGCACCCCCTTCTACCCTCAGTTCGTCTTTTGCCGCCGTGGTGTGAGGTCTGCTCTTGGTTTGTCTTGAATATCATTGTATTTGGCTAGCATTCCTTCTCTTGCTGACTCTGTAAGTAAGGGGAGAAATGTCGGAGAAAGCGTTGTTCAAATGCTGTGAGAAATGCCATGCAAAAATGACCAAAACGGATGGTCACTCTCTTTGCCTGCTATGCCTTGGGGAGGGTCACAACACCCAGGCATGTAAACACTACCAGAGCTTTACAGCAAAAGACCGTGCAGAGAGATCCAACAGGCTTAAAGGGGTGCTCTGGTTCAAGGTGATGACTGACCAGGCCAGCGTTGAAGGCAGGAAAATCGGCACCAGTGAACATGACTCCATCGGATCCGAAATCACTGACCCCAAGGCTGACGTTGAATCCGAGACCGGGCCCATTGGGGTAAAAAAAACCCTCAAAGCCAGCCACCCTCACCCCCCCCGGACCATCTGGTGCGGTGGAACCCGCTCGGAGCCAGAGGACACCCTAAAACTAAGGCTCTCCTACTCGATCAGATCCAACTGCAAAAACACGCAAATCACAGTCTAATGAAGCAAGCAGGCCCTTGGATCTGACCACTGAGGATTCAGCACCGGAGACACTGACTTCAGGCGATGAACCACCCAGGAAGCAGTGAAAAAAAGACAAAACACTGTTCAACCAGAGACTCATCAGGCCAATCCTCGGTTGAGCATCCCCAGGAGAAGGATGTTATTTGGGTAGAACATCCTAGAACCCCGTCATTAAGAATTCGATCCTCATCATGCAGCTTGAGATCGAGATCAGTGAGATCACCCATGGAAGAGGGAGAGCTTCCTAGAAAGGGTCACTCCTCCAGTCACTCCCTGAGGAGGGACCGTCACCATAGGAGAGACTAATGGTATCTAAATGATACACCTGAATATGAGGCAGAGTTGGGGAAGATCTATTACACTGATGTTCTCCCCAGGAAATCTCCCCAGTCATCAGTTATTTTACAGCTCAAGGATGGCATACCAACTATCGGAACCAGAGGATAGAGGAGAATTCTATTCGGTGAGGCGTACTCCAACTCCACTATCGGATCTGTCTCCAGAGATACAGGAGACACATCACCCATAGATGATTTTCACTCATAAATGGAGCAGTTGATCTGGATGGTGAAGGTCCTGGAGATAGACATATCTTCAGCAGAACCAAAACTGAAGGACAAAATGCTCCAATATTTATACTCCCGGCCAACATCTAATATTGTCTTCCCCGTCATAGAAGGATTTGTGGCTATGATGACACCTTTGTTCCTGAAGTCAGCATTGGCTACAGCAACGACAAAAAAAAGCGGAGAGTCTTTACAAGACAAAAGACTACTCTTGCCCCTTCCTGTCCATGCACCCTCCCCCATCATCATTAGTGATGAAGGAACTTCAATCCAAACAGAGACAAGGGACCTACTTGACCCCGTTGGTGTCATAGTACAGCCTGAGCTTGACGAGTCCTCTGAGGAGGAGGAACTGGAACAGCAGACGCTTGCTGACAGCCTTGCTCCTCCTGAGGAGGAGCAGCCTGTCTCCCAGCAGCCGACCACAGCTGAACAGTCAGAGGCTGAATCCCAGCCAGAAGCTCCCCTTCCCCACCCAGAGCCACCGGCCCAGATGCAGCCAGCTTCCTTATCCCCTCCACCATCTCCAGACTATCGAGAGCAACGTCGGCGTAGCAGGGACAGAAGAGACTTACAGACCCGACGTCAATCTGCATGCCTCCGGGCTCTGAACAGGCCAGCCTTCTCAGAGGAAGGAGGGGCTTCAGAGGAGGAGACTTGAAGCAGCTGTGCGAGCTGACCGAATGCCCTTAGAGTATAAAAGCCAGAGGGAGGGCTCCCTTCAGCGTGGCTTCAACGAGTTCTCTAAGCTGCTACTGTACTGCCTGTGTTTGCTCCTTGGAACTGTCTCTCTGACCTCCGACCCGGCCTGTCCTCGACTACTCCCTTGATTTACGGACTTTGCACATTCCTCGCCTTGCCAGCTGGACCTTGTTACCTGTCAGCAGCACTCTGCAGACTCAGCAACCTCTGGAAGCAGGACAGTTGGATAAAGAGGGGGGAAGCTGGACTCCTTGGGACGGAAAGTGTATTAATGTTCAGCCCTGAACATAAAAATTGCCAATTATATGGCCATGATGAGCGCACATTAGCTGTGCCTATGAAATAAGATATCTGCTTTTGCAGACAAATTACCTGACGACCAGAGGCCATTGATGAAAGTGCTACAAGAGGAAGCGATCTGGCTATCCTGGCATCAAATAAACGCGGGCCGCAACATGGCAGATACTTCTATCAGAACGATGTCATTAGCCATCGTCTTAAGACGGCAGGCTTAGCTGAGAGCTACAGCCCTGCCGACGGAAACTCGTGCCAAGGTGGAAGACCTCCCATTTGAGGGAAAGACACTGTTTTCAGAGAAAACAGATGAATACTTATCTCAAAAGTGCAAGGATAGGCTGCTGGTGAGGTCTTATAGGGTGTTGCCAGCGACACAATAGAGTGCAAGGTCCCAGTAACGTCAACAGGCCTCTTACAAGGATCAGTCATATCGGTACCACCCATATCAAAGCTATGCTTTCCTTGCCTATAGATAGCAACAGAGCACGCAGTGCAACTTCCCTAAAAGACAGCAAGGCCAAAGGCAAAGAAGCGTAGTAAAGTAGTAAAGAACAGCCTCATGTTCAGAAGCAATTCTGACTGCTTCAGGGGCCGGATCCCATTTTTGGGGAATGGCTCCGTAGTTTTATTTCAGTCTGGCATACTATCACTTCAGATAGTTGGGTGTTAAAGATTGTGTTACTGGGTTATAAAACTGAGTTTGAAAGTTATCCATGCTTAATGATGCCTACTTTCTCTGACTCTTTAGTGTGTCAGGAATTGGGGGAAGAACTCCAAAGTCTGATTGATAAGGGAGCAGTACAGGAACTGCCAGAGGGAGAGTCGAAGATTGGCTTTTACTCTATATTCTTCTTGATAGACAAGAAGGATGGCGGACGCAGACCCATTCTAGATCTTCGAGAGTTGAACAAATCAGTAGCCACCCGTAAGTTCTGGATGACCACCCTAAGTACAGTCATAACTTTGTTACCCCCAGACAGTTGGTTCGCGGTCCTGGATTTAAAGGATACGTATTTTCACATATCTATCCACAAGAACCATAGAAAGTTCCTTAGGTTCACTTACAACAAAAAGATATATCAATATAAAGTGCTACCATTCGGTTTGTCCACAGCACCTGAGAGTATTTACCAAGGTTGTAGCAGTAGCTATTACCTTAGGACGCTTGGCTGCTGTATTTATTCATACCTAGATGACTAGCTAATCCCCGGTTGCTCAGAGAAGGATGTTATAAAACAGGTACAACTTAGCTTGCGAACCTGTTTGGAATTGGGTTTATTTGTGAATCAAAAGAAGTCAAGTTGGTACCAACTAAGAGAATACAATTCATAGGTGCAGTGTTGGATGGCAGTGTAAATAAGGCCTTCCTACCAGAGGATAGAAGGAGAAAAATAGTGGGACTGATTGAACAGTTTAAACATCATCGCTTTCAATCAGCCCAGAGGATACAAACCCTGTTGGGGTTCATGGTGACAACCACATCAGTGATAAACCTTGCTAGACTACAGATGAGGGAACTGCAGCTGTGGTTCCTGTCGACCTTTCATAACAATAGGGACTCCTAGGAAAGGAAATTCCTGGAGGGTGTTAAGATTGCTAGACTGGTGGTTAGTATGTACCCATTTGTTGTTGGGGATGCGTTTTGGCTATATGTCCACAGAGTGGTCAATCACCACAGATGCCTCGAATACAGGCTGGGGGGCAGTGTGTGGTGAACTCCAAGCACAGGGCCTGTGGGATGAACGAAACAGAGAGTCTCACATTAATCTATTAGAGTTGAAAGCAATCCACAATGCCTTGACATCTTTCTCAGATGTGCTAAAAGGAAAGCCAGTTCTAGTTCTAACAGACAATTCCACAGCGATGTTTTACATCCAAAAACAAGGGGGCACAACATCAAGGAGTCTGTGCAGAGAGGCAATGCAGATATGGTGTTGGGCTGTAGACAACTCAGTACGGTTGAGTGCTGTTCACATTCCAGGGGTGGACAATACGGTGGTGGACCACCTGAGCAGAATGGAAAGCAATCCCCATGAATGGTCTGTAAAAGACGGGTATCTGAACATGGTGTTTCACAGATGGGGCTTCCCAGATCTAGATTTGTTTGCTACCAGGGACAATCGAAAAGCGGACCTCTTTTGTTCTCAGGGAGGCCAAGGTTGAGGGTCTCTCGGATATGCTTTTGAGTTATCCTGGTCAGGCAGGTTCCACTACGCATTCCTGCTGATTGCACTCCTGGCCAGGGTTATCAGCAAGATACAAGCCGAGGGCATGAAAGGGATTCTGATAGCCCCTTACTGGCTGTGACAACCGTGGTTTCACAGCCTCAAGAAGCTGGCGACCAAGACTTATCACTTCCCCAAAGAACCCAACCTGTTTCAGTAGAGAGGGGTTTTCACGATGTGGAGAGACTACAACTGACAGCCTGGCTGGTTCTAGGGTAGGACAACTGTTGGACAAATATTACTAAATGCCAGAAGACTGTCTACGAGGCAGTCTTACGGGAAAAAATGGGGGAGGTTTAGTTTGTGGGCAGAGAGTAAAGGTCTAGAAGTGATGGACTGCTCACTATCAGATGTCCTTGATTTTTTATTGGAACTGAAGCAGACGGGCTTATCAGATTCGTCAGTTAAGGTGTACCTGGCAGCCATATCAGCTTTTCATGCCCCAGTGGACAGTAAAACATTTTTTTCCCATTTCACTTCAGAGTTGTTCTTGGACTAAATAACATATGTCCCCCACCCCCCGTTCAGAGGGTTGTGCTTCAATGGTCACTGCAATTAGTTTTTGGCAAAGTTAATGTCAAAACCATTCGAGCCATTAGCATCATGTCATCTCAGGTTTTTGACCATGGAAGTAGCCACGCTGTTAGCCATCACCTCCACCAGTTGGGTGAGATGGCGGCACTGAGTGTGGAAACCCCATTCCTAAAGATACATCCAGAGAAGGTAGCCCTGAAGACAAAATTAGATTTCTTGCCAAAGGTGGTTTCAAAGTTTCATACTTCTCAGGAAATAATACTACCTGTGTTCTTCTGCAAGCAATCAGATGAGAAAGAGAGAAGTTTGCATACTCTAGATGTTAGAAGGGCGATACTGTTCTATTTGGATCACACTAAGGAGTTCACTCCCATCCTACAGTTACCATCAGTTACCATGCTCAGTTCAAGGTATTAATTATTACATACAAAGTTCATGGCTTTGGTCCGGCATACCTACGGGACCGTCTCCCTCCCTATGTTCCTCCACGGCAGCTTTGCTCATCTGAACAGGGTCTCCTGCAGGTGCCAGGCTGCACAGAGGTGAAGTCAGCAGCAGCCCGTACAGGGGCTTTCTCTGTGGTGGCCCCTATCCTGTGGAATGGCCTGCCTGAAGAAGTCAGAAGAGCCCCCGCTCTCCTGGCTTTTTGTAAACTATGCAAAACCGAACTTTTTACTCAAATGGGAGGGTTGTATTGTAGGGAAGATGCTTCGCCAATGAGTTAGGGACCATAGACTTCATCACTATATGGCCTTAAATATTATCTACTGCTTTAAATATGTATTCCTATATACTACTAGTGCTCCATGTTGTCTAATGTTAGTCCTAGAATTGATTAATTTCTGCTTCAGTGTTTTTTCTACTCTGTATTGGATTCTTGCTAATACTATGTCTTTTAAATTTGTATCTGTTTCCCCTTTGGTATTGTTTATGAAATATCCTTGATACTGTATTGAAATGTACTTGAACTGATTGTACTAATCTCATACGGTGTAATCCACCTTGAGTCTCAGTGAGAAACGTGGACTATAAATGACATAAATAAATAAATAAATATTCCCAGTTGTTCATGTGTTTTGCTGGACACAACAAAAGGAAAAAAGCTAGTGCACAGACTATAGCACAGTGGATGGTGCAAGCCATTAGACTCTGTTATAAGACAGCTAACGTACCTTGCCCTCTAGACATGCATGTTCATCGAAGTTTTCTGTGCAGGCACACATACCCTTCCTCCTTCCCCGCTACAGCGAAAGAGGACTGAGGGTAGAAGGGGGTGCTCCGCCTCCCATAGGGGCTGTTTCAGCGGAAAAACGGCCACTCATGTGCAATGGAAGGCAGGGGTGCCCCCTAGTGGCAATTGAGCTTTAAAAACCTCCAATCTCGGCAGGCCTGTGTGTGCAGTCCTGTGTGTGCCTGCATGGAAGACCTCAATGAACAACAGTTACAGTTAAGTGCAACACTGTTTTTATATCTTATAAATCTTAATGTGAAGGATCTTTTTTCTTCCTCAGTAAATCAATGCATAAACAAGTGACAAAACTGATTTATGCTAGAGATACGAACTATGCATATTTTGATGCTAGGAAGACATGCTCTATGCTTTCCTTGGGCCTTCTGTCTAAGAGTAAACTCTCTTCTTATTTAGAATCCTCGGTTATCCCAAAGTTATGTAGGACCTTTATGCAAGCACAATTAAATTGACCCCTTTCAGTGGTATTGTTGGATCCATCTGCTTAGGATCCCGTTTTCAGATTGTTTATGTCCCTGACCCCTCCAGTTAGTGGACTCTCTTGTACATATTCTCTTGCAATGCCCTTATGTGCTCCAGTTTAGGCTAAAATTGATTATGCCTTGTTTTGTTAAATGAAATGTTTCCTTTAGCGACATCAAAGCGACTGATTCAGTTCTTCTTAGAGAATTCTGACTCCAAACGCACTTATTTTGTTGCTTGATTTCTAGAGGCTGCAGAGAAATGTCGAAGGGAGGTGTTTTTAGATATGGGTTCTCTGTGTTTTTTTAAGCCTTGCTGTTCAAGACCTAGGTCCAAGAACGGGGGGAAGGGGAGGTGCAGTATGGGTTCTTGTTTTCAGATGTGTGAAATTTATAATTAGCTTTTTGCTTCATTACATTTCAACTCTGAGGTGAAACCCATACTATGGGGGTCAGTCATCAGCTGGCCGTGCTTCCTGAATGAGATTGGTTGTGCTGAAATATAATTAATGTTGTCCTGCTTACCTTGAGAACAGAAAATTATGGTTAAAAATTCCTCTGTGAATGTTTATGTTTGCCCATGGTCTCAGTCATGATGATTAAGTCCCATGGGCATGACCAGTATTGCTTCTATATGCCATGTTCTGTGCGACAGCGGCCGAGGGCAGAACAGTCCACTTCACGGCAGACCTGTGGAGCAGCTACAATCACGGGTACCTGGCCATTACCGCCCACTGGTGGCAACCACAGGAACTCCGCCCCCCCAGGACAAGATCTGGCTGCCAGAAAAAGTCCTCCAAACTGAGCCTGGGATACAGGGCGGTTCTCCTTCAGGCCCGGGGGATGGACGAGGTCCACACCGGCAAGAACATCGCCACCACCGTCAAGGCGGCTCTGAGGGAGTGGACGTCCGGGGTGGAAGGGTTTGTCCGTGGCTACATGGTCACGGATGCGGGAGCCAACATGTTGGCAGCCCTGAGAGAGGCATCCCTCCCAGGCCTGGTGTGCATGGCTTACAAGCTGCACCTCATCATGCGGGACGTGCTCGGGCTGGGAAGCAAGCCGAGGGACAGCTGGGACGCGGGAACCTTGCGGACGCACAGTCTGCTGGACAGCTGCCGGTGCATTGCTTCCCTCTTCTCCCGCAGCATCAACTCGTCCCGAGAGCTCTTCCACAGGCAGGGGGAGGATGGGGACCCCGAGCACCAGCTCTTCCAGGACCTGCCCACGCGCTGGAACTCCACCTACGACATGATCTGTCGTCTGGTGGAGCAAAGGCGCGTGGTGCAAGACATCCTGTCGTCCTCGGATGTGCTGAGTAGGGGAGAGGAGTTGGGCCTCAGTGCCATGGACTGGAGAGCCCTTCACCAGATGTCCCGCATCCTCAAGCCCTTCAAAGATGCCACGGAGCTCCTGTGCTCCTACCAGGCCAGCCTCGGTCAGGTCCTCACCCTGATCCACGCCCTTGACCAGTTTCTGGACAAGGAGCTCTAGCAAGGGCAAGAGGTGCTGCTCCCCAGGGTCCAGGAATTTGTCTGCAGGATCAAGGCCTGCATCGCCGAATGCCTGCACCCTCTCCGCCACAAGGCCCCCTACCAACTTGCCTCTCTCTGTGACCCCCGCATCAAGGGCAACATCTCCTTTCAGGCGGGGTAGCTGCAGCAACGGAAGAAGGAGCTCCGCAGAGTGGTGCTCCGTTTCCAGAGACAGAGGGCAGGAGGGAAGGAACTGGGCAGCGGCGAGGAGCAGGCGGTGGAGGAGGAGGAGGGTGAGGGCAAGGGGCAGGCGGTGGGAAGACAGCCAGGCCAGGGAACAGCCACCCCGACGGACACCTTTGGTCTGTGGGCCTCGGCGGTGGGTGGAGTGGTTGGCCGCAGCATGGCGGGCGGGTCCCTCCCAGTGGAGGACTCGGCGGGGGCCATGGTGCGCGAGTACCTTTCGGAGTCCACCGAGCCCCACCATAACAACCTGTTGGAGTATTGGGCAAGGAAATCGGACCGCTGGCCAGACCTGTCCATCGTCGCCACCAACATCCTTTCCTGCCCTCCCACCAGCGTGCAGAGTGAGCGGGTGTTCTCCCACATGGGAGACCTCCTCCATCCCCACCGTGCACGTCTCAACCTGGACCTAGTGGACATGCTGACGTTCATCAAGGTGAACCTCAACCTACTGGGCCACCCTCCCATCGACCTGGACCTCCCCGGGCTCACCTCTGACTCTGAGCCACCCTAGCCTTGTGGTGCTATGAGACACTGTTGCTGTTTTAGGATAGCAACAATGATACCTCGGTAGTCTTCAGGTTTCTCTTTCTTCTTCCTGTTTTGGGATCATGTGACTGGAAAAAACAGCAATTTAAAATCTGATATAAGAATATCTCACGCAGTGTTTCCTTTGCCTATTGTCAAAGTAACCCGTTTCCGGTTATTATTTCCTAGACATACATTTGCATAAGCCTTCTGCTCAGTATTCCTTCTGCATTCATCACTGGCTGATTTCTGGTCATAGTGGCTGGCCCAGCTTGTCCACAGCGGGCTCGAGTCTGCCTCGGTTCTCGAGGGGGCTTCCATGGATGTTGTGCTGACCCTTTGTCCTCCTCTCCAAGACTAGTTCCTGTTCCGTCCTCTCTCCCTCTCTGGATCTGCACAGATGGCTCCAACGTGGTCCCCCAAGTTGCAACCACTCATGTCCTTCCCTACCTGTCCTTTCTGCGAAGGATGGTTGCTGCGGTGCTGCCCGCTGATGCGGCTGCTGGCCACGAGGAGCAGCCGTGCTGCTGCTGCTGGTGTGTGTACGGCAGGGACCCCCCCCCTTCGCATGCTTCCCCTGCTGTCCCTTCTGGACATGGACCATTTGGGAGAGGGCTAGCCAGTCCGTGGAGCTGATGCTGAGTTCTTCGCCCTCCTGCAAAATGGGCACAGAGGACATGATATCTTGCACCACATTTCTTTGCTCAAACAGACAAGCTATCATTACTTCAGTGGAGTTCCAATAGGTGGGCATGTCTTCGAAAAGCTGGTGCTCAGGATGCTCCTCCTCCCCCTGCCTTTCATGTGTCTGGCAGGAAGAATGAATGCTGCAGAGAAAGTAGGCAGCCAGACGCTGACAGCGGTCCAACAAGGCATGCATTTCCATGTTCCCTGGTCCCAGGTGCCCTTGATGATCCTAACCAGCATTCCTCATGACCAGGTGCAGCTTGTGAACCAAGCAGACAATGCCCTGAAGGGGTGCATCATTCAGGGTTCTAGGGGACCTTCCCCCAGCCCCCCCCCATGGTGACATGTCATGTGCCAATCACATCCCTCTTCCGGCCAGGCAGGAAGGTGGGTGCTGCCGGCGAACGCCACAGACTGGTTCTCAGTGGGAGCCTCAGCTGAGGACACACAGATGCTTGGGGACCTTCCTCCTCCCCCTGCTCCCCCTCTTGATGACACGTCATGTCCCAACAATCCTTTTGGGTGAGGCAGGAAGGTGGGTGCTGTTGGCCATGACGATGGCTCTTGGTGGGACCCCCGGCTAAGGAAAGGAGGACACTCAGGATCTGTGGGACTTCCCCCCCTCCCTCTCCTCATGACGGCACGTAGTGTCCCTCGTATCCTCCTCATGATGACATGTCTCATCCCTGGCATGCTCCTCCTGACAACAAGCCCCATCCCTCGAACCTTCTAAGTACCTCCTCTTATTGTTTACAAAGTCAAGGAATTACTTCCATTAGAATTTGTATGCTGGCAAAACAGTTTCAAGGCATGACTGTTGTCCCTTCCATCTTTCTCTGGCGAGGCAGGAAGGTGGGTGAGGTCAGCTGCCGTTGTGTGCCGCATAAAGAGGATCCCTTAGCTGGGGACACTCAGCACCTGTGGGACTTCATGGTCCTCCTCCTCCTCCCGACGACACATCCAGTCCCTCCCTGTATCCTCCCAATGGTGACACGCCCTGCCCCTTTCTGGCGAGGCAGGAAGGTGGGTGAGGTCAGCTGCACCTCAGGTGCGGTCCCCCGATAGCGGGGGGAATCAGGCTGCTCACCGGGCAAATGTCAACTCCCCCCCCGTGACAGTACCGGCACACTCCCGCAGGGACAGACCCCCCCGCCCCCTGAGGGGAGGCAGCTCACCACCACCTCCACGGGCCCGCTGGGCCTGGCGGCCGCCATCCTCCTCACCCACCATTCCTTTAGCGCTGGAAACCTCAGGGCGCCCTCCCACGTCGGCCTTCCCGATTCCCGATTCCCGATTCTGTATCGGAAATGGGACTTGATCGGTGAGTTTCGGGTATCTGGGTTTGGCGCCGCCACGGAATCATGATCAGCTAAATCAGGATTATTTTTGGGATCGTGCCCATGTCTAGTTACAACAAGACAAAAAGGTTTCAATAGCAGATTCGTGTACAAGACACGTATCCATCCATCCATCCATAATTACAGCAAGACATTACATACCCAGTTGACGCCCCTTCTACCTTCAAGCTTCCCTTTTAATCTTTGCAATCATTATTTACATTCTATGCTTTCTTATCCACTTAATTCTATTTCTTAATTCGTTTCTAATAATTCTTTCCTTTATATATATTATGCACAAATCACATTTCCAATCACTTACATTTTAGCCAAAATTGTTAATCCCTTAATCATTCCAGGAATAGGAGATAAAAATAGAAAAGTAGAGAATATAAGCAGAAAGATAAATTATTCTTATTATGTATCAATATAGGAAAAAGGAACATTTTTATACCAGTTTTCCCCCATTCTCTCCTCTATTTTAACCCAGCCATCTTCACTTATAAATTGGAATTTTCATAATTGTGAGGTTGGGAAGACCAAATAAGTGTTTGGCTTAAACACTAATTTGTATTCTAGAGAGGGTAGGTCTTTCATCTGTTTTATATCTACATTTATATATTTGAATTTTCATAATAGTAAGACTGGGAAGAACAGGTAAATATTTGGCTTAAGCACTAGATTATATTCTAAAGAAAATAGCTAAAGTCTAGGAAGGATTAAAGAATTCCAAAGACCCAATTATCACACTATCACTAATCCATTAACTATGAATATACAAAATCTAACATGTTACAGAGCACCTAAACTTTCAATAAGTCTGTATTACATATCATTAAGCATAGAGAGGGAGCCTAAATCATAATCTATGTTTCTGCCTCTCAACAAGAAACAAAAAGAGAAGACAAAAAGCTCCTTGGCCCCCCTCTCTCTTATCCCTTAACAGTATAACAGGTTAGAGTGACAGATAGATATAAAAGGTTAAGCCTAAATTATTGGATCACAATCTGGATTTCTCGTTTTTTCTTCTTCCGCCCTGTAAAATGGTACATCAAGTCTTTTTCCCATCTGCATCCCCAAAGACGACTCTTCTTATCTTCTGACCAGTTCTGGAAGGGGTTAGTAAAAATAGTGTTAGGTCTCTGTTTATTCTTCTTCTTTAAAATACGTTGCATTCTTTTCTCCTCATTCAGAAACGGTACACTGGGCTTCTTCTTCATGGGTTTGCTTTGTTGCCCCTCCTCTTTCTTGTTTATGCCTTGTCTTTTTGCAGAGACGTACTGATGTGTTCCTCCATTTTGCAGGCTAAACTTTTCCTCATTCCATTCTAGTTTTCTTTCAGCTAGGTTTGCCCCTTTAGAAATTTCTTCTGCCTTATCTTTTATAGTGTTTTTATCCATTTCCACTCCAGATATCATACCTGCTTTAGTTATTAATTCAGTCATCAATATACTTCTAGGAAAGCCATTTCAAAGTTACTTACAAGTCCAAACTCTCGTCAAAGTGGTAGAAAGCTTCGCTTTTATTTATGTTTTCAAAGGATTTATTGCTTTCCAGCTTTCCTAGCCCACTGCTGAGAGAGTTTTCTTTGCAATCAATCTTCCATGCCTTCCTCCCTCCTCCCAGCCTTTGCCCAGGCAACCACCTTGCAATCAAGCTGGTTAGCCCTTGTAAAGTCATAAAACAATTTTCTTACTTAATGGGAAGTCTTGTAGGGTTGCAATGCTCCATCTTCCAGTTGCCTTTATTTGTCTTATCAGGAATCTGCTTTGTTTTTGCTTCAATTCATTTTCGCTTGTCTGACTTTTGGCTTTTGTAGCTTCGTAGCCATGTTGGCTACTCCCGTGGTCCTTGTTTTTCGAACTGGTGTGGGGGCTTCCCGGGGGTTGCCAGTCCCCTTGAGCTCTTCCACCTTGTTCCAGCCTGCCCCCCCCTCGGGACTTGGGGGCCCGAATTCTCGAGTCCCAAGGAACCAGGAAGCTCACGGCAGAGAGCTCATAACTCAGCTGCCGTGCCTTCACTACTCCATCCCGGAAGTCGGAAGACCTTGTTTTAAAAGTGCACCTAGTGCCATGCCAGAATGCTGCAAACAAATTATCATGCACATTGACTGTTGTGTTTGGGGGACATTTGCCAAAGAGGCACACTGCCTAGTATATGCATTCCAGATTCTGTGGTGGGAAATATTTTGCTACACTTTCCCTCCCCTTCCCCTCATTCCCAGGGTTTTGAACAAGATGGTGTCGGATAAACAAATGCCGTTTTGGTGGCACCTTTTTTTCCCTCATAAGGTCTGGTTCCAAACTGTCGTGAGTATGTCTGGGGCACTCAACAAGTGCTCACCTCTTCTCTCCCAAGGGCCCACCACAGTATCCCCTTGTACCTTACACCTTGCTTGATCTTCCACTAGGGTTATTGGAGGAGATCAAAGATGTAGTTGCTAATGCTAGAAAACTGTCCACAATTAAATCATATAAAGATAATTGGAAAAGATTTGTCTTTTGGTTTTCACTTTGATCACTGAAGCCTCTGCATGTCCCCTGAACCCTGTTCTGGACTACTACCTTCATTTGGCTAACCAAGGATTGTCTCTTAGCTCCATTACAATGGATCTAGCTGCTTTAGCAACATTCCACAGAGGTATAAAAGGATGGTCAGACTTTGTTCAACCCAAAACAATATGCATAGTGTGGATCTTGTTGATGTTTCAATTTGGCTAGCCTATCTATGCAATACAACCCACTGATATGGTGCATCTTTACAAATTGCCACACTATTAAAACTGATCATAAATAAATTAATTACTTATGTCTGATAAAGTACTTGGAGATTGTTATGGGAAATAAGAAAGAACTTGAAATGTTTATGGTCACTAGGAAGTAAAATGAGTGCTACGTTAAAAGATTTCTTGGATCTTGTTTATTTAGTCAATCCAGATTTATTTTTAAATACATATAGATATGAACAGTTGGGTAGTCAACATCCGCACATAAATTCTCTTCTGCATCCTTGCTGTAAGAATATCTGGCCCCTGACTTTTTTCAGAAGTCCAGGAAAATTAATCATAATACTGTTTGTCACAGTGAGTCTTTTGCTGTCTTATTTGTGTATTGAAGGTAGTTCTCTCTTCTCATTTCCATCTCAAGGGAAAACTTAACTCAATTATTGCTTATATTAATTTTCTTCTTCATCCTACAAACTAAAGTGCAGCAAATAGTGTTTATGGACTTTTCCCCTGTCCATATACTGTCAAAGTCCTATATTTCTTGAATACCATGCTCTGCTTGTGACATACAGAGATTTTTGACAATATATTTGTGAAATATTTCTCTTAGTGCTGGAAGAGACACCTGCTATGTTCATTATATATTGAGCAAAAATAAAATAAAATATCCATTTGGTGTCTACAAGCCATTACATTAGTCACTTGTTAAAAGTTATATCAGAAAACAATGTTGTACATGTTTTCATTCCAGTGAAGTTAACCTTGAAAGATACTCAGTATTCTTGGGTACATCAATAAATTGTGTTTAATGCAACATGATGAATAGGTTTCTTCCATGCACTATACAAAAAGGAACCTGCAAAATGTTCATAGAGTAGAAAGATAGAACACATGGAAGGAGAGTTATTTTCCACCTTCCCTTTACCCCCTTTCTCCATCACAGCCCAGGCCATGTGAGGACATGAGCCTATAGGGTTGCTGTCCGCTACATTTTGATGCTCTGAAAGGGCAGTACTGAGCTCTATAGAAGTGGATCAACATTTTAGCAGTCTAAAATGCCAGTTCGGTGTAGTGGTTAAGAGTGCGGGACTCTAATCTGGAGAGCTGGGTTTGATTCCCCACTCCTCCATTTGAAGCCAGCTGGGTGACCTTGGGCGAGTGGCAGTTCTCTGGAGCTCTCTCAGCCCCACCCACTTCACAGGGTGTTTTGTTGTGGGGTTAATAATGACATACTTTGTAAACCACTCTGAGTGGGCACTAAGTTGTCCTGAAGGGTGGTATATAAATCAAATGTTGTTGTTGTTAATACTAATAATATTTTTCTACATGTTTGAAAGTTTCTGCAGTTGGTAGTAATGTACTACTGTACTGTCTCTCCTTTCTTCCTTTCCCTCCATCAGCTGACAGAATATCCACACATGACATATCGATCTACTTTTCAGGGATGTTACTGCATGCTACAAAATTGTACACCAGTGTCAATGAAAAAACAAAGCATGTCATTGGTTGTAGTAGGCAATCAAAATGATTTAATTGTGGTACTTGGGTTACAATTGTTAATAGTGGTACTTGGGACCAGTTAAAGTAGGGCAGTCTTCTTGGAGAAGAGTAAAATCATCAGTTGAGGGGTCTGTGAGGGGTTATGGAGAGTCCACTGCTGGCTGTCCCGAAAAGGGGTACAGTATTCTATCTGTCCACTACTACCGCCCCTTTTTGTATGCTGATGGGCAGGAGTGCAGGACTGCCCTGTCTTGGAATGGTTTTATTGATTGCTGTTTTTATGCTGTGATTATTGTTTTTATGTTGTATTTTAATCAATGTTGTACCTCGCCCTGAGCCCGCTTGTGGAGAGGTTGGGTCAAAAATATAATTAATTAATTAATATGATCTGAGTAAAATAGTCTCAGTTCTGCCTCTTCGCTTTCCTTCCTATGTTTATTTTGATACTCTTTTAAAACTACATTTATTTTTATACTCTTAGAATGTAACAGTGCAGTCCTATGCAAAGTTACCTAAGTGCCAGCCCATTTACTTTAATAGGCGTAGATTGGAATAACTGCATAGGATTGCACAGTTCAAGGATTAATAGTATACAGTTTGCAATGTTGGAATGATTTGTGCTCCCAGGCTGGAGTTTTTTGCATATTGTAATTATGCCATTATAGTCTGTGATTAATACTCAGTGTTCTGTTTTTATCCTAGCCTCATCTGTTTTGTATGCACATCCTCCATTTGTAGCTCACCTAATTCGTTTGGTAAATAACTCTTTAGACAAAGGTGGATGTGGAAAAATGCCATTCTGTTGGTGAATTTAACTTTCTAGGTGCTACAGGAGGGAGGGGCCAGTTCTGGAATGAAATTTGATTGGAGGGAGAGTGAGTCGGTGGAGGGGAGTTAGAAGATGACAGTTGGTGGCTAAGGAGAGAGAGGGATGGCTCTGAGGGGAGTGGTAGGTTTTAGTTAAACCCTAGTAACAAAGTATCATGCCTGCCCTATACAACGTCCAGCTAGGGCATGAGTATAGAGAAGGAGGGAGAGATATTAGGTGTTTTGTTTCCCCCCACCATATGTTGTATATTGTCTTCCGTTCACTGCATACTTGTCTGGGTGGAGTTATGATCGTTAATAAATTTTGTTGATTAATGAAGGAATGAAGACCCTCTGTTCCACATAGACCCCAACCGCTTGGGTCCGCTAGGAGAGGAGAGAGAGAGGTCAAGGAATACCCAGGGGACGTAACCAGAGGGAGGTTAGGAGGCTGTCCCACCTAACCGGAAACCCATACAGAGACAGTGGTGGCAGCAACTACCTGGAGACAGGAAAGTGAGACAGACCCTTCAGGTGCCTGGCTAGGTGAAAAGGGAGGGGTAGGCAGAGCTGGGTCAACCAGTGGAAGGAAAGGCCCTGATTTGCCACAGTGGGCTAGGTATTTTTAAGATGATAAGAGACATGGGCTCATCATGTATCGAAGACTGGGGGCACAAATGGAGGCAGGCTTGCAATGGCAGTGATGTAAAGAAATATCAATTCCAAAACAGTGGCACAATTCATGAATTCTTTAACCAGCTCATTCCCTCCCCCCCCCCCCGCCACTGCCAACAACTCTTGTAGCTTTCCTGACATACGTTCTTTTGCCTGGATTTATTAAAAGCTCAAACTGGGGGGGGGGGGGCATGGTAATGGCTCCAGCAAGATGGACACCTGAAAAGCAGGCTCTGTCTCAACCTAGCCCCAAAACCTCATAAAACAACTTCATAACATTACAAAAAATCCAATATGATGGGCAAACATGATACGAATAACAAGAAACAAAATGCAAAAGTGGCAAGATGTTTAAAAGACTATTTTTCAACAACACAGCTATTGGCAGCATCAGAGGAACTTCACCACTGATGGAAACCTGCAATAACATATTGAAATCAGGAACGCAGCCAACATCGTGGTCTGTAGCAACAATAATAATGATTCCCAAACATGGTAAAAATACCTCAAAAACAGGTTCATATAGACCGATTTCCTTGTTGAACGTGGACTATAACATACGAATTTTGGCAACAACTTTCTTCAAGCAATCAAAGCAATATATGCAAATCCGCTGGCAAAAATAAAAACTAATGGAGTAACCTCAGAAGATATTAAATTATGTAGAGGCACAAGCAGGGCTACCCCTTGTCCCCGATCTTATTTGCAATTGCCTTGGAACCACTTACAGAATCAATTTGATGAAATAACCAAATCCATGGCATAACAATTGACAAAAGACCTACAAATTAAGCTTATTTGTCGATGATATGTTATTGTGAATCATCTTCAAAAATAAAAGAAATAAAAACAGTGTCATGGCCCAGTCTGGGCTCAGTGAGAGCAAGGACTCCTCCTCAGGAGGAGAGGGGCTTTGTGTAGCCAGCCAGGACTCCTCAGGAGAAGAGGAGCTCCATGTAGCCAGCCCTGACTCAGCAGAGGCTGGTAATCAGGATCCACAGCTGCTGGCTAATTGGAGCCTACAGCCAGCAGCTGAAGCAGAGCCATCAGTACTCTCCAGCCCCAGCACCACAGGGGAAGCTCAGCCAGGGACTTCCATAGGGGAAGCT
Source organism: Eublepharis macularius (assembly GCF_028583425.1). Taxonomy (NCBI): domain Eukaryota; kingdom Metazoa; phylum Chordata; class Lepidosauria; order Squamata; family Eublepharidae; genus Eublepharis; species Eublepharis macularius. The sequence goes on from NC_072800.1 coordinate 32,516,041, forward strand.
CAGTCAGGGACTGCCAGCACCACAGGGGAAGCCCAGCCAGGGGCTTCCACCCCCCCCCCCAGGTTCGCCCATGCGTAAAGAACGCCGCAGACAAAGGCTGAGGCTGGAACTGCAGGAGAGACGGCGCAGTGCTCGTCTCCTGAGCCGACGCCAGCTGCTGGAGAGCGATGATGAGTAGCATCAGGATGGAGCCCCAGCAGCTGGCTGAAAACCACACCTGACTATAAAAGCCAGTCAGGAGCGACAGCCAGGCGTGGAAGCAACGTGTCTACTGCCTGCAACCTCTCCGTGTTCCGTGGACCTTGCCTGTGCCTGCTTTTGGACCTGACACTATCAGTAACTGACCTTGGACTGTGTCTGACCTTGCTCTTGGACTCTGGACTCACTTCTGGCATTAGCTCGTGCTCTGACCACTGCTTTGACTTGGCTGTTGGCTCCTGAAACTCCCCCTGGACTTGGTGTTGAGGTTTGGACTTGAACCACCCTGCTTGGGCTGGCCCAGCCTGTGACAAACAGATATGTACAGATGGAATAAACAGCAACTGTCCTGGTATGAAAGATACCATCTGATTAAATCATTCATACTCCCAAAATTACTAATTTTTTTTAGAACATTGCCTATATATATATTTCTTCAAGATTGATAAAATGGCATTCCACTTTAAACAGATTTTTATGGCAAAACAAACGTCCAAGGATAGCCTTTGCTACAGTCAAAAAGAAGATGCAGCAAGGAGGTTTTAACTACCCTGACATAGAACTCTACAATGCAGCATTATGGTTATCAAACATCATCCATATTCTACAAGACAAGGGGCAAACAGACTGGATCTTCAGCCACTGCATCATCCTAAAATGATACAAGACTACATCAAAATACAATATTTTTCTTACAACAATACGCAGAATATGGGACAAATAAATAGTCAACTTGAAAAATTCAAGTTAGAAATCAAGCTGCATCAATCTATTGCATGGTTTTTCTATTTTTAGCTAAACGATTTCTCTAGTTATATAAAGCTAAATGATGTGATGAATAGATGTGATGAATAGACTGAAAACAGAGCTAGAACAACTGTTAGACACAGCTGACTTCATTCGCAAAGGTCTAACCTTTAAAATCTATAACATACTTATACAAACAAATAAAACAAAGTATATAACGTTACAGTTAAAATGGCAACAAAACTGCAAAACTATAATGTCAAACAAAGAATGGGAAGAGACTTGGTCATCAAAATTACTTAATTCTCCAGTTATCAGTACAAAACTCGAGTCCAGACTAGAGATGGACACAAACCACAAAATAACTGAACCATGAGGTTCATGGTTTGTGGATTTTCATGAACCATGAACTGGCACGAACTGGGGCCAGTTTACAAACCGGTTTGTGGTTCGTGGGGTTTAAATGCCCCTTTCCAGCTGCTTAGCAGTGGCAGGGGAAGGGGCATTTGACAGGTTAAAGGGCCCTTTCCCGTCTTGCAAGTGGCAGGTCCATTTAAACTATCAGCTGGTAGGCGGGGGGGATCTCCCCTCGCCACCTTCCAGCTGATAGTTTAAAGGGACTTGCCGCTTGCAAGTGGCGCAGGGCCCTTTAAACTGCCCCAGCCCCAGCCCCACACTTACCTCACCCTGCGGGCCCATGGCATCCTTCCCCTCCTCCTGCGAGGGACAGGAAGGCCATGTTTTGCCTCTTCTGCTGGTGCATGGTCCTGCAGGGCAGCGGCAGAGGCCGAAAACGGCCTTCCCGCCCCTCAAATGGCAGCTGTGGCTGCCATTTGAGGGACGGGAAGGCCGTTTTCAGCCTCCACCACTGCTCCGTGGGCCCCCACAGCAGCGGAAGAGGCCAAAAATGGCCTTTCTGTCCCTTGCGGGTGGAGGGGGAAGACGGCACGGGCCCTCAGGGAGAGGTGGGGGTGGGGGATGGGGTTTGGGCAGTTTAAAGGGCCCTGCGGCTTGCATGCGGCAGGTCCCTTTAAACTATCAGCTGGCAAGGGGGGATCCTCCCTGCCGCCTGCCAACTGATAGTTTAAAGGGACTTGCCGCTCGCAAGCTGCAGGAAAAGTTTATATGGCCATTTCCCTGGGAGGAAAGTATTACATCAAATTACCTTATAACAACCTACTCCATACTTCTAAAACCAGAATGAATTTTCTTGGATTATTGGCAAAATCAAACGCAACCACAAATCAGATAAGAATTGATATCAACGCTGTTAGTAGCAGCAAAAACTGCTATAGCTTCAAGATGGAAGCCACAAATGCCACCTAACCTAAACACATGGTTCACAAAGATATGGGAACAACTAATAATGGAAAATATAACAGATAGATTACAACAATCAGCAAACCTCCTTAAAACAGCAAATTTCCTTGAGAAATGGATACTTTGAACAGCAGATTTATTATTATAAAACAATATTATGCAAAACATAATATCCAATTTTATAATAATAAATCTGCTGTTCAAAGTTTTTCATGTATAATTGTTATAGTGATTCCTTTTTATGTTATTGTTGTATAAATGTTTGGAAAACAACAAAAATATAAATTAAAAAAAAGGTTCAAACTAAAGTCCAGCTAGCCTTAGGTTATGACAGTCCAAGTTTTCTTTGTAGCAATAACAATCCAACAAAATAAAGTGTGAGAGGACTACACTATCTTTTTTATCTATGAATGGGTTGAATCATGAAAACCTTTTTAAAATACTCGCTGTTTGGATTTTTTTTACCAAAGGGGCACATCATGAGGTCATTTTTCAGGTTACTGCTAATAATCAAGGTTAAATTTGATTTGATGGGAGTATATTACTTTTTAAAAATCAGTCTGTTTTGAAGAGTTTTTAGCATCATATGAACATCATATGAAAACTCTGTTGCCTTTCACATAATAGCTTTGTTGCCTGGAACCCCCTCCCAGAACCTGGACATGGACTTTATATGAACTGTGCACAACTTGGCACTGAGGCCAATCCTATGCATGGAAAGGGAACTTCGTGGGACTGGGAGGGCACCCCCCCCCCCAGTGAGTGCTAACAAGCAGCCCTCCCTGGGACCGCTCTGGAGTAGCCACTCTGCACCCAGATCAATGTGCCTGCTTGCCGAGATGCCAGCCACTGCTGAGATCCGTACCGGAACCGGGACCAGTAGTGGGCCAGGAGAAGCAACAGAAACAGTTTAAAAGGAAGACAAATAGGACAATTATTTTCCTGTGGGAGCCATGACACGCCAGCGCTCCTGTCAGGAACCACTTGCTAGGTGTGCCTCTTGGTATGTAGATGTCATTGTCCTGCCAAAGACAAAGACGTGAAGCAAGACGCATTTGGACTCTGTTAATCTTGTATCAATATAATCGCTCCAACCCATCAAGCCATGGACTATCAGAAAATATAGTCATTCCCACCCATTCTTCCTCCTTGCCCTTTTGTCCCTTTGGAGGTGTCACAAAAACAAACATTAGATTTTAAAATGTCCACCCTGGATTCCTTATGTCCCACTAAAACGGCACATTAATTACTTTTGTTAAATTGCCTGAGAACCACTTATGAGGCATGAACACCCCCCCCCCCCGGTCTTGCCTTGGGATAGAAATTGGCTATTTAAGACCACCCTTTCTGGTCACTAGTCAGATGCTCAGACCCCTCAAGATCTTATTCCCACTCCCACTCCATCCCACCTCGTTTAGTGCTGGTCACACCACTAGGCATTCTGCTGCTCACTGACGAATCTCTGCATCTTGACGGACAGGTAACATATCGCCCACCAACGATCTTTCCTGCTAATGCAATCGTCTCTGCACCCTTTCCACTTTTTGATTTCCTAGTTCTATATTGAATGCGTGTGTGATTCTTAGACCCTGTAAGCTTAAAGGTTCTTAAGTAAAAGCCATGATTCATTTTAAAGTATTAGTCTCCTTCTTCATTGTGCACGCTCTGGAAACTCCGACCCTGGTATACACAGGTTATGATCCCAATAATATATGTCTGTTGCCTGTTAATTCCCCCATCTTCGAGGCAATTCAGCTAACAGCTTTGAATGTTTCATGTAGGAATATTATGTCAAATATCTTCCGTGTGATTTATTGATCAAGGTTTTTTTTCTGATCTAGAAACAAAGATGCTGGGCTGTGGATTCTGTTATTAATCTGACATCTTCCCAAATTCTTTGCAGCTCTGAAAAGATATTGTACTCTTACCAAGCAAAACAGAAGAGTGGAGCTTTACAATGTCATAGAGAAAAAAATCTGCCTAAATTTACCCAGGATTTTCCTGCATTTTGTAATTTTGACCCTGATTTATGGACTTCGGTTTGACTTAATTGGACAATTAATGTGGGTGGGCAGGGTGGCGGGGTGCCCAAAAGACAATCCTGTAACTTGTTTGAAGGCTAGATATTTATGCTACCCTACATTCCTTGTAATTCAACATGAGGAATATATTTAGAATCAGCTTCTGTCCTAATTTTGAGTTAGCTAAGCTACAAATTTGGTTGCAGAATCTTGTTTTATCTACAGTGATTTAGTAGGTAAGACCTGTGCTGAGGTCTTTTATTAATAGTTCATATATTTCAGCATATTTACTAGTAAAGGTATTAATATAATTAAAATGTAGTAAAGCCTGCGAAGTAATTTTATGATGCAGCATATTTTATTTTTAATTGCTTGTTTTCTGCTGAAGTTTGCAGAATAACTGTTTGTAAACTGCACTGGGTAGTTGATAGAAGTGAAGTAAACTGTTTGCTACACTTCTATCAAAGTATCCAGTGCTGTCTTCTTGGACAAATACTGGAAAGACAGGTGTTGCAATATATATTTCAGAGAAATCCCAAACAACAGTATGCTTTGTAGCACCTTTTTTAAAAAAACACACATCGGAAGATGACACTGCAACAACATCTGATGTAGATTGATATCTTCATGCTTTTAAGATACAGATCAAATAGCAGTTCACAATCATTGCTGCAGTAGCTTCTGAGTTCAACAGTAAATTAAAAAACAAAAAAATATGGCTCATGGACTGTGAAAAGAAACTAAGAAGACAAATTAAAAACAAATGATTATATAATGATCTGTAAACCATCTAGTAAAAGCTAAGTGAAGTAAATTATGATAAATTTCAGCAATTCATAGCTGTTCATCATAGCCAGACCTGTATCAGGATACATTCGAGGACAGTCAGGATAATCAGAGTATTTTTTTTCTTTTTTTCCTTTCTCCTTTCTTTTTTCTTTTGAAATATTAAAGACCGATAGATTGTGAAGTAAGCTATAACTCAATAGACCAACATTCAACCCGAAGTACCCCAAAACAGAAAATAAAGTAGTTACACAATAGAGTACTAATAGTTTCGATATAAGTCCTTATCTATTACCAACATGTACAAATTTCAAAATCCAATACTTATAGGGGATAGGATAAACTTATTTAAGTGGACATCCATATCTTACAATCAGAACGATTTGGTATAACGTTATTGGTTCTAAAATAAGCAATAACTGGATCCCAATAAGTTTGCATATGGTTAAATTTGGAAAGTACAGAATCTCCCATGAAAAAACAATTTCGAGTAATTTGAGACATAATATAACTTTCCCAAATCCTATCATACCATATTTCAAAAAAATACTGTACTGTTTTGTTTACTCGCCGCCTCCTCTCTCTCTTTAATCTTGTATTAATAATGACTTGTATACTTTCAAACACTTTTTTTCTTCTTTGCTTCTTTTGGAATGCTGTAAATAACTTGTATTTATTTTGATACAATAAAAAGAAACATTACCCCCCAAAAAGGATAATCGGAGTGAACTTCTTTGGCATTTAAATACCAGATTTGAGGACCAGGTCAACACCCACATGTTCCTGATTAATTTTTTCCAAATGATTGTAAGGTTGCCAGCATACCTGCAGAAATACGTCTTGTCCATTTAACAGAAGTATCTTGCATAGGGCCGCTCTGCAGAAGACAAATCTCACTTCACCCAAGGCCCAAGTGTCAGCCCCCCCAGGCTATCAACCCAGGAAGATTTTTCCCAGTTGTCTTAATGGCCAGTCTGCCCCAATTAACAGTGTTAATCTATTGTAGCAAGAATTGAGTGCTATGGCAATTTAAACATTAACAAATGCTTTGTCATTGAAAGGTATGAGTAGCATGCAACATATTTATAAACCATTTTTCAAGAGGCATTTGGACTTTTTGTTGTTGTTGGTCTGATCCTAGATTTTAGCTTTATCTTTGCCTTTGTTTTGGATAATGGCTGCTCTCGGTTGATTGAGGAGATTTGCCTTGTGATCCTGTTAGAAGCTGTTTTGGTGGCTCTCTTTGTGACACAGGGGAATTGAAATGCGCTGTTATTTGGCGTAGCTCTGGAGCTGATCCTAGTATTGGTAGATAGATGCACGTGTGACTCCTTCCTCGCTATCGCATCCTCTGTAGAGCATGGGTTAAGAGGTTTCACTAGTGCTCTCAGCTTGTTTATAGAGCTTTTCAAATTATCCAAAGAGAAGGCGATGTGCACTTGCTCTTCTTGCAAGGTCTCTTTTACAAAGGAGCAGTTATGAGGAAGCCCCTGGGGAGATGTCAATTTAGTACTTGCCTGAAGTGTGGATGCTGGCTCTGAAAAAAGGGATGGATCTAGGGAGCATGTTGACAATAAGGGGCGGAGTCTCCCATCAGTAAATACTCTGCGCGTTGCAATACCAAAAGAGGCTAGATATCTTTGCATTCTCAGCAGCATCATAGGAATTGTGGGAGAGGCAAAGGTTAGATGTATTCTAGACCCACGGAGGTTGCTAGGTAGTCTTTAAAATTGTGTGAGATCAATTTGATGTATCTCTGTTCGCAGGAGTTGGCTCAAGGAATGGAGAATACCACGTTTGTTATCCCATCACCCATGATTTAGGTGGTTATAGATAATATGGAGGACTACTTGGTTTGTTTGAAAACATAGAATGGAGCCTGCATTTGATGTTGTTTTTTGTGCTTCACCTTCTCTTTGTAGAGAAAGCGGTGTTGGGCAGGTCTCTAAATTGGGAGGTGCATTGAGGGACTGAGAACATTGGTTTGTGATTTTTAGAAGCTTCACTTCTTGATAAGGGGAAGCTTGTCTTCTCATTAAAAACCTTGACCATGTTGTTTAGTATGTCAAGTTTGTTAGAAATACCATTTAGCCCTTGAAAGATGGCTATTACTGTTTCCTCTGTAAGCAGACAATGGTCCCCTATGAACTTCATCAAGAAGCCTTTCTGTGATTGAAATTTTATATCAAGTTCCTCAACCCCAAGTGGCAGCCATTCCTTATGAGGAGTTGTCTCCTGAGAGGGAGGCTCTTCTGTTAACTTCATTATGTTTGAAAGTTTGCCTCTGTTTGCCTCAGCCAGAGAGGAGTTGCCTGGGTCTAAATGTAGGGACTCCTCCTCAGCATTCTCCTCCTCTGCACTCAGAGCGTCAAATGGGTTTGGAGATGAGTAGGGAGAAATTTCACTTACTATTTCTTTTGATAGAAGGTCATCAATACATAGCTGCTTAGCTGATTGTGGAGGAGAATGGAAGTCTAGAGGTCTGCTTCGTTTTTTCTTCCCCATTGATAAATTAAGCTGGTTAAGGGAGGCATAGTTAGGTTGCAAATGATGCTTCCAAGGTTGCGGCTGCTGTGTTGTCAAAAGCTGGGCATTTAGCCAATAATTAAATGTGATGCTTGAGTTATTCTTCCAGTTATTCCAAATAGAGCTGAATTGAGCTCTCTGAAGAAGTTAAACTCTGGAGTTAGATTTTGTATACACAAAAAACAGCAGAGCTACTTACAGGAGGTGTTATCTCGTTGCCATTTTCCCTCGTTCCCCCAATTGCTCTTCGTTGGTTAGTGTTGTTTAAATTAAGTTATAACCCAGTTTTCTAATATGTTATTGTGTTCCTAATCAAATTTAATCATGAGTCACATTGCTCAGAATTCTCCCTTTATCTCTTTGTATGCATCTTACTAATGGGAAGACCTGACATTAAAAAATGGCTCATTGAGCATCCATGCCATATTTGCTTATTTACTTCATTTCTACCCTGCCTTTCTCCCCAATGAGAACCCATCGCAGTTTATACCTCTCCATTTTTATCCTTACAACAACCCTGAGAAGTAGATTAGGCTGAGTATGTGTGACTGGCCCAACATCACCCAGCAAGTTATTTCCAGTGTTAGTATGAAAGCAATAGACATATCTGGTTAAAGCTATGGGTTGGGTCCGAGTATTTCTTTTCTCTGTTTGTCTAGTACATTTTTATCTTATCCAAAGAACTCAAGGTGGCATATATTATCCTTCTTCATTGTATCTTCACAATAATCCTATGAAGAAGGCTAGGTTAAGAGGAAGTGACTAGCCCATCATCCAGCCAAGTGGTGTCAAATAGGGCCAAACTGCACATTACACTTTTTACAAGTTGTTTCTGCTTTCCCTACAGTCATACAGCAGCCTGGTTGTCCTCAAGAGCATCAGATGTGTAGAGGAGCAGGCTTCCACCTTCTTCTTGTGATGCATCTCCAAAGATGGGCAAATTACCCCCACATACACTTTTTTAAAAATACTTTAAAACCCCCACATACACTTGGCCATTTCAGCTCAGGAAGACTCCATGGGGGAGGGGGGAGGAAGCAGGAGCCTTTCCCTGCAGCCGTTGAGTGATTGTGAGGAACATGAGCTGGGCCTGGGGAACCAGGACCAAACTTGTCAAAAATATAATGTGTAGTTTGTCCCTCTGTCACAGTGGCCTCATGTGTACAGCAAAACTGCAGTGGATCATTGATCCATAAAGTAGTTTGCAGATTTCCATTTGATAAGCACCAGTTTGTATTGGATTGTTTAATTTGGCTTGCTAAATTTTAGCTTGACGAAAAGAAAAAATGACTGATGACAGATTTTGAATAGTAGGAACATGTAATTATGTTTGTGAAGTTTCTTTTTGTGGGCAGCAGTGACATCACCTAAATATATCTGTGTGCAGTCTGTTATTTATACTGATATGCTAAACGTTAACAGAAACAAAGCCTACAAAGAGGAGGAAATTAAATAACAAGATTATATATATAACTTTGAGACTTTGATTTAAGTAGACAAAAGCCAGAACATTCAGTATATGGGCCTGTACATGTCCCAGTGTGGAAATAATAAAAGCAACGTAGTAGGAAGGTTTAAGAGTGGATTTTGAATGTCCTGACTTTTTATTATGGTTTCAAGTAATGTTTTGTATTTAACTATCTTTTGGAATTGAAATGAAGAAGACCTGAAACAAACACATCAGTAGGATTTTTAATAAATTAATGAACAATTCCCAAGTGCTTTGTCAAGATTTATTTACTTAAACCTCTAATAGGTTATTTCTGAGTATGTCTGCTTTGGTTATGTTGAAAACTTGAAATTACATTACTTTCTAAATGATGATTTAATAAAGCTTTGTACTTTGAAGACTGCTGAATTGCCTTAAAAATGTATGCTGAAATCTGTGTGTGTTGGTGTAAAAGGGTTTGTCTTCGTCCTTCTATGCAGCCCCACATTGGGACTGCGCACGCGCAGGCCAGCTGCGGAGAGATTTTTCTAGCTTAAAATCTGTTAAAGGGGACGCTTGCCCCTACTGCGCTTGAGCAGTAGCATTCCTGCCAAAACATGGTTGCTAGGGCGAGCATCCCCGACATTCCCTCAGTTCTTCTTTTGCCGCTGTCAAGAGAGGTTCCTTTCTAGCATTCGTCTACCTCGTATAATGATTTCTAAACAATGTCTCAGTCTTCGCTTTTCAAAAAAGGCCAGCACTGTGGCACTAAAATGACTCAGTCTGATGGCTGTGATCTCTGCCTTTTTTGTCTCGGCAAGGGCCATAATGTTTCTCGCTGCTCGATTTGCCAAGGGTTCACACCCAAGGCAAAGAATGATAGAGATGCCTGTTTGAAAGCGTTCCTGTGGGAATCGAACCTTTTGCCTCCTAAGACGCATCCGAGGAAGTAGTCAGCAGAAAAAGCCCAATCTACCGATCCTGCACCTTCACCAGCGGCTTCGAGATCTTCGGATCCGACAAAGGCCTCTTCAGTTCCGACCAAGTCCCCATCCCGACTGGGGACAAGTGATTTAGGGTTGCGTACAAAAAAGTGTGCGTCTTCGGAACCGACGTCTGCTGCCCGGGCTTCTTCGGAGCCCCCTCCAAAGAAGGCAAAAGCTATGACGAAGCATAAGAAGCGCTCTGTGTCTACCACCAAGAGCGATAGGGGTCAGTCCTCCCCCTGCCTGCCATTCCGGAGGAGGAAGTCTTGGAGCTTCTGCATACGCCTTCACCTCCTCGCACTCCGATCTTGCACATTGGAGATGATGACTTCTCTGCGGCTCCAGGTTTAACGGAACCGATTCTCTCCTTTGAGCAATTCCTGCCTCCGGATTCTGCCTTCCTTCGTTTGCCAGTTCCGACTGGCCAGCCACCGGTTCCGTCTCAGCCAGTGTAGTGGCCCCAGCATCCTGCTGTGGCGCTACCTCCTACTCTCTCCCACTGTCACTCCATACCGGGGATAGGAAACTTGGCTTCTTGGCGAGACTTTGTGGTTTGGCTCCAGTCTGCTACAGGTGCCCTCCAGCGTCAAGCAATGCCTACCCTGGCTCAACCTTCCACTTCTTATGCGATGGTCATGCCTGCTGCCTCGGTTCTGTCTACTTCATATGCGGTGGTTCCACCTATAACTTCAGTTCCAACCACCTTCTTTGTTCCGTGCCAGCCTTCGGTTCCAACTGCCTTCTTGGTTCCATGCCAGCCTCAGGAACCATTGCCTGAATTTTCTGGTTCGGAGGAAGAGGATGACAACGTCTATTGTTCCAAGGCTTCGGACCTTGCGCCTGATCCGTCACCTGAGGAGTCTGTGGGTGATACTCGATCTTCTTCCCCCAGTGATGATTACCGTTTGTTTGCAGAAAAAAAGGGCTGGGGTTCAACAATATGAATCCTCAGGCCATGCACATTTCCAGGACAATAAACACCACAGCCGATCTGCTCAGCAGGGTGTTTCTAGAACAGCACAAAAGGTCTCTGCAGACACAACACCTCACCCAGGTCTTCCTCATGTGGGGTTTTCCCTCGATAGACCTCTTTGCCACAAGACACAACAAGAAGGCCCGCAATTTTTGCTCCAGGGCGGGTGTGGACCCTCTTTCATTGGGAGATGTGTTTCAAATCCCTTGGTCTCCGGGGTTTTTCTATGCCTTCCCTCCCACCCCCCTTCTGCACAAGGTGCTCTGCAGAATTCGAGCCTTCAAGACCCACTATGTTCTGGTTGCCCCTTATTGGCCCTGTCAGGAATGGTTCCCCCTTCTCCTCTCCCTGTCCGAGGGTCGTCTCATACACTTCCCACTGGTCCCAGATCTGTTGCTCCGGGACAATGTTTGGCACCACAACGTTGCGGCCCAGAGGTTGATGGCTTGGCTGCTGCACCCACCAACTTAGATCTGTCTTCTGAAGTTACTAAGATCATTCTAAATGCCAGAAAGCTGTCTACCAGGGTATCCTATTGGAGTAAATGGTCCCATTTTTCAAACTGGTTACACCCAACTGGGATGTCTCCTTTTTCCTGCCCTTTACCTTTAGTGCTGGATTACCTTTTGGTCCTGCACACAAAGGGGCTCTCCGTGAATAGTATTAAGGTGCACATGGCAGCTATCTCAGCATTCCACGAGCGGATTGACGGCAAGACTGTCTTTGCTCATTACCTTTCCAAGCAATTTCTGAAGGGGTTGTTTAAGACCTACCCCCCTAGGCTGCCTCCCATGCCACAATGGAGCTTGCCCTTGGTGCTCTCCCAGCTGATGCTCCCACCCTTTGAGCCACTTGCGTCTTGTCCTTTGTCCTTGTTGATGCTGAAGGTGGCATTTTTGGTAGCCATCGCGTCTGCTAGGCGGGTGGGTGAGCTTACTGCTCTACGCATTGACCCTCCATTTTTGCAGATTTTTCCCCAAAGGTAATATTGCACACTAGTATTGAGTTCCAGCCCAAAGTGGTGTCACAGTTTCACTTACAACAGAAGGTAGTTCTGCCAGTTTTCTTCCCAAACCCCACCTCGCCTTCAGAACAAGCACTACACACCTTGGATCTCAAACGAGTTTTATTGTATTATTTACATAGAACAAAGGGCTTTAGGAAATCATCTGCCCTGTTTGTATGTTATGCTGGCACATGCAAAGTGTTGGCGGTGTCCTCCCAATCTCTGTCTCGCTGGATTGTCTCTGCGATTAAACTGTGTTATCGACAGACTGGCACTCAGTGTCCCTTTTTGGTGAGAGCCCATTCCACTCGGGCCCAAGCTGCTTCCACTGCCTTCCTGTGAGGAATTCCTCTTCGGGACGTCTGCCAATCTGCTACCTTGTCTTCACCCAACACTTTCATCAAACATTATTCTGTGGATGTGAATGCAAGGCGAGAATCAGCAGTTGGAACAGCTGTTTTGCAGTCCTTGTTCAATTGATCGCTCACACCTGCCCCCGTTGGTGAGTAGCTTGCTATACTCCCAATGTGGGGCTGCACAGAAGGACGAAGATGAAAAACAGTGTTTCTTACCTGTAACTGTTCGTCGAGTGTCTTCTGTGCAGACACACATTCCGTCCTGCCTGCCCCACTGTGAGTGTTATTTAATTATCCTGTTTTTGCTCTCCGGCAGCTCAGGTGAACTGAGGGAATGTCGGGGACGCTCGCCCTAGCAACCACGTTTTGGTGGGAATGCTACTGCGCAAGCGCAGTAGGGGCGAGCGTCCCCTTTAACAGATTTTAAGCTAGAAAAATCTCTCCGCGGCCGGCCTGTGCATGTGCAGTCCCAATGTGTGTCTGCACAGAAGACACTCAACGAACAACAGTTACAGGTAAGAAACACTGTTTATCCTCTTGTTTATATTACTGTGAAAAAGTTCATCTAGGTAGTCTTAACTTGGTTGTCTTTTATTACCAGATATATCACCCTTTACATTCTGAATGCACAGCACTGTTACAACTAGGACATAAGCTGGCAGTGCTGTGTCCAGGATTCTTTTGTGATATCAGAAGGCAGAAAGATCTCTTCTTGATCCATAGGATATGTCCTTAAATATTTTAAGCTTATTTAGGTTCCTTACTATGTGCCCAGTATATAGAGAACAAACATTCTCAGAACAGCATGCCTCACCTCTGTACTGGATCACAATCTGTCTCCAGGTGGATTCCCATTACTTGCTCCTTTCCTTCAAAGCTCTCAGCACTTTTTTTGCAATTATTCAAGTCTGAAGAGGCACGTGGTCTCAGTTTGGGGAATGGTTTAGTGTGCTGTCCAGTTACTGGTTAGTGAAAGTTGAATATGCTTGATATTTGTTAAAGGTAAAGCCATGATTTTTTGAGCCATGATTAATTTATATATTGGTCCACAAATGGGATTGCTTGTTAAATAATTTAAAACCTGTACATCTCAGTGATCCTGAGTTAACTGGAAAAATCACATTTGTAACTTTCCCCCCTCTCCTGTTTGGCATTCTGGGAAGCCCTGGTTTGCCTTAGCATTTAGTGGGTCTTGCCAAACCAAAATGAAAGCTTATACCACCAGAAATGACTGGCTGCAGCTGCATCCATGGCATGAAGATCTTTTGTTATATGTTGTTTTAGTAGGTCACATGTGCAGGCTTACAGGAAATTCAGCAAACTAGTTAACTCTTGTTTTGCTGGATAAGAAATCAGAATCTTTAGAACAGCAAACTGAAGCTTCAACAAAGTTCTGCTGTCCTGAAGATCACTCTTTTACATTGTGGAGGGATTAGGAAGATGCTGAAACACAAGCCAATCTTTTCTGCAAGATAACCATGGGAAGATAACCAGTTGCTGGAAAAAGACCATGTGACAGACTTCTCTCACTGTATATTCATTTGTAAAAGATCAACACTTACTTTCGCTCGGTGTTTAATTTATGGTCCTTGGTAAGGAGTTTGGAGATTTCAGTTGAAAAGGGATGTATTTACGGCCAATTATTATTTTAATAATATTTCAAGCTTATTGGTTTAGCAGTTGCATAGATTCCAGTTCAATGTCACCTTATTTACTTATAGAAGATTTTATCATGTGTTTATCAGGTTGTTCAGAACCTATGCAAATCACAGCATTCTTTTATCTCAGCTAACTTATTATATAGCGTCCTTGATTTATATTACTTTAAAAGCCTGAATGGAAGACCCACATATGCTGCTCTGAGCTCCTTGGAGGAAGGATAAAATTACGTGATAGATAAGATAGACAATGTTATATTACAGGTCTCTTTGTAGAAAATTAGTTATGTATTCCTTAAATATAATCCTTGGAACTAAGCTGGATATGGGTATAGCTTTAATGTTAGGTCACAATTACCTTCTTGTAAACAAATAATCCATCTCTAACACTTTTTCTGTCCTAAAACCTTTTTCAGCATCAGTTCATAGAGTAGATGGTTCCAAATGCCCAGCCTGCCTCCACTCCCTTCTTTCTAAAAAGATTCCTAGGTTTTTGTGCTCATCTGTTAACACAGTATTTTGTTGTCTTTGACAGTTCAGTATTGCTTATCTCTCTTCTCTCCCATTTATTTCCACATCAACATTTCCTTCCCCAGCATTACCCCCCAATTAGTTCCTGTAGCCACAACTTCTTCCACAGACCATTCTTCTTCTGAATAGTATCTCACTTTGATTTAGGTTATTTTTATTATGTTATATTGTTACATTATTTTCGGTATTTTTGTAATTAATATGTTATGCCTAAGGACATTGACATTGTTTTTTTGGAGCCAAGGAAATGGGAGCATAATGTCCTCCATTTTGGGGACTGTCTCATATCTATGTGTAAAGCTCCACCAAGTTGCAGCTGACTTATGGCAACCTGATAGGGTTTTCAAGGCAAGAGACAAACAGAGGTAGTTTGTCATTGCTTGCCTCTGTGTAGCAACCCTGGACTTCCTAAGTACTGACCTGGGCCAACCCTGCTTAGCTTTGAAGATCTGATGAGCTCGAGCTAGCCTGGGTCATCCAGGTGAGGGG
Organism: Eublepharis macularius; assembly: GCF_028583425.1. Classification (NCBI taxonomy): domain Eukaryota; kingdom Metazoa; phylum Chordata; class Lepidosauria; order Squamata; family Eublepharidae; genus Eublepharis; species Eublepharis macularius. The sequence continues at coordinate 32,531,067 of NC_072800.1, forward strand.
TATCTTGTCTAGACAGAAACAATTACAGTGAACAGATCTGTGCTTATAGTTTGCTGGATTGGAAGTGAACAAGACTCCTGTTGTATATAGGAAAAAATGTAGCACACTGCACAACTAGTTATTTACCTGTTAAACTGTGCTTGAGAATACTACTGAAGGCCTTGAGACAACCATCTATTCCAAATGGGCTGAAGCCTGTGTTTAACAGAATTTAGTTTATAATTGCTTAAGATTTATTGCTTCTTTTAAAATATGGATCCTGACAAAGGGAAAAAATGGTTTGTATAAAATTCCTTCTTTCTGATGATGCATGTTTTCTTGTAAAGCTGCCCTCTACACCAGTTTGCACTACAGGTACCATGTATATTTATTCTGTTTCTGTCTGCCTATCTTTTAAGGTCTAGTCCATCATGTCTGTAATCTTCTAATAGAAACTGCCACTCTATGCTTGGATGTGGATGATAAAAGCAACATCAAGACAGCAAATGCATTGCTCATCTCCTTGCTTGACATTTTGCACCACATGCTGATATATACAACTAATATTATTCGTCTGGCGTTAAAGGTATGGAGTCTGTTTTCTGGTAGATTGAACACCATTGTACATATCTTAGTCTTGTTGCTGTTGTTCTTTTTGGATTCTCCATTAAAAACTCTCAGAAATTAAACAGATTGGTTGAACAAGCAACATGTTTGAAGTTTTTACAGACAATAGCTGCCTGTACATGTGAATTTTAAAAAATCAGCTATACTTTTAAAAATAACATTAGTAGTAAATACCCACATTGGGTACACTTGGTTTTAAAATAGTCTTATCTAGAAAGTTTTGAAATATTGTATGTTTTGCTCTGTGTCTGAAACTTTGTATATTTCGTATTATGTTTTATTACAAAATCAGATATTTGATGTGCAAGAGTCAATCAAAAGTATTCCATTTGTCTCCCTGACAGATGGATATTGCTTCCATCTTGGTGTAATCTTCCCAATAAAAATATTATTATTTTATTTCTTTTAAAATTGCACTTTCACCTTTGAAAGGCCAGGCAACTGGCACCCTATCTCTCATCCCAGGATCTGGCCATAGTAATACATGCAACAGTCACCTCCAGGCTACTGCAACTCACTCTACGCTGGGCTGCCCTTGGGCCTGACCCGGAAGCTGCAGCTGGTACAGAATGCAGTGGCACGCGTTCTTACAGGAACACCTATTTGAGTGCATATCCATTCTGTGCTGTGCCAGCTGCAGTGGCTTCCAGTGGAGTTCCAGATCCAGTTCAAGGTGTTAACTTTGATGTTTAAAGCCCTCCACAGACTGGGACCGGCATACCTGCAGGACTGCCTCTCCCATTATGTCCCTTGCAGGGTGCTATGCTCTGCAGATAAACCACTCCTGGTGGTCCCTGGCCCGAGGGACATCTGGCTGGCCTCCACCAGGGCCAGGGCTTTTTCTGCCCTGGCCCCAGCCTGGTGGAACACTCTCCCGCTGGAGATCCAGGCCCTGCGGGACCTATTACAGTTCCGCAGGGCCTGTAAAACAGAGATGTTCCACCAGGCCTTTGGTTGAGGACCAGCCAGTGTCCCCTCTGATCCTATCTAAGATCACTACCTCTTCTATGACCCCTCGGCTATGCGTTTTACCCACAGCTATGACTTATGCACGTCTTTTATTAGTAGCCAAAGTAGCCAATGTATAATGGCGCTGGAGTATTTTAATATAAGTTTTTAAATCTGTTTTTAAAGTTGACTATTAATTTATTGTGTTTTAATGATGATGTGAGCCGCCCTGAGCCCATTCGTGGGGAGGGTGAGATACAAGTCTAAATAAATAAATGGTGATTTTTGAGTAAGTGCAAATGTACTGCCCATACACATCCATATCATCTAATCTGAATGAGAAATTAGCTCCAACTACTGCTCCTGGGCTGCCTTGTTCGTCTGAAATGTAGACCATGGTAATCTTACAGTATAGCTTATACTCTGTACCTGGCTATGAAAACTGTGCATAAAAGGAGCCTGTTGTAGTAAATCCTAGGAAATTTGCAATGTTGCAAGATAGAAGTTGAATTTGCACTCTATGAGCTCTCAAAGGTTCAACTAAAACTACCACTCTAGGAAGGAAAAAAGTTGCAGATCAAGTTTTTCTATCTAACTTGCAATCTGTCAAGGTAACAGGATGTTAGTTCATATGTTGATGGAAATAGCCAACATAATCAGTGAAGGCAGCAGGGAACCTTCTGGGAGCTGACTGGTAAATTTCCATTAGGTAGAATGGTAGGGATCTAATGGGCTATACAACAGAATATTTGACCTTTGCTTGGGGGAGAGAAATACTTGGGAATTCTTTTGGAGGGAGGGCCTCAAGGAAAGAGGCCAACAAAATGACAGGGAAAGAGAGAGAGAATGATGAGCAGAACCTGGATGGAAATCAGAAAACTTTATTTTACTGTTAGAAACAGTGATCCAAATTGGGTGTGATGTATTTCATGTACACATGTATCTTTATAGTTTCCTTTTCTGGTGGCACCCTGTTAGAAAAAAACCTTCTGAAAGGTCTGGCGGTTCTCCAGTACAGTATTTCAAGAATTGTGAGGCAATGTCACTGGAAGAAAAACATTACTTACTGCCACCTTCTATGTGCATGCAGGCTCATTTGGCATACTCTCCTAGGCCTCTCTGATACCACTTATGATCAGTCACTTACTTATTAAACTATACCATTTTATACTGTGGGTAAGACATCAAATGTTTGAATGAATGCTCTTCAATGTAAAAATTATCTGTTCATACAAATCTAGTATGTCTTCCTGAGTTGTAAAGTTTTGAATGTACAGGGAGTTAAAAAAAAAAGAACCAACATTCAGGTCCTCCATCTCCACCTAGCATCCATAATGTTTTGAATTTACAGGGAGTTTTTATAAAAACGAGTGAACATTCAGGCCTCCTCCATCTAGCATCCATAATGGCATGTTCTAGTAATTGACTGCAACCAAGAAATCAGAAGGAAGTTGAGACTTGGAAAGGCTCTGTGAAGGAACTAGAAAAGACCCTTAAGTGTAAGGAAATGCCACTAGACACCAAGATCGAGATGATTCATGCTATTGTATGCCCCATTATTACATATGGATGTGAAATTGGACAGTGAAGAAAACTGACAGGAAGAAAATTTATTCATTCAAAATGAGATGCTAAAGGAGAGTTACAGATACCATAAACCACCAAAAAAAACCAAATTAATGGGTTCCAGATCAAATCAAGCCCAAATTCTCCACAGAAGGGAAAATAACTAAACTGAGGCTATCGTACTTTGGTCACATCAACAGAAACCAAAAGTCACTGGAAATAATAATAATACTAGGAAAAGTTGAAGGCATTAGGAAAAGAGGAAGACCCAAAATGAGACTGCTTGACTTAATAAAATAAGCCAATAAAGGAGGCCTTCAGTTTGCAAGAGATGAACAACACTTTTAATGATAAGATGTATTGGAGATTATTAATTCATAGGGTCTCCATAAGTCAGAAGCAACTTGACGGCACATAACACACACACACACACACAGAGAGAGAGAGAGAGAGAGAGAGAGAGAGAGAGTAGTTATTGATATATGACATAAGGCTTACAAGTGTATTTTTTTCTCTCAGACTTCGGGTTAATTGTGTGAAAAGTCTGATGAAAATTATACTTGACATCATATCACTGTTTAAATTAGCTTTACTTATAAGATGATGTACTTTTTAAACATGATTATAGATCTCAGATGCTAAGCAGGGTGAGCCTTGGTTAGTAATTGGTTGAGAGACCTTCAAAGAAGAAAAATGTTGCAGAAGCAGGCAATGGCAACCCACCACTGTTCATCTCTTACCTTGAAAACCCCACCAGGTGTTGCTATAAGTCAGCTATGACTTGATGATATTTTCCACCACCGTATCTTAAGAAAAACAAATTGAATGCTTAACATCTTGAAAATATGATGCTTAACATCTTAGCAAAAAATAGAGCCTAATCCTAAAGTGCTGGTGCTGATGATCTTCTGAATTCTTTCTTCCAAGTATTCTTTTTATGATTTTTTTTCCTTATTAAGGCACAGAAATCTGGAACAGGAGGGGACACTCAAGCTGCTGAAGATCTCCTTGTTACTAATAAGCCCCTGACAAACCTCATTAGCCTACTTATTCAACTGGTAGGAAGTTCCTTCCTTGTTCTTAAATCTGTTGAAAAGTTTGCTGTTTTGGATTTTTAGCATACTTATCCCAAAATTCCAATCAAAGTACAACATGACAAAAAATTCTAAGAAGGAAAATATAACGTTGCCAGTTTTTAAAATTTAACCAGAATCCAAGAAACAAGGTTAAAGGGCCCAGCACATACTGTCTACAAACTATCTCAGTGCCTCAGTTATTCTCAAAGTAACCTTCCCATATACTACCATTATTTTGTCTATCACAAAAGGAGCCCTGTCCCTGCCCGTTTCCATAATCTCCACCAAAGATTTTACTGAGGATTCACAGTCTAATGCTAGTTTGAGCCTTAATTAGAATTAAGGGATGTCTTGCTTTCTTCAAAAATGATTTTCCCTTGTTTCAGTTTCATCATGGTTAGGCATTAAGTTTCATCAATATTTGACATAGATAGATAGATAGATAGATAGATAGATAGATAGATAGATAGATAGATAGATAGATAGATAGATAGATAGTTATTGTATATGGCCATAAACTTTCACAATCCAAAACCTTTAATTAAAAAGACAAAAAAATACATGAATACAAATATAATTACATGCATATAAATACAATTACAATAGAATGCACATTTTACGTAAAACGTAAAAAATAAACAACATTAAAACCAAATGGTTTCTTCCAGCTTATAAGACAACAATCTGTATCAGGTGTTTACTCTCCTAGTTGCCACACTTGCCCTTATTTTCCTAGCAGCCAGGGCGTAAAGTGCCATCCCATTCGAAATAAAAGGGTCTGTGTCTGAAAGTATAAAATGTAGTTTATCAAAATCAGACAAAAGATGGAGACCAGATAAAATATTTGCAAGAAATTTTCCCCTTGGTTCCTGGTATAAGGAACAGTTTAAAGCATAGTGTGGTAAGTCCTCAATTGAGGTTCCACAGATACATATATGCTAATTGATGGGTTTTGGGGGGAATCGCCTGAGTAGCGTCTCAGATGGCATAGACTGGAAGCGTAATGATGTAAATGCTACCCTGAGTTTATGGACTGTGATATCAGTCAGGTAACGCGCTCTAGTATGGTCTTTTTTTGATGGTTTTATACCATGGAGCAAATTTTGTTTTACTGATTAAAAATTTATCAATTAGGGCATCCTGTTTGTAAACCCATTCCCTTAAGTCAACATTGCTTCCCAAAGGTTGAAGTAATTCATCTAGGATGGTATATCGTGATGCAATGTCATTAAGGAAGGCTGACTGGGTTTTATCCTTATTTTGCGGCAGGTGAAAACTCAAATTACTCAAATTACTGAAGGAACCAGGGTCCGTTAGTTGGTATTTTTTCTGCAATTTGAGAATCGCTAAATGAAAATGTGCTCTGATTGAAGGAAGACTGAGTTCTGCCCGCAGCAAGGCCGCTGGTGTCCCTTTTGGTAGGGCTAGAACACGTCTCATGAAAATTTTTTGAATTATTTCCAAATTGCTAAGTGTTGGTTCCTTCCGTCCCCAGATCTCGATTCCGTACAGTAAATGAGTAATGACTTCGGAAACAAAAGCTTTATGACCGGTGCTATCAATAAACCTTCCTTAGAGTAGTAGAATCTCATTATTGCTCCTATTGTCTTGAGTGCTGAGGCTTTTATAAGCTTTACATGGGCATCCCATTTCAGGGTCTCACTAAAAGTTAGACCTAGATACTTATAGGTCCTACACTGTTCAATTGGGGTGTCTTGTATACTCCAATGATACTTTTTAAATCTCTTACTAAATACCATTGTTTTGTTTTTTGTGTAATTGTTAATTGTTCCTCTTTACAGTATTCACCTAGATGGTCTAACAGCCTCTTTAATCCAATCCTAGTTAGAGAAATTAGGACCATATTGTCAGTGTACAACAATACTGACAATATTTGACATGGTTACTTCAAACTGAGAGATGAACTAAACTCAGAGTTTATTTTTTAATTTTTTTCAATTTATTAACAAACTAGAAACATACACGAAGGTATGACATGCATACTCAAAAGGGAATACAGGATACAGATAAAAGCACTGATATCTACCAATCCCATCACTGATCTGTCTCTATCTACATATCAGAAAAATATAGATCAGTGATAGGATTGGTAGGTATCAGTGTTTTTAACTACATCAGTGAAATTAACCATATCAGAAAAATAATTTCTCTAAGGTGTAGATCTCCTTTATTTCAACAACCAATCATGTAATTTAGGGGTATTTTTTGTTTCCATTGTCTGGCAAAAAACAATCTGGCAGCTGTAATCTTATGTAGGACATTTATTTGCTGATTTCTAGGTAAATTAGATAGATAGTTCAACAGTAATATCTCTGGTTTCTGAGGGATATGTACTTCCAATCCGATTGATATAAGTTCCCTTATTTGCTGCCAAAAACCGCAGGTTCGTATACATGTCCACCTCATATAAAAGAAATCTGCTTTATCTTTGTTATAGAGCCAGCATGTGTTTATATTGATCTTGTACAACTTTGCTAACCTAAATGGAGTTAAGTGCCACATATAAATCATTTTCAGTAAATTTTCTCTAAAAGAAAGGCAAACTGTAAAGTTAATACCATGAGTGAAAATAAATTTCCATGCTGAGTCATCTAAGATGTTCCCTATATTTTTTGCCATCTACTTTGAAAGGTTTGATCAGTTTTAAGCATTGTTCTTCACAGACTACATCCTTATCGTTTGTCAAAAGTATTTCCTCAAATTCCATTCTAAGTCTTAAAATAACTCTTTGTTGTATCAGTTCACATATATACCCTCTAACCTGGAGATATTCAAATACTGAAAAACTTTTTTTTTGTATTTTTAGCTTCCAAGTGAGGATACTGAAATATATGAGAATGCATCACAGTGTTTGTCATTGTTGGTTCAGCTTTATGGTGGGGAAAACATGGATAGTTTGTCTGCAGAAAACATGGACAGCTTTGCTGAAGTACTAAAATGCAAGAAGGAAGTAAAGGATCAAAAGCTTTTGTTGAGAGCTATCAAAAGACTGGTAGGTTGATTATTTAACATTCAACATTATTTGAGTGCCAATTATCTGATCTGTATACTGTGGTGCATGTATAACATGGTATTTTTAAAATTAAATATCTGTGTTTATACAAGTATAACCCTGCATGATTCCAAGTTAAGTAGTGGCTAGTTTGTGTTTGTTTTAAGTTTGGTCGTCTGATGGAAGAGGCTTGAAGAACCTCTTCAAGTTCAACTATTGAAGGAAGTCTCTCTGCATTGGAAGAAAGCTTCAGATTTGACTGAGTGGAGTGTTAAGATACAAGCCACAGGGTATGAAAAGGCAATGAAAGTGTCTAAATCCAGCTCTCACCGATGTCCTGGACTACTAAAACTTGGAAGAAATATTCTGAATGACTCTAATAGCCACTTTATTTCCATATGAGTTATTTACCCTCGGTTCAGTGCTATTAAGAAGCATTTTTCCCTGCTTCCCCACAGCATCATGGTGTAATCATGTATCTCACAAGTATTCCCCAACTTTTCTCCAGTCTTTCCATACCTTCTTTGCTGCCAAGTTTGGGAAGGACTGCAGCAAAACCTGGATGGCTGCCCTGTTGGTAGGAAAGTTTGGATTTTCTCCATACTGCCCACATGGAAGCTGCTGCCCTGTTCCTGTGGTGGCCATTTTCTCCTCCTGCCTTCAGGGGACTTCTTTGTTTGATTTTTTAACAGGCAATAAAAGTTTGTAGCCTCTTTAATTGCGGGTATATAAAGGGAAAGGTATACTTCTGCAACAAAAGGGGCTAGAGATTTACTTTTTAAATGAAAGCTGGGAAGTCAGATACCCTGTCACACAGATTGTTCTATCATTATAATGATATTCATTTGCCAGTTAAGAAAACTCAAGTGATGCTATGCAGGGCACTGCTGGCAGACTGGGGGAAGCAAACTATAGGGAAACCTGCTATTGTAGAAGCCCTGCTGCCGCTGCATTTTATTAGCAGAGATGGGAAAACTACACATGCTTGGCCGTTTCCAGATGGCTGACCTGCACCCAGGACGCCGCCCCACATTTCGGATCGTGCCGGGGAAAACGCAAAATATCGTGTTTTCTCGCGCGAGTTTTATGCGATGTTGCGCAAAACTCGCGCGAGAAAATGCGATATTTCGCGTTTTCCCCGGAACTATCCAAACGTGGCGCGACGTCCCGGGTGCAGGTCAGCCGTCTGGAAACGGCCCCTGTCTCTATGTGGAAAACACTATAAAGTGTTACTGGCCTGGACCATTTAGTTTTTTCAGCTTGGAAGTTTTGAAGCAGGAAACCTTCTTCTTTTATTGTTAAATCCACTTTCCACTGGAGAATGTGGATCCATGCTTACCTTGTATTTGGGCTGAGCAGTTCATGATATGCATTAGACTGCCCCTTTATGCCTTTAGAATGCCAATATTCAAGATTATTAGAAAACCATGGTATGACTCGTCTGTTTTAATTCAGAGAATCAGATAGAGGGAACTAGCTAGCTCCATGTCACATTTACACAAGAAAGTTTCTTGCTCCCTTCCTGAAGATCTGGAAGCAGCACTGCACTATGTAGTGCTATGAGAATGCAAGCATGGTTTGTTTCGTCTCCAAATGTGCAGATCTAAGAAGCATAGACTTGCGCTTCATATTCTTTCCCTCTTTCTATTTGTTGTCATATTCTTATACCTTATAACTCAGTTTTTATAATTTATAGAGTAACATGTGAATCATGATTCATGTTTTTTGTTCTTCTGATGACTATGCGTGTGTGTGTGTGTGTGTGTGTGTGTGTGTGTGTGTATACACTAGCGTTTCAGGTTGGCACTGGAAGCTTACTGACATGTAATGACTTTTCATTCCTTTCACGCTTTTCTAGTATGAGCCAAATTAGTTTCTTGAGAGTAGATTAAACTAGAATACATGGCAAACCACATGATCTGCACGCTTCACTGTAAATCTGCTCAAACTTCTCACCTTGAAGTCTCTTGGGAAGGTGCTTTAGCTGGATTTTCAGGTAATTAGCTCTTCCTCTACAGTATCCACCAAGGAAGAGAGTGTTTGACTGTAGCAGGGATAGCGATCCTCTGAATTTGTCACCTGTGTTATAATGAGGATAGACATATATACAGAGCATCTGCAGGACTTGAGATTTGTAGCTGGATGGGTAACTAGATTTAACCACAAAGAGACTAAACCACTCCAGACTTGCACTACTTACAGAACAGCCATGAATCTCCCCGCTGTTATTCATTCAGTGTAACTCTGACACATAAATTTCAGAACAGCAGCTGTGTTAGTGTGCTAGAAGAAAACAACAGGTTCCTGTGGCACTTCAAGACAAGTTCATTCTGGCGTGGCCTTTGATCGGTGTGCTGGTAGATGCCTGTAATGAACTGGCTGTAGTCTATGAAAACTCATGCCAGGGTAAATATGTTAGTCTCTAAGATACCACAGGACCTTTTTTGTGTTTGTGCCTGATAATATTTTCGTTACACAAACCTGCAGGGTTACTGTGCTGCTGCATCGATTTTTGGATGTTGTTTACTAATCTGTTCATTGCTGTACTCGTTCAGGACTCTGCATCACCTCCATCTCCTCTGCATTGTATGTTTTTCAGTTCTTCTACCATTTTGTATTGTGAAATGGGTTCTTGAAATTCCCAAGAGAGGTGTTACCTTCCTACATGTTCCCATCTCTCATGTGTTCTCTATGTAGGAGCATAACAAAGTTTATTAAGTTTCATTGCAGACTAGTACAGTGTGGTCCTGTCTAAATTCGCCTTTGCCTGAAGGGGCAAGCCAAAGTGCACGTCCCCTGCAAAGCACAACTAGGTCTCTGCGTTCACTTCTTGTAGAGAATAAAAATCAACCAGAAGCACTTTGGAAGCTAGTCATAACCAGTACAGTTTAGGTATGAATATATATATATATATAGTTGTGCTTATTTGGATTGAAATGACTTCTCATGTAATATCCCTAAAAACTGTATCTAAATTGCTGACACCCAACATTCAATCCTTCATTGTTTTATTGTATCAAAAAGCTCTTTTTGCATATAAACTCCACCCAGGCTTTTAAAATAATAATCATGTGCATGGTTTAATGAAATTTGAAAGTATTGAGAGATCTTAGATACAGAGGCCTTTCCCACAGTATGGTTGCTTAGCAACGTAAAACTATTACATTTTCAGGCTCTGTAATAACATGATATACTTCTCTATTACCAATCCCTAATGAAAAAGTAATAAAACTAATTGCTTTCTAAGGGCTGTGTTGCAGGAGTAGAACACAGGAGGAGGTAAAGAACAGAAGTTTCTCATCATATCAATTCTAGGGTAGACTTTTAAAAACCTGTATCTGTGAAGCCAATTTATCCATTACTTCTGTATCTATGGCTAAGTTGTAGATAAAATAAACTTTAGTGTCAGATTTTAGGATTGCACATAATATTTCTGAATAGTCATAAAGAGTTACATTGTGTTATCATTATACAGAAATACAGCTATCGCACTAAAACAGGTTTGGGAACACTGATATTTGGACAAGTCCTAAGATCAGGAATCTTTTTACAGACTGTACAAAGCCAGGTATGTGAGATATATTGGACCACCCCTGCCTGCATGTTTGTACAGCAAAACTTTTGTGATCTCTATGTCATGTCTGTCTGGCCAGGAAGTAGTAGGTGGGCATGTAGGGGTGTTGCTAACAATGGCTTCACGTGGCTTTATTCCTTCTTGCCAGAAACAATGGGAAGTGAGAGGAGAAGAAAAGAATGTGAGGGGGAACTTCTGGCAGCTGAAAACTCTTTCTGGCTAGCTGTGGGAAAGGGAGGAGGCAGTTGGCCTACTAACCCATGTCTGCCTTTTGAAATTGACCTCTGGCAAAAACGATAATTTAGTGTGTGCTGAGGAATGAGAGAGAGAGACTGAGAGGAAAGAAGTGTTTTCAACAAATAAAATACAGTGGCCTGTACCCAGCCATCCATGCCTGAAGGCACATGGAATTTTCTTGCATTCTTTTCCATTCCTGCAACCCCTTTCCACCCCCAGAAAGATCATTTCTGGGTTCTTGATTCCCTGTGTGATCCCTTACATGGTTCTGGGGTTTGGAGTAAGGAGAAACCAGGGGAAGAAATCACCTTCTTCCCTCAGAGGGTCTGCAGTTGTGGAAGAGGGAGAGCAATTTCACCCTCTTTTCCCTCTTCACTCTAGCCCCTGGCCTATGCTGCTATTCCTCTTTGAAGATCCCACAACCCTAGGAATGATCTTTCTGGAGCTGGAAACGACTGCAGGAACAAAGAGGAATGAAAGAAAGCTCCATATTCCATATATGGATGATTGAATACAGGCCATTGAAGCTGAAGTTGGCATCCTGGTCCTTAAAGAAAGCAGTTAGAGAAATAAAGGAGCTTGAAAAACTGTAATAGAAAAAATGGGTTCTAAATTATGTGAATTTGTAATTTCAACATCACTGTAATCTCAGTAACATTTGTTTCTCACTCCCCGCCCCGAAGATGCTCTGAATGACATAGTCGAGTTTTGTCCCCATTTTATCCTCACAATAACCCTGTGAGAGATTGAGACCAAATGGTTCAAAGTTACCCTCTGAGTGATTATGCCAAGTGAGGGCAAACCCTCACCTTAGGTGTTCTTGGCCCACATCCAACTCACTAGCTACTGAATCAGACTGATTTTCTTAGATAATAATTTTCAGAAAATGAGATCATATTTAACTCTGGCATAGGTAGCAATATGCTTTGAGTTTTGGGAAAGCATGGAGAAAATATTCTCCCCAGTAGCAGTCTAGTTGTTCCAGAGTGCATGTTGGGATACATGTTCTGACATAGCTAGTTGTGTAACTATGCAACTAGAACGGGATTGAGGTGTTTATATTTCTGAAGCTTAAAGACAGGGCATTGTATTTGAATAACAGCTTTTTTGTGCCATTGTTACTTCAGAGAAGGGGTTGCTCCTGTTTTAAAAAAAACCACTGAACTGAAACCTTGACTTTTGGTACAACCATACCAACGTAGGTGCAGGTCTCCTCACAGAGCCAAACTACATGAGACATCAGACATGTGTTCTTCACATGTCGGGTCCTGCAAGGTTTCCTTGCTAGCGTAGTCTTACAAAGAACAGCCACTCAATGTGATTCTCCGCTGGGGGAAGAGCAGTGGGAGGGATTCTCTCTCTCTTTCAAAAAGCCTCAGCTCAGGTTTTCCTCCAGGAACTTGGGGTGGGGGACATAACAGGTGGCAGGAAATCCAGGGCAGCTTTTTGCAAGAGAGAAAGAATCCCCCCACTGCTCTTCTCCCCAGTGGAGAATCACACTGCAGATTCTCTCTTCCAAAAAGCAAACCTGGATTTCCTGCCTCCTGTTACATTCCGTACTGTCCCCCCCACACCCACACCCCAAGCTCCCGGAGGAAAATCTGAGCCGAGGCTTTTTGAAAGAGAGAAAATCCCTCCCATCTTTCTTTCCCTGGTGGAGAATCGCATCAAGTGGCTGTCCTTTGTAAGATTACACTACTCAGGGAACCTTTCAGGACTCGACATGCTCCTGGACATCTCATGTAATTTTCCTCTGAGTCATGAAGCTCAGTGCTTGACCGATTAGCAAGGACTGCCTCACACGTTGTTTTTAGAATAGAACTGTTTACTCTCATTCCTAACAGATATTGATAAAAAAAATTCATAGTGAAAAGGTCTAATCTTCTTTTAAACTTCACTAAGAGGGAGCTGTTGAATTTAGTGAGATATTGCTAGAATGCCCCCTTCAACAGTTACAGTGTGGACCAGTGTGAACAAGTACAGTTACATGTGCTTAGCATTTGTTTCATTGTGGAGATTAAAAAAACAACAACACCCAAGCCTTCATGCAAAAGCAGAGCTTTGATGAAGAATCTGAATGGAGAAAAATGACATTGCATTAGGTGGTCATTCCAGACATGAAGGAAATTTTAAATTTTATTTTATTTAAACTATTTTTATGCCTCCTTTCTACCCAATTTGGGCCCTCAAGTCAGCAAGCTGTTAAAAGACATTAAAAACCAACTTTAAAAACACCACAAACATACATGTAAAACAACAATTAAAAACATAAACAGGAAGGAGGATCAATAAGGGAATGCCACAAACAAAATGCCAAAACAAAAAGGTCTTTACCCATTGGCAGAAGATATTGATAGAGAGAGACAAACAAGGAATTCCACAATTTTGGTACCACAGGTAAGGAATCCCTTTTTTGGGTTGCCTCCTATCTTACCTCAGATGACAAGGACACCCAAAGCAAAGCCCCCAAAGATTATTTTAATAGCTGGATAGAGTTATTTGAGAGTAGGCAGTAGACATGGGTATGAACCGCATTATGAACCAAAAAAACCCACGAACCGCCTGATTATTCGCGAACCGGCGGTTCGTGAGGGTCCATGGCCAATGAACGAGCGTTCGTTGGAAGCCCAGTTTGTTGCGTTTGCCAGCGGTTCGTGAAGCCAGACAGTCAGGCACCATCAATCAGTTCTCTTGGAAACGGAGCTGGAGGAATGCCTGAACTCTGTCTGCACTCCTTCTGTCACCCTGGATACCCGAGTCAAAGCCCAGCTTACCTTGATCAGCAGGTCTTCCTTCCAACCATGGAGCTGCAAATTGGTTACAATTGGTTACATGGGAGAAGACATCCAGGGGGAGGGAGGGTGAAGGGGGTGTTCTGTAGCCATGGGCACTCCAATCTCATCCCTGCAAACCCTGATAGGCAGTTCTGATGGCCAACCCCTTGTAAACTGGGCCAACGTCAACTGGTGGCTCTAATTGTATTGAATGGGAGTTTCCTGGGGGCCTCGGATTGGAGAGGGTATAACTCCAAGATTCCTATTGCAATCTTGACCAAACTTTGGTGCTGGCTGAAGGAGAGCCTACTAAACACTCCCTGGGAATATGGGCTCTCTAAGTCCAACGGGGGCCGTTCTGACGCCCACGAACCTTGAACTGGTTCGCTGGTTCGGGTTCGTCATTGGCACCAAACCACGAACCGCTGGTTCATTAAATTTTTTTGGTTTGTGCCCATGTCTAGTAGGCAGACCTTAGGGTATGCTGGTCTTAAGCTATATAGGGCTTTAAAGGTCATTATTAGCACCTTCAGTTAGGCCAATAAGCCAGTGTAGATGGAACAAAACTGGACTGATATGGTCCATGTGACCCACTCCAGTCAAATAATCATTTAAGAGAGCAAGAGACCTGAAGTTGGTAAAATTAGAGGAGTAAAGGTTAAGGTATGGAAAAATGTTACAGTAAGGCAAGGAGTTTGTGCTGGAAACTGAAGAGGGAAGTGGAGTGGGGTACCTGTTGGTTTGAATGACCTCATAGGTGAATGATTTTGACAGTGATGTTTGGTTTTAGTTGGGAAGGAATGGCATAATTAGGGAATGCCAAACCAAAGAAGCTTGTGGTAATCAGAGTAGAAGATGGGCTACATTTTTCATGGTCTCTGTTGAGTCTAATAGAGCAAACTGAGCATATGCAATCTAGACATGGAACTTCCAGTACTACTACTAGTATCATCATGAGGCACTTAATCTCAAGTAGGACATTTTCCTTCTCCATTCTCTACTCTAAAGGGAGGGCAGAGCACCTCTCATCGTTTTCTCTCAGCTGACATACACTAAATATCCCTTCAGCATCTCTCCACAGTATTTCTTTATGGAACCCTTTTCTTTTTTCTTCTATTAAATATTTTCACAGTTTTGTCCAGATATAGGTCTTATCCCTTCAGTTTACTATACTTTCTACTATGGTTGCCTTACACAAAGTAGTAGGGAAAATGGTTGTAACTTTAAGGCAGATGTTTTTCACAAAGCCAGAGTTCTGACACAGAACACCTCACTGTTATCAGAGAAATAGCTCCAACTTTTTAATAGAACGTGATCTGGAACAGAGAGAATGGAAAGGAAGAGTAATTTTTCTTTGAACATTATGGGATACAATAGTGCCCCCCACAAGTCAACTGTGTATATCTTGGTAGGGCTCAGTGAATCCATGCTTTGAAGGTCACCAAATCTGAAATTATAAATTACAGCAAGTGATGTTTCAAAACAGCATTTGCAATAAGGTTGTACTTTCAGTGTTTCTCACAGTAATGGACTTTTTTAGGCGTAGTGTTATAATTCACATTTCCAGGAATGAAATCTAAACATTTTGAATTATGAAACATATGCTAGTTAAATATTTATATATATGCCTGTTGCTGTCATAATGTAAAACTATTAAAATTTGGTAAGCTGATGGCAGCAGTGCCTTGGAAGAATGTGGGATCCAGAGAAACACCTCATGCACAAGCAGCCACACAAACCTCAGACCACTCACCAGAACATTCCCATGCAAGTTGTGAACACCACCCACCATTGTGTGTGAGAGAGAGGGGAGTGGAGACCAATATGTGGAGTCTGCCTTCAGAATGCCACTGGACCCACACACTGTTGAGAAGCTGAAAATACACATCTAGTGGCGCCAGAAACATCAACAACAGTAGCCCCAGCATAGCCCTTCCTGAGTCCGAGTCCACTCACTTGGATGTGTACCTTAGAGATTATATAAATTCATTCCTCAGTCAGACCAAATAGGAACTCCTAAGTTCAGAAGTTGGATGCTTACGTTTACCAGGTTTCCTGCTGTGATGGTAGACTTTCCACCATTCATCTACAGTCTGCACTGCCACTTGGCTGGGCAATGGAGGAAAATGGGAAGGAAGAATCGTTGTACTGATGGTGTGACATCACTTCCACCATAAACTTGGAAGTGATAACACCGCATTGACATTACTCTACCCCCACCCCCCAACACTATGGTAAAACTTAACACTTACTTTTCAGTGGTGGAAAGTGCCATCAAATCGTACCAACTTAGAGTGACCCCTGCTGGAGTTTTCAAGGCAAGAGACTAACAGAGGTGGTTTATTCCTTAGTTATTCATCACTTATCCTAGAAATGATGTTGCGCCATCAGCATGATGTCATTTCCCCCTTCCCTGCTCTCCTCACTCTCTTGCCAGTTGCCAGCTCTAGGAATGGCAACCCTGGGCATGCCTTATTGTCAGGTGCTGGTGGGGAGTAATCAGCACTTGTGGGCATCCCTGCAGCATCTGACTGGCCCCCGTTGGAAACAAGATGGTGGACTAGGAGAACACTTGGTCTGATCCAGCAGGGCTACACTTCCATTCTTATGTTCTAAACCCACAGACAAAATCCAGAAAGTGTTCACCATGGGTTAGTAAAGTCAGAGCAAAGTGACAGAAAATAAGGAATTGCTGGTTTGCATTCCTTGATAGAAGAAAGGTAGGATATAAAATACACTAACTAAAAATACAAAGAAGAGAATTGCAAAGTAGTAAAGGCAACACACAGCTCTGAGGACATTCCTTGTAATGTCTTCTCTACAATAGAGAATTTAAAAACATGACTTGTCCTTGAGAATTCCTGGGAAGAGCATACAGAGACTAGAAAGAATTCATAGAACCTTAATAAAATTCCATTTCCCAGGATTCCTTTGGGGTGGGAAGGATAAACAATACTGTGTAGGATAGGAGTGATTTAATGTGCTTCATTACTAGTCCTGATTGTCATCTCTCAGAAATATATAACCCGACTAGGAAAACCTCCCAGAACCCAGTAGAACACACTACCCGGTGTATCAAATATTTGTTTCATTACATATGTACCAATACATGCAATAAATACATAACACTGAGCACCACAACAACCATTGGACTCAGGACTGAATTTTGTAGGAAGAGGACTGGATATAACAGTTTGTAAAAAGACACGGATCGATATGTATTATGTTATGTTATGTATTTATTGCATGTATTGGTACATATGTAATGAAACAAATATTTGATACACCGGGTAGTGTGTTCTATTGGGTTCTGGGAGGTTTTCCTAGTCGGGTTATATTGTTCTGAACCCTGCCGCTTCTTGTTGGTTCTAATCTCTCAGAAATAGCCACTTTAATATTTGCATACCATGTTTCAAGTGATGAAACAGATTTGTATCTAGTAGCCCTTAGAACAACCTTTAAGGGGTATGTGCGCATATGTGTGTTATGTGCCATCAAATTGCTTCTGATTTATGGCAATCCTATGAATTAATGACCTTCAAAACATCCTATCATTAACAGCTTTGCACAGGTCTTGCAAACTGAAGGCCATGATGACTTCATTTATTGAGTCAGTCCATCTCATTGAGTCTTCTTTCACTACTGCGTCTTTTCCAATGAATCTTGTCTTCTCAGTTTAGTCATTTTACTTATGAACAGTAAGTAAATTCACTTAATAACCTAAGAAAATAGACATCCTATCTCTTGTATTTCACTTCATAGACTGATTGGCCTTTAAGTGAAATATAGAATTGTTTCTCAGTACGTAACTTGTAACATCTTACTTTAACTATTGAAGAAAGGACTAAACTATTAACCTCTGTTTTCACAGGTAATTTTTTTTAAAGATTCTAGTTTTTTTTTAGATTCTAGAGAGAATTCAGGCTTGATTTGATCTAGAACTCATTTAGTTGGATTTTTGTGGTGATGGTGGCCCATTGTATTTGTAGCTCTCCTCCAACATCACATTTCAAATGAATCAATTTTCTTCCTGTCAGTTTTCTTCATTGTCCAGCTTTCACATTCATACATAATAACGGGCAATACTATAATATGACATCTTGATCTTGGTCTCCAGGAATACTTCTTTATCCTTAAAGATCTTTTCTAGTCCCTTCATGGTTACGCTTTCCATTCTCAATCTCCTTCTGATTTCTTGGTTGCAGTCTCCCTTTTGGTTGATGATTGAGCCAAGGAATAGAAAATCTTTAACTATTTCAATTTCTCCATAGTGTAATTCCTTTTGCCATCTTGATGCTTTGTCATACAGGGATTCAAATCTTCACTCTGTTACAAACCTTGCTGTTTGAACTTGGGCCAGTCACATTCTCCTAACCTAACTCAAGAATTGTATTGTATCTTTATTCATTTATTCATTCATTCATTCATTCATCTCCATTAATTTACTTTTTCTGAGATTTCTTGAGGTAGTTTACAATTTAAAGTACGATGAGAAAAATTAATTAAAAAAATAAGTTTAGGCCATTGCTGAACTAATGGTATGAGCCCACTGGCCTGTGCATTTCCGTCTTTCTTAACTTTCCCCTTTGGGTCTTTCAGTAACGGAAGAAAAAAAGTAGGAGAGGGGTTGTTCAAATTTAATTACTAGAGGCTTTTAGTCTTTTTCAGGCACTGATGATATAAACTGTCTTTCTCATCTTTATGAGTTTATTCTGATGATAAAATTGGAATTATGTACAACTTTATTAGCTTCTTGGAAAA